>NC_056732.1:810140918-810220918 GCF_019279795.1 Protopterus annectens
TTGTGCAGGTTTCTAGCAGCAGTAATTGAGACCAATCGCTATGTCTCGTGGGCTATCCCACCATTCATGAAGGAATTTGTAAGATTACCTGTGTAAGAGGTTGCGTGTTAGGTCCCAGGCATATGATCTATGTAGAACATGTCATGTGTACGCAGCACTATAGTACATACAAGTGGATACGTACGGTTATGAATATGTCTATTGGCAACTGTGTATCTGTTTATGTATGTACAGCCCCTGCGGCTGTCTTTATAGTGCTTATGTGATAGCTATACCATTCTGTGTGCCTCTTCCACCCTGTGAGCTCCCCCATTGCCAACCTGGTGTCTGCCCATACAGATGTCATCCACCGTAGAAGCACAGTTACAGTTTCTAACACCAAGTCACTGTGGTGCATGTAATGGTCGCATCACTGTGTATTGTATATTAATAGATGGGTATGTCATTTACTCTGATAAGTGTCATCTCCATGTGTGTGTGTGTGTGTGTGTGTGTGTGTGTGTGTGTGTGTGTGTGTGTGTCTGTGTGTGTGTGTGTCTGTGTGTGTGTGCATGTGTGTGTGTGTGTGTGTGTGTGTGTGTGTGTGTGTGTGTGTGTGTGTGTGTGTGTGTGTGTGTGTGTGTGTGTGTGTGTGTGTGTGTGTGTGTGCGTATGTGTGTGTGTGTCAGATGGCTCTAACATGTTAAAGGCCTCTAAACCCACCACTGGCAACCATAACAGCCCTTGCAATTGTCACCCACTTCAATATTAGCGGCAGACACCTCAACACTGCATTACCACTGTGCTATTTGTGTTGTGTATCTAGTGCTATCATTCATAAGACTGTGCAGGTAGGGGTTGTGCTCATCCCTTCATCAGCTGCCCCATACACAGGACTATGACTCTGAGTGCCCTACTAGCATGTGAGGCCAGACATGCATATGAGATAGCAGACGCACATGCCAGTGATTGTCAGGTTAGACTAACACATGCTGACCAGTGTCAGGAATATATACCCCAAACCTATCATACACAGTACCAGGCATACCCTCATCAATTGCATGATGGTCAAGTGAATGTGACAGAAAGGGGCAACAGATGCTGATAACTGAATCTGTTGTAGTTAAAGTAATGGCTAAGTATGTGAGGGACCTAGTGCCAGTACTCAAGTAACCTCCTGTGTATGTGTGAGCCTGCATTCCTAAAGAACACCCAAGTGACATGTATGAAGGCTAGGTGGCTTTGTCAAGGATATGTATGCAAGGTCACACTGTCTGCCACAATTGCCCCTCACACACTGTTGCATGTAAACACACCTGGTAAACATGTACATATCCAGCTGTACCTTGGCTATGAAAAGTCTGCCTTACTCATCATTGCTACTGTCAGCAGGCACACAGCCTGCAGGCATACAGACACCTAGCATATCTCTCAACTGTACAGATTTTTGCAGAATGTCCAGATTTGCGCCTTATATTTTTTTATCCATTTTTCATAAAATTGAGGTTTTTCTGGCAAATTAGTGGCAAATCAGTAAAGCTTGAAGTTAGAAAATGATGACAGACAGTTGAGATTCAGACTTCACACCCTTCAGAAAATGCATGCTAATGCAAAACCTGTTATTCTATCAACTTTGTAAGTTTGTAAGAGCAATATCTAAAAATTGTCCCAGTTTTTGGGCCTTCGTCCCACTTTTATTTATTGCTTTGTCCAGATTGCTTGCTCTAAGAGGTTGAGAGATTTGACAACTGGAACACAATCAGTCAGAGATTCAGCAGAAAAACCTTATTTGTCAGACAGAAGTGCTTTTAGTAACATTGAAAATACTAAAACTACAAGGAAACTTAAGATGCCCTTATACTACTCATCTGATTTATATAAATATATGGGCATAGTAAAGACAAAATGGGGTATTTTAACCTCAGACAAATACATTAGTAATGTTATTGACCATGAACTCAGGTTTCTGTTTAAAAATGAGCTGTCCCTTAAAGGAAGCTGTTTTCCAAGGAATGAATTTAAAGCTCTAGAGTATGAAGGTTTAACTATGTGTGGATGGTGTAATTATTGTAGTTACTTGAACACCAGTACTAAATTTATGAACACAGATGAAAAAAGAGGATACAGTTTTAAATTTTTTGCTACATGTAATACTAAACAGGTGGTATATCTTGCACATTGCTTGAAATGTTTTAAATTCTATGTTGGGAAAACTGATAGGGCACTTAAAGATCGTATCAGAGAACATGTGGTTAGATCCTACAAAACAGGATGACACTATAGGAGTGCTACAGTGGCCACTCATGTTGGTTAGGACCAGATACAAGATATTTCCACCTGTCGTAGGAGCATTGACTGGCTGATCCACTGCATTGCCACTGACAAAGTCGAGGAATCTATGTGCGTTCATGTTCAGGTGGCATAGGTCATGCACACTATGGTTGCGTAGTTGAAGTCACCCAGCAGCAGGGTAGAAGATAGAATCCTGATAGATTCCAGAAAGTCCCAATAGGTGTGGTGGTGTCCATAGTTATGGTTGGAGGCCTGTAGCTAGCTATGATTTGAGTAGGTGTTTCATCAGCCAACTGCACTCGGGATGTCTCCCATATGTCATACTGTTTGGCCAGCCTGGAGATGTGTATGTGTAGAATAATGTTTAACACTCCATCTCCTGTGACTTTGCAGCCCTCCATTTGGGATCTAAACATATGATGGGATGAGTAACCTGGCAAGGTTAGTGTGCTTGCCACAAATGCAAAGCAGGTGTCAGTGACTGCACAAATGTCGGCATCTCACATGACAAGCTACGCTTGCATTGACATGGGTTTCTTACTAAGAAAACTATCTCCCTTTAGAGCAAGACATCTGCACAAAGGCACACATCACTGGTGGACAAAGGCCGGAAAATAGTATCACTTTATGAATCTAGTTGAAACACACTTAGTTGCCAGCAAAGACAGTGTCTCATTCACAGGTCTACTCTGCAGGATATCACATCTGACAATCAAATGTATGGTATTATGTTATGACTGCAATCTTTAATGGGTTGCCAGTGATGTGCCTGACAATACACAACTGTATGAGGCATTGACTACAAATATGAGACAGACGTGGTCAGTCTGCAAAACTGTGGACAGTTGTCAGGTACGGACTCAGTATATAACATACAGTTTGACACACACTTTTGCGCCTGTTGTGTACTATGCAAATACACTATCTAAGTTTACATTTGTAAGACAAGCATATGTATTATGGTAGCATTCAGAGGTGACATATGAATATTTACAAAATCCTAGATAACTGGCCTAGCAGTGTCACACTCAATACTGGACAACAGACACTCCAGTAGTAGTCATACATGAGCTGACCTTTGCTGGCATGACTCAAGGGCCAGAGATGTGATCCATGTCACTGCAGACAGGGCAAGCAGGAATGGCCGTAGGTGCCAGACAGCAGCATGTGAGTCCAGCAGGTCTTGTTGCAACCTAGTGTTTAACTTCCTATTTGACATTATTGCATCCCCCCTTCTGCATTCCATTAAAAGCTTACATGATTGACATACTTGTTATAGTGCTAAAGAGTTTCCTCAGAATAATGACAATGGTTAGGTTTGTGTAGTCACAGTCTGTCTTTGTGTAGATGGGTTCAGACCTCTGTTGCATAGGCATCAGCTTGCCTTTTATAGGTAATACTCATGAGCAAGTGATGACTTGCACCAATCGGTGTCTCACACTTTTTCTGTACTTGTATCCAGAGCAACTGTGTTGTCTTTCCATTAACTAATGCCATAGCAACTCAGTACTATAATTAAGTCCTTCCTATGGGCCTTGTCCTTTTTTCTTACCTGTGTGGAGAATATTATGTAGGTGTGGGGCCTACAGCTTCACAGACAGTAGGTGGAAATACTTCTCAGGACAAGACATGTGGAGACAGCCAAACAACATGGGGGACAAAGCTCCAGAATTAGGTACAGATTGTAAGTATTGCTGTTATACACATAGAGAATTGCTAGATTAACAGGGTGTGTCTGGACATGAATTTTATGCATGATTTGACGTCTGACACTGATATGTCTCTGACATACCTCGCGACTGTCCAGATGTCCACAGACTGCCCAGAGATTTGGCTGTTATGTCTGGTCTGGTCCTCAGACAATTTCTATTTTTGAGAAATCAGTGGGATAATGTGAGGATTCTAGTCAGTAAATGTTGACATCCATTAGTGTTTCAGACATCATATCCTTCAGGGATGTTATGTTACAATAAACCCTGTAACACCAGCAACTGTTTCAGTTTGTAACACCATTATGTGAGATATGTCCCTCTTTTTGGCCCCCTGTCCCCCAAGTATGCCATGCTTTGTCCAGATGTCTTGCAGTAAGAGGTTCAGAAGTATGGTGTATCATTATTTAGTGACTGCACTCCTGATATCATCCGAGTGACTTAGCAGACTCTGAAAGTGGTATGCGGCAGTGTCCCACACCCTGGACATTCTGTGGAAATCTGTACAGTTGAGAGTTATGTATGTCTGGCCATTGTTAACAGACTGCCAAGATTGCATAGCAGTGTTCTGTGTAAATGTTTGTTGGGCTGAGAAGGCAGTGTAGCAGAGGTGAGTGTCATAGATCCATTTCTATCTGTCTGTGAATGCTGCTACAGTTGCTGGTGGTCTATCAGGTGTATATGTTTGTAGGGGCAGACAGAAATTTCCTGTAACACCTCAGGATTCCCAGTAGACTGTGCAATAGTCCAGTATATGTCAGTGTAGTGTGTGACTGGCAATCAGGATATGTTTGTTCAAACAGTCATTCTACTCAAGAGTTCATTTGGGGTACTGGTTAGTTGCTGTGACTGTGGTGCAAATGGTTGTGGGTGGACAATTTGTCACCGATATCTGCTTTTCCCTACAGTTAAATCCCTCTAGTGCATGATATATTTGTAAATACATGATTAATTCCCCAGAGCTGATTTGGGGTAGTGTCATGTTGGTCTTACTGTGGTTCAGAAGGTGCTGGGTGAAATGGTTGGCAGCTCTCAGTGTTTTTTCTCTTTTGTTACATGACTGCAGTCATACCTCGCCACTATCCAGATGCATGGCTCATATGTTTGGTGTGTTCCCCATAACAGTTGTAGGTTTCTGACAAATCACTGGGATGATTCGAGCATTGACATCTGTAAATGATGACAATCATTTGTGTTTCAGACCTGGAATCTATCAAGAATTATATGTTAAATCAAACCATACTACTCTAGCAGACTTCTACAAGTATAACAGCCATATTTCAAAGATGTCACTATTGTTTGCCCTTTATCTTTGTCAGGCTTTTTGCAGATGTCTTGCAGTAAGAGGTTGGTATATATATATATATATATATATATATATATATATATATATATATATATATATATATATTTGTATTTATATATGCATTTATATGTATATCAGAGTACTATGGATATATGTTTTTCCCTTATGTTAAATGACTGTAGTGCATGAAAAGTTTGTAAAAACATTAGAAAATTCCTACAGGTCAGATGGTATAGAAGTACATTGCTGTGTTTGTAGTGCACAAGGTCCTGGGTTCAAGACTAGACAGTGATGACTTTTTTTCATTCATGTTAAATGACCATAATTCATGATATGTTTGTAAAAGTATTTCAAACTCTCCCAGCTCAAATACTGTAGTGGTATGTTGCTGTGATTATAATGCACAGTGTCCTGGGTTTGAGATTTAGCAGTGTTAATTACTTTGTTGCTGTGCAGAACAAGGGCTGATGGAGACAGAGTGATGAAGGCAGTTGTAAGTGGTTTTGCGTGAAGCTAAGCGATGCTAACAGACTAAGTCCTCTTATCTTAACTTAGCACCACTTACATTTGTGCTAATTTTAATTAAAGAAAAGAAAAAAGGTTGATATGAAAGTAGTGAAATGGGGGCAAGCAGGAAAACCAGCTAAGGATGTGCAGGATTGGTGTAGGAAAAGACCATAGCTCTATATTTCTACTGCAGCAACAGCTGTGAATAATGTGTAGAATTTGAAATTTACAGCCTGACACCCCACATTTCTGGCTAGATTGATTAACTTCAGTGTACAAGGGGGCGTAATATAGATCTATTTATGGAGCAATGATTTTTTTGTGGGACAGATGCCTTTTTTCAGGTGAGAGTGGGATGATGGAGAATGGCTGTAGGTATGTTTGGGGAGGCAGTTTGGGAAGGATAGGTTGCAGACAGAGAAGACACACAAGACAGCAGACAGTGGTGGTACATGACACATGAGGGGGTAAACACCTTGGACAAGGAGCAGGGAGGGTGGTTGGGAATCAGAGGACCATGAACCCCCAAAAGGATACAGTGGAACTGAGGTCCCCACCCATGTGGAGTCACCATTGCACCTTCATGACCCTGAAGGTGGCTGTGCTACAGGGGCAGCTTGCCTCTCAAGGTGTACCAGGCAGTCCTTCATCTGGTTCACAGGTTCATATGTTCATAGGTAGGTACTAGGCTATTGGCCCTAGGGCCTATATAAGCCTAGCAAAAAAGGTATCCTGGCATTCGCCACCCAAGGAAATTATTTTCCTGTGTACCTGTTGAGCAGAGCCACAGAAGTGATCTCTGGGGTGAATTTCCTATCTCCCATCCAATCATTAAGATTTTTCATGAAGAGTGCTAATGAGGAGCTTTGTTTGATGTAGACAGGTAGTTTGTTCCAGAGTATGGGCAGTCTCTTGGACAGGAATCTATCCCTCCAGCATGTTCTGTTTATTGTAATGACAAGGTTTAGGTCCCTAGAGTGTGTAACTCGGAGGGACTGGGATTTCTTTAATTGGAGCCTGTCCAACAGCTCTGGGTTTGACATAGCTTTGTATGTTAGGCAGAGATTGCCTCTGAGTAGGCGATATTCAATGGAGTAAAGCTGGAGTTTTTTGAGATGGTCTGTGTAAGGCATCTGTTTGAGGCTGTTAATCCTCTTTGTGAGGTATTTCTGTGGCCTTTGTAGTTGTTGTAGATATCTTGTGAGGAAAATACCACAAGGGGCACTGTACTCTATAATGGGTCTAATGAGTGACGATTAGAGAGGAACAATGACCTCTTTTTTCCTGGATGAGAAACCTTTTGTGATGAGGTGTGCCACATAGAAGGATTTCCTGACTACTGTGTCAATGTGATTATAAAGGAGAGACTACTGTCCACCTGTGTCCCAAGGTCTCTTATTGCACTTTCAGTGTTAAGTAGACTACCACCTATGCGGTAGTTCATGGGGACAGAGTATTTACCAAAATGGACGACAATGCACTTTTTGGCATTGAGCTTGAAGCCATGGGTTTGACACGGGCATCTGCCTCAGTGAGGCCCTTTTGTAGGATGTCCACATTGTTAGGAGTTTTGATTATGGCTCCTAGTTTGCAGTCATCTGCGAACTTCATTAGCCAAAGACCTTCTGCATTAGCCTATACTTCTGAGAAGTAGATACCAAACAGGAGAGGTCCCAGGAGGGAACCCTGTGGTACTCCACTTGTCACTGGTCTGAAGTTGGATTTGGAGTCTGCTGCTTTCACAATGTGGATTCTGTCAGTGAGCTAGTTGGCAACCCATCCTGTGACATAGGGATTTATACCTAGTTTAGTGAGTTTATCTATAATTCCAGAGTGCGGGATGGTGTCGAAAGCCTTGATGACATCTAGATAGGCTGTGTGAAGCACGTTATCCTCATCTACAGCTTTGGTGACCGCTTCAAAGAAGTCTATCAGGTTTAGGAGACATGATCAATCTTTTACAAACCTGAACTGGGTGGGGTCTAGAGTTTGGAGATTACCAATGTCATTGTTTATAAGTTTCATGATGATACATTCCATAGCCTTGCAAACTACGCTAGTTAGGCTAATGGGGGAATAGTTCCCACGGTCTGTGGTGGCTCCCCTTTGTGAAGTGGGATAACCATCACTGTGCACCATTCAGTGGGCATAAAGCCTGAGGTAGGCTATGACTGAACATAGCACTTTGGTGGGGTGCCTGTTTGTTCTGTAGTTTGTGTAGAACGCAGCCTGAGATGTTGCCAGGTCCCATTGATGCTGTGTTCTTGGCTTTGGAAAGTGTGGTTTTTACCTGTACAGCCGTAGTTATAGGAATTTTGCATTCTTCTGGTATAGAGATGGGCCCTTTAGGGGGTGAAAGGGGGTAAAGTTAGCACTGAACCTGTCTGACAGGATGTTGGCAATTATCAGTTGGTTCTGTATATTTAGTGCCATTGTGCTGTAATTCAGAGCAGATCTGAGTGTTGCCATTGAGATTCTTGACATAGCTATAGAATGCTTTGTGGCTGTCTTTAGAATCAGTGGTGATTTTTGTTTTCATAACTAGCTTTGGATGATTTTATGAGGGATCTCAGCTTTTTACAGAGGCTGACCAGGGAGTTCCTCCAATCATGGGAATTTACTCTTTTTTGCAACAGTTTCTTTCTTCTGTTGTAGAGTTTGTTTATGGCAGAGGACTACCAGATTGGCTCCCTTTTTTTGGAGGATAGCATATTGGTTCTGTTAGGGATTGCACAATCCATGCACTTGTATAAGTGCTTATAAAGTGCATTTGCGTAGGATTCAACAGTCGTACCTCTATTCTCCATCTGCATGGGTGTTGTGAAGTTTGCCACTTCTGTTTTAAGAAGCATGAAGTTGGCTTTGGAGAAATTTGTTACTGTGGTTTCCCTAATGGGAATGGGGGCGGGATGTGGATGTCTAGGGTAATTAGCTTGCAGTTGCCCAACCGACTCAGAGTGGATGATGCTGTGCACCATACCCCAGAACAATCTGTGGGTGTCAGTCTCTTCTATGCCCCTGTGCCCAGGAGGGTTGGCGAGCCACATTCACCTGAAGAGGTTCCACCTGAAGGTGGTGCAAGACCAGTGGAGGAGGATGTTCCAGGTTGGGTCACAGATGTGCTGGGGCCTGGTGTCATGGCCAGGTGGGGCAGGACAGGCAGATAATTTGGGAAATGCCTTCCCAAACATGCTATAGTGTAGTGGTTTTCCCAGATATATTGGTTAGTCATGAACAACACATTTCAAAATTAGTTATAACAGTATACGTGGGTGTTCCAATTAACCCAAGCCAACAGATTTGAAACAGTTGCATAGCAAACAGAACACATGCATAAATGGTGCAACAGTAAGCATTTTAACAGCATGCAAGTTACAGGCCACCAATAATGGTATTTGAACAAGGTATTTTAATATGCAACAAATGAAATATATGAACAATAATAGAACACATGTCCCAGCAATAGGTTTTGAGAACAACATACCCATAGTATATGGATAATAATTACTGATGCAGATGACAGGTGGGGGAGAGAAAAAAGTCCATTAACGACTGTATCAGCTTCTATTTTTCACAACAGTCCTGCTCAATACTCTACAGGTCTGCACTCACTTTACATTTACCTATGGCCCATAGCTTCTGTGGTACATACATACCTCTTAGACTGTCAACCTGTAATGGTATGGGGCAGACTGGGTAAACTGTGGCTACATTACTGGGGGGGGGGCTTGTACATGTCAGGATTACATACTTGACAATGAAGAGGTGGCCTGCAATGATGTGTGAGTCTGCTACTTGCATAGTTCACCTGGATTATTATATGTGTCCAAGGTGATTGGCAGCAGTGACCACTACCCATGACAGCATGACACTTGGCAGACATGTATTGGGAAGAGGCCATGGTGTATGTACCTATCCTGCTGTCATTTGCAGGCATGGGTTTGGACAGTGGGACAGTTGTACATGGTGTATTGTTATACGCTTCAAACAGCTACTACAAAAATTTCATTACCTGTAAGACCTGTGGAGAAAATATCTGTTACCACTATCTGACTGTTTCTACAAATATTAAAGATTTCTTGAGTGTATATATGCACATATCTCAGCACCACTCCCTGTAATCAAATAGTATCTGGGTATGCTAAAGTGAACTACAAGGCTGCTTCTCATCACACTGCGCTACTGGGGAACTGCTTTCTTTTGTTTGACTGTTTTCTGCCTAATACTCTGTGTACTGTGTAGTAATCCTTTGAAATTATACAATCTGGAAAGCAGAGGTTAACACACGGCACTACAACAGGGGACACACTATAATGCATTCGACATTAGTATTTAGGGTTCGGATCTTAGTGCATAACATATGTCATATTTCATGTATATCTTGATTTACAGCTCCACAATCTACTGTTTTGCATGCTAGCTGATTCTCAGAACAACCTTTTTTAATTCATGCTGTCAAAACCATATTTTCTGTGCAGAACCTATACACGTTCTATTTCTACAACATACCAGAATAAACACAACAGTTGGTGGTTTAGATTTTTATTATACTTATATGCCACAGTGCTCTACTCCTGTATATGCTGTAGATGACTATTAGCCTGGCAAACTTTTCTTTAATCGTAAGACACAGAATGAGGTAAACAATTTACTCCTTCTTATTTATTTCTCTATATACTGCAAGGTAGATCTGTACTCACCAGCCTGCCGGCATAGCCTTGTCAGTCTGATATCATGGGCCTCAGCATTGCTAACCCTCTCCACTGTAGTTGTAGGGGGAGAAAACAGACATTATGCATACCTGTTTATCATATACTCAGGCTGTAATTTGGTACACCTATATCTGGGATACTTACAAACTGCTTGAGCATGGTTATCCCAAGCGTCTTGGATCCACTGGGCCAAGGGCACCCCTTCCTCTGCTTTAGGTTGATATAGTGATGCCATATCTACTCACTAGTTTGGAGGATGCCAGCGGCACTGGTGAGATAGCATATCATTTGGTTCTAGGCCTCCACTTTATACTGTGACCCTGGTACTGGCCCAGCAGCAGTCTGTCATCATGTTTGCTACAAGGAGCCCAGCCATGATTTTGGACTCCAAAATGCCCCAGCGCTGCACCTGAAAGTGTGAGCCTTCACCAACACCTGATATAGTTCCTACTCAAAGCAAGCTACAACAGATTCTGGCTGTATTCCCGCCTGTGCCATTTAAATAAGGCTATATTCCCACCCTTTGCAGTCATTGGTTCATAGATTCATAGATTAGTACTAGGCTAACTGTCCTTGCAAGCCATTTTAAGCCTAGCCAGTTATCCCTTGTGAGACTCAAACCATGTACCTTCTGTTTATAAGGCAAACACCTTAACCATTAGGCCACCCTCCCAACTAAAATTGATGTTGTAGGGGCTCGAACCATGATTGCCTTATCTTCAGCCAACATCTCTACCGCTACGCTATTGCTTCTTACTTGGATCATTTTGAAAATGCTAAGCTCAGCTAAGCAGTGAGCAAATCCACTAAGATAAGTTGAACAGTGCTTCAAGAGGTAATTGCTGAGCCATGTTTAACAGTGGACAAATCTGCTTAGCTGAGCTGACTGCTGCTTAGCATTTATGTCTAAGCAACGCTTAAACCAGCTAGGTGTAGCTGAGCACTGCTAACCATTGCTCACTTTTCATTTTTAGGAAATATCAGAATAATGACTTAATTAATTATTACTGACATATTAGTAAGTGTATATGATTTACTTTATATGACGCCCCTCTATGTGCTTTCATTACATTACCATGGGGTGTGACTATACTGTATGGAACACTTGTACATACATGGGTGATTTCAGATGTTATATAAGTAAATAGTAGAAGAAAGTATCAGAAAGTAGAAGTTTATTGGCCATTTTGGGCTAATTTTTATTTCTTTCATTTCCCTACTATAAAAACCGCATTTGCCGGGTCTTGTGCACCGGGCAGCACTGGTCAGCTAGGGTATAACTATTCCCAGCTCCACAAAGTCTCCTCTTCAATTTTTCCCTTGGAACTAGACAAACGTTCAACTTAAGCACCTCAAGCCATTCATTTCTCAGCCTGGCACTTGCTCAAAACGCATAGCAAGCACTTATAAACCCTAGGAATACAGGAGGACAAGGCTCTCTATTCAACCTTACTAGCCCTTCAGTAAAACAGTTTACTGTACCTATCCAGGCATGTCCAAAGGGCAGTTTCAGGTATTCTCCCCAGTCCAATTGGTGAACCTGGGCATTTTGAGGCAATGTAACAACTGGCTCATGTACACAGACAACCCTTTCCTCCTACCACCAAACACTAAATCATGCGAGAGATGCAATTATACAGCCAAACTGGAGGCTAAGCTCTCTCAACCCAAGACTGGATCAGACAGTCAAGAGGTGAAGGGAAATACTGGCATCACACCACCAGTTTCACATAGACCCATTAAACCAGCACCGGTAAAAAACTCACTTAAATACACAAAAACATACTTGGAGGCTCTAAATAAAAATCTGCAAAAGCAACAGAGCCCTCCAAAGCAGACATCCAAGCAACCTCTACCCCCAAACACAAACCATGAAACACATACTTCAGAAAACCACTATGCCGGGGCGTGGCCAAGGATGAACACAGGATAGCAGCAGATTTCTTCAGCTCCACCAATTTCATTACATTGACAGGAATTAATTACTTAAAAAATTAATTTTTGAAGTAATTTTCTTTCTAAATATGTTTGTTTTATATAGTTCTTGAACTATATCTAAAAAAGAAAGGAAATCTTAATAATATTCCTGTCAGAAATTAGTTTGGAAATTTTCCTGTCAGTTTATCAGTCTGAAATGAGTTCCAGTAAGACAAATTCTCAAGACTCCAGCATCAAGAAAGAACTTCAGTCTCTGATAATTATAGTCCAGCAACTTACTGCTAAGATGGATAAAATGGATACTAAAATAGACACTTTCATAGAAAAACTACAAAACAAATAGACTTGTTACATATGGACCTGCAACAACAGAAGATCCAGATGACAGGCATAGAAGAAGCTGTGAATGACATGGAAAATAGAATACAAGAAGAGGAAATCAACATTGAGTTTCTGCTGAAACAAAATACACATTTACAAACAAAGCTGGATGACCTGGAAAATAGATCTAGGCGCAATAACATTAGGATTTTTGGACTGCCAGAAAATATTGAAGGTAACAATATTACTTCTTTTTTAACAACATGGCTCCCTAAAACTTTAGATCTACCAGAAGCATTCTCTTTTGGTATCGAAAGAGCACATAGATCTATAGCTAATACTAACTCTAACAAAAACTATCCTAGATCAGTTATAGTTAGATTTCTATCATCTTTTGATAAAGAGATGGTTCTTAAATCTGACTGGGCTAAAGCTCCTGTTAAGATTAATGAAACAACTGTGCGTTTTGACAATGACTATTCTTCCATGGTATTAGCTAAAAGAAAAGTTTTTCTGCCACTAATAAGGGAGCTTAAAAAAGCACAGATTAAAACATACCTTCTGTTTCCTGCCAAGCTTAAAATCTTCCTTCCTGATGGTCCTAAAATTTTCGATGACTTAGACTCTGCTTTACTGTTTATCAAAAAATAAGATTTTAGAAAAATAGAAGAAATGGAATGGGCTAGTACTTAGTTAAAGAGACTGGCAACTGAAACTTCGTGGAAGACTTCAGAGAAGAAGAAGAGACTAAAAACAAATGATTTGTACTATGTTTTTTTTTCTCTCATCATTTTATTTTATTATTAATCTTTTAAATATAGTTCCTGCATTTCCAAGAAGCAACAAATATTTTGAAAAAGATTTAATCAAAGTTATTCTCTGTGTGCAAAGAAATGTTTTGTTTCATAACTAGTCAAAATATCTGGAGATTTAATGGCAAGCTGTGATTTAACTTGTTTCTCTTTCTGAAGAGGAAAAATAAGGTCAGTAATTTGATACATTTTTTTTTACTTTAAAAGTTTATATGTTCTTCAAATGCTATTCCTAATTATACTTTCTTGATTACACTGCTTATGCTTGTTTGTAAATAATCTGTCATGCTTTAACTAATAATAATTAGAACTAAATAATAGTAAATAATATGTTTTATTTTTAACTCTATTAATATAAACAGTAAGTAACATTCTATTGTATATACTTCTTATAGCTTTCTCTTACATTTTTTTTTATTTCTGCCTTACACCCTTTTACTTTCTACTCTCTTTTCTTTTCTTTTCTTTATTAATATATAGAAATGCTTTTGATCATATAGACACAGTAAATAATAAGATTTGCATAGGAGTTGAGTTGGGACAAAAATGTTGAGTTTTGTTACTTATTAATAATTTTGGGCTTGATTTCACTTACATAGAGTCTGTAATAACCTGTAGAATGCATTGTGAAGGTTTTGTCATGTTTAGATGCATTTACACTGCTAAATGAATGTTTGTCACTAGTTTTTAATAAGTTTCCCGCCAAAATGTTAAGAGAGACAATCTGGGATGTGGGCTGTCTCATGCACAGTGTCCATGAGCTACTTCAAAAGCTTCAACTCTCAGAATTCTCACAGAGAAGCTGAAAGCAGCTAGTCTCACCTTTGACCTAGATATCACACTGACACATCACAGATACAGGAATGACACTACCTAATTATACTTTCTTGATTACACTGCTTATGCTTGTTTGTAAATAATCTGTCATGCTTTAACTAATAATAATTAGAACTAAATAATAGTAAATAATGTTTTATTTTTAACTCTATTAATATAAACAGTTAGTAATATTCTATTGTATATACTTCTTATAGCTTTCTCTTACATTTTTTTTTATTTCTGCCTTACACCCTTTTACTTTCTACTCTCTTTTTCTTTTCTTTTCTTTATTAATATATAGAAATACGTTTGATCATATAGACACGGTAAATAATAAGATTCGCATAGGAGTTGAGTTGGGACAAAAATGTTGAGTTTTGTTATTTATTAATAATTTTGGGCTTGATTTCACTTACATAGAGACTGTAATAACCTGTAGAATGCATTGTGAAGGTTTTGTCATGTTTAGATGCATTTACACTGCTAAATGAATGTTTGTCACTAGTTTTTAATAAGTTTCCCGCCAAAATGTTGAGAGACAATCTGGGATGTGGGCTGTCTCATGCACAGTGTCCATGAGCTACTTCAAAAGCTTCAACTCTCAGAATTCTCACAGAGAAGCTGAAAGCAGCTGGTCTCACCTTTGACCTAGATATCACACTGACACATCACAGATACAGGAATAGCAGATTAATAATATGTGTTAAAAACCTATGTCCCAAACATATACATTACTATAACTCATTTAATTCATCTGATTGACAAGCATAAATAATTTTATAACTCTATACTGGAAGAAATTGTCATGTGATATATTTTAAAGCAGTAGTATAGCATGTTTGTAAACTCTGGTTACTAAAATGTGTTTGCTGTGCATTATTTTGTATAAAGCAGACAGATTTATTGAAGGGACAGCAATGTAAGATGGTGCTCAGTAAAGATACAACTCAGTGAGATCATATATATATATATATATGTATGTGTGTGTGTGTGTGTGTATGTGTGTGTGTGTGTGTATGCATGTGTGTGTATATATATATATATATATATATATATATATATATATATATATATATATATATGTATATGTGTGTGTATGTGTGTATGTATGTGTATATATATATATATATATATGTGTGTGTGTGTGTGTGTGTATGTGTGTGTATGTAGATATGTATATAAATGTTTCTGAGAATCTGCTTAACTATGAAGCATGATTTATAACAATTTCTATGAATACAATATTTTATTCTATTGGCAATAATGAGTTTGAGTAAATGCTCATATACAAGCAATTCAAGGTTTTTTTGGAAGCTGTTAACTGTATTTACATGACAGAAAATAGATGCATCCTAATATATGTAATGTCTGAATCATATTAGCCAAAGTTTTTGATTTAAATGAATGTTAGAACTTATTTTTCTCTCCTCTTGATTTCTAACATCAAGATTATTTGAATGCTATTTGAATACAAGTGTTTTATATTACATGGATGTATATAGTAGTATGAACAGTTAAAAAAAAAAAAAAAAAAAAAAAAAAAAAGGTTTATTTTAGTTTATATGATGCTGTTTTACCAAATGTGTAGTCTTGTATTGCTAGATAATTGAATTGAAAACTGTTAACTTCAGTTAAATATAACTAGTATTAAATTGATAAGGTGGTAGCTGACGTACTGCTGCTTAGGGTAGAGGGTTAACTTGAGTGGTAAATACTACTCTAAGTTGGAGTTTATAACTCCAGGCTGGATGCAAGGTTTAATCCTTACATTATTTTCACTTGTTCATTGTTATTTGTATATAGTTTTGACATCCACAATATATTTTGTACATTCATTGTCACTACAAACAAAATTGAATCCTATACGAAATCCCATAAGAGATTCAATAAATACAGCTATATTTAAAGGTACACCTAAAGGAGGAAATGTAACATTACTTATCTTGTTATTTGTTATTTTGATCATAAGATTCTTAAGTTTTAAAAATGCCAAATGACATCTTTAAAAGGAATTTCTTTAAACATTAATGGATTGAATAATCCATGTAAAAGGGCAAGCATAAGGCTAACTTAGTCTTCCTACAAGAAACCCATCTCTTGAAAAAAGATATTGATAAACTAGCCACAAACAAATATACAGTATTGGTTAGTTCAGAGCACACTCAGAAAAAAAGAGGAGTGGCTATTTTATGGAATAAAAGTATGCTCATTCCTAAAACCATTAAGTCTTATCAGGATGACAAAGAGAAGAATTACATCTAATGCAAAACATTTAAAGGATTTTGCTAATTCTTATCATTTGAATGATATTAATAATCAGATAGATTAAAAATCATTACCATACACCTTTTTTTCTAACAGATACAAAACGTATTCAAAAATAGATAGGGTCTTTATTTCTAACCAGATGGTAACAGATTTAATTAATTCCAAAATCATTTCATGTCCTATATCTGATCATAATTCAATTGTTTTTGAATTCACGATAAACAATACTCATAATGTTCAGATCAAAAGGATACCAGCATACTTAACTCAACTAAAAGACTATAAAGAATATATACTTTCAGAAGTAAAACATTTTTTAGACATAAATAACACTCCTGAAGTCTCCATTGTTTATGTTTGGGATGCCTTAAAATCATATCTATATGGACAAAGTATCAGATGGTATAATAATAAATGGAAATCTTGGGATAAGGAATTGTTAGATATTCAAAGTAAATTAGACTCTTATTAACATAATAATAAAGAAAATATTATGGACAAGAAAGTTATTGAAGAAATAAACAAATTAAATGAGAAATACAAAGAAATTTTAACTCATAAAGTTAAAATAACTTTAGAGAAATACAAGTTTTTGTCTTATTCAATAAGCCCCAAATACTTACATAGACTTAAAAATAAAACAAAAAGGTTGAATAAACAAAACCATATCAAAGAAATCTTTTCTCTAAGGAAAAAGAAGAATGTTTCTAGTATACCAGAAATACTAGATGAATTTAGAAATCACTTTCACAAAATTAACCATAATAATATTAACATGGAACCTAAAGATAAAATAAAGGAGTTTATAACCACAAATATGAATAAAAAGCTTAATAAACAACAGATTAAACTATTGGACAAGAGTATTTCATATACAGAAGTTATTACACAAATAAATAAGCTTAAATCAAACAAAGCACCGGGTAATGGTGGTATTATACCAGAGATATATAAAATCCTTTCTAAAAATACATATTCATTAATACATAAGGTTTTTATTTTGGCCCAAACTGAGTTAATAACCCCCCCCCATCTTGGCAATATACATTTATTTCGCCAATTTTAAAACCTAATAAAGATCCAACTAGATGTTCTTCATATCGGCCCATCTCATTACTTAATGTTGATTATAAAATGTTTATGAATATCTTTGCTGATAGATTGAAGACAATCATTCCGGCATTATAGATATAGATCAGACAGGCTTCATTGTAAATAGAAATACTTTTGATAATATAAGAAGAACTTTAACATTAATAGATTTTGCAAATAGGAAAAAAAAAGATTTAACACTTATTAGTCTTGATATAAGTTCAGCATTTGATTCAGTAAGTTGGGACAATCTGTTTACCTTAATGAAGTGCACAAACTTCTCGGATGCATTTGTAAATCTAATTGAACATTTATACAAAGGAACATTGGCTTATATTAAGGTAGGAACATATGTTTCACAAAAAATACCCATTCTTAAAGGTACAAAACAAGGATGTCCACTTTCTCTACTATTATTCACTTTAGTAATGGAGCCTTGGGCTAATTTGATCAGAAACAGTACTGACATATAGGGTTTTGAAATAGATGAAAATACAACATCCAAAATTCAACTTTTTGCAGATGATGTTCTAATTACATCAGCAGGATCTAATTCTTCTATACAGTCTCTATTTGATAACATGATGAATTTTAAAAGTATTTCTGGTTTAATATTCAATGAAGAAAAAACTAAAATACTACCTGTATATACACGAAAAAATATTCTCATTAGTGATTTTACTAAATATGTACCCAATTCAGGTCAGATAACTTATTTAGGTATAATACTATCTAAAGATATTAAATCTATTATATATAATAATTATAATACCTGTTTTCTTAATATACAAAATCTTTTTAATACCTGGAATAATATGTTTTTACTATGGAGGAGAGACTTACAATTATTAAAATGATAATATTCCCCAAGATTTTATACTTAATACAATCAATAATACTTCCACCTACAAAAATAATTATCAAGAAACTGAACGCACTAATGTTAAATTTCTTATGGGCACCTAATAGACCTAGGATTGCATTAAAGAAACATACTAATAGCTGGTCTCAAGGGGGTATTTCTTTTCCAGACTTTAATTTATATACTATCTCTTCTATTGTAAAAGTTATTACTTTATTAATAGATCAGTCACATGTCACAAAATGGAAAGATTATTGGGAGCTAATTAGTATACACTTCATGAAAAACTCCTTAACACATAAAAATATGATTGTAAATAACTCCATGTTATGGTTACTAAAGGAATTTTGTACTTCACCTATTACACCTAAACATATGGTTTGTTACCCATTAAATATTATTATTAGTTATCGTAACTTTATATTCATGCACCCTAAGTATAGGGAATGGAATTTTATTGTATTTCCTATAATGTATACTCAGGGTATGCTTTTGTCATCTACTTCTGAAGGAACTCATTTAGCTATAGATAATGATCTAAAGTACTGGTATCAGTTGATATCTGATAATAAAGTTAAAAATCTAGATTTCTTAAAACAAGAATTTGATCTAAGAGAAACTTGCTGGTTAGAGGTTCAGACCTTTAGACAACATCTCATTAATAAAATAGATTTAATGTCTATAACTGTTAAAGAATCTATTCCAACACTGATTGATTACTTGATATTAAATTTACAACATAAAGTTTCTGATAAAGGTAAACTTTCATACATACATAAAGTTATCAGACAAGAAACTTTTTACAGTGTAGATTCATACTGGAATTATTTCACTTCTATTAATGGGGACCCACCAAATCAACAAGATAAACAATATATATTGGAATCTGCTTATAGAACTATGTCTTCCATTGTCTGGAGACTTTATACATGGAAATTTTTACATAGATCTTTTTATACACCTTTGATGATGAATAAAATAAATAATAAAGATAATCTATGTAAGAGATGTAATGTAGAAATTAATGCTGACTGGGCTCATATGTTTTATGACTGTATAAAATTGAAAGAATACTGGAAGTCAATTAATGAATTTTTGCAGGCTCTTTTTACAGATAATTTCATTATTTCTAAATCTCTTATATTATTCAACACACCTGTACCTCAAAGTGTTAAAAGGTTAAGCTTCCCTTGTTATGGTCTATTCTAGCAGTGGCTAGGAAAATAATAACTAGAAATTGGATTTCAGATACACCTCCTTCGTTCAATGAATTTAAAATGTTATGAATATAGTGTGCCATATGGAAATAAACACAATTAGGACTAGAACAAATAGAAAAACATCTTATTTTATTGTATGGGATAATTTACAAAATTTGTTAAAAAATTTTTAATTTCAATAGCATGGTATTTTAGTTTAATTAATTGATCTGATTGTAGTGGATGTCTTTGTAAATAATTTAGTTGTTTTGTTGAATATTATAATAATACCTATTTTTAATTACTTGTATAAAATTGTTATGATATTTCTCTTATATGTTAAAACAATAAACCTGTTTTGAAAAAAAAAGAAAACCACTATGCCACTCAATCACAACCCTCAAGGCAAAATAACATACCCAACACACTAGTAATCGGTAACTCTATAGTCAAACACACTGATGTACCACTCGCTTGGCTGAATAAGGAGAAGGTTACTGTTAGCTGCTTGTCAGGTGCCAGGATCCGCCACATAACACAAGCACTCAGGACACTCCAGAACAAGGACAAATATGACTCTGTCATTGTCCATGTTGGTGTGAATGACCTGAGCTGTACCTCCCTGGACTACATGAAAAGAGACATGGAAGAACTCTCTGATCACGTAGCCCAGGCCAGTATGACCCTGACCCTGAGTAGCATCCTGCCCTCACCAAGAATGATACCACGGTATAAAGAAAAAAATATCAATTTCAACAATTGGCTATGTTTCTGGTGTCATTCAAAGGGGATCCAGTGTCTGTCTGTCTGTCTGGGATGACATGCACGACAAGCCACACTGCTTTGCTAGAGATGACTTGCACCTGTAACCCTTAGGCTTTTGAATACTGGCCAAGGCTCTTGTCACCCCCATATTGTCTTTTTTAGGCAAGGCTCAAAAGACAAACACACCGCCGTAAATAGTACAAGTAACAAAAATCTGAGGGTAATACTACTCAGTGCCAGAAGTCTAAACCTCAAAATGCACACACTCAAGGCACTCCTCAGTATAGAGAAAATCAATATATGTGCAGTAAAAGAAACCTGGTTTAAGCTCCAGAGAGCACCCCAGTACTACCAGGCTACACCTCATACCATATATTTTGGCCACAGAACCCAGACCAAAATACAAAAGGTGAGGGAGTATCCATATTCATCAAGGATACTCACACCTCCAGATTAGTGGCATAGCACGGTGCTTCAGAGATTATACACTTGCAACTAACAACGGGCAAAACTGCAATTCAAATTGTAGCTTGCTACAGATCACCCACCATGTCCCAGGACCCCCAATCTGTATTTCTGGAAACACTGGGTTACATAAAGGTCCGACCAAACACCCTAATATTGGGTGATTTCAACTACTCAAACATTAACTGGGAGAACTACTCAAGTACTAACTCCCTTGCCTAACATTTCCTAGAATTTATAAACTCAAATGTCCTGGTTGATCAACACTCCCACCCGAGGTGACAGCATATTGGACCTGGTCATCACCAACATGGGTGACCGGTGTTCCACACTGGATTTCAACCCCTCACTGGTTAGATCTGACCATAAACAAATCACTTTTGATATCCACATTCCGCCTCCACCCCCAGATATGGAAACCACTGTGAAAAATTTTTCAAAAGCAAACTTCACATTACTTAAGACGGAGGTGGAAAGTTTCAAAGCCCCCATGCTAAAGGATAATGCTGTCCAAGCTACAAAATCCTTTACTAATGCATTCTACGAGCACCTACAAAAATGCATAGATCATGCTATCCCAAGCAAAACCAAGACTCACTCCTTTAAGAAAAGGAAACCAGTCTGTTGGACCCCTGCCATAAACAAGCCATACAATAGAAGGAGGAAACTAGTACAGAAAAGAGTAAAATCCCAAGAAGGAAAGACATCCCTGATCAGTATCAGCAAGAAACTACGATCCCACATAAAATTGTCCAAGGCAAGCTTTGAAAGAAAACTTGCCAAGGACTCCAAAGATAACCACAAGGCATTCTTTAGTTATGTCAAGAATCTAAGTGGCAATGCTCAGATTAGACTAAAACAAAAACACCTCCGCTTGCATTTACCATGAAGGGTCTCCTCCAAAAACACCTCAGTACGTGTCGTGACACAAAAATGTAAGCCACTGATAAAACTTGAAAAATGATAAATTTAATAGAACACCAAAACAGCAAAACAAACACGATGGGATTGAGCGCGCTTTCATCTATCACATCAAGACTTCATCAGAATGCTCAGATTAGCTCAGAGTTAGTGCAGAATGGCACAAAATACACTGAACCAACTGATACTGCCAACATACTGGCAGACAGGTTCAGTGCAAACTTCACCCCCCTCTCACCCCCAAAAGGGTCCATAACTATACCAGAAGAATTTAGAGCCCCTGATATCACAGACACTCAGGTTAAAATAGCCCTCTCCAAAGCCAAAAACACAGCATCAGTGGGACCAGATGGTGTCCCAGGCTGTGTCCTACACGAGCCCAAAGACAAATTAACCCCTCACCGAAACACATTGTTCAAACTCAGCCTCTCCACAGGCTAAGTACCCATAGAGTGGTACACAGCAACAGTTATTCTGCTCCACAAAGGTTGAGCCACAACAGACCCCAGGAACTATCACCCTATAAGCCTGACTAGCTTGGTCTGCAAGGCTATGCAGTGCATCATTATGGAAATCATTAACAGAGACATTGGGAACCTCCAAACACTGGACCCTACCCAGTTTAGCTTTGTTAAGGGCAGGTTATGCCTCCTAAACCTGGTGGACATCTTTGAGACAGTTACCAAGGCTATATTTGAGGGAAAGGTGGTACACACAGCATACCTAGACCTCTCAAAGGCCTTCGACACCATTCCCCATTTTGGTATTATAGACAAGCTCACCAGCCTGAACATAAACCTTTATGTCACAAGATGGGTTGCCAATTGGTTCATGGACAGAACCCACATGTTGAGAGTTGTGGGAGCTAGGTCTGACTCTAAACTGGTTACAAGTGGCATTCACCAGGGCTCAGTCTGAGGACCCCTCCTGTTTGGCATATACTTCTCAGAGGTACAGACAAGCACAGGAGGACTATGGCTGACCAAGTTCGCAGATGACTGCAAACTTGGGGCTATAATTGACTCACCAGCTGACACAGACATCCTCCAAAAGGGTCTTACTGAGACGGATATCTGGTGTCAAAATCATGGCCTCAAGATAAATGCCAAAAAGTGCATAGCTATTCCCTTTGGAAATAACAAAGTACCCACAAACTACCACATAGGTGGTAGTCCCCTAAATACAGAAAACGTAATAAGGGATCTGGGGTCCCAAGTAGATAGTAATCTCTCCTTTGATAATCACATTGCCAAAGTGGTTAAAAATTCCTTCTATGTGGCCCACCTAATCACAAAAGGGTTTGCATCAGGATCAAAAGAGGTCATTGTGCCCCTCTACTCATCACTCCTCAGACCCATCATAGAGTACAATGCCCCCTTTGGGATTTACCTTACAAGACACCTGCAACACTGGAAAGACCACAGAAGTACCTCACCAAGAGGATCACTGGCCGCAAACAAATGCCCTATGCAGCTCGAGTGAAGAAACTCCAGCTGTACTCAGTTGCATAGCACCTGCTCAGAGGTGATCTCTGCCTGACATATAAGGCCATGTCCAACCCAGAATTGATGGACATGCTCAACCTAAAGAAAACCTTATCCGCTCAGTCCACATGCTCTAGGGATCTAAACCTCACCACAGCAATAAATAGAATGTGCTGGAGGGATAGATTCCTGTCCCAGATACTTCCCATGCTTTGGAACAAGATTCCAAACTACATTAGGCAGAGCTCCTTGCTAGCACTCTATAAGAGAAACCTTGACGAGCAGATAGGAAACAGAAAGTTTACCCTGGGGATCACTGCTGGACAGAGGCACAGGGAACTAATCTAAGGGGGTGGCAAAAGCCAACACATTCAGGCTAGGCTTATAAATGCCTTTGGGCAGATAGCCTAGTACCTACCTATGCATCTATGAACCTATGAGCCTATATGCACTCACACTTCCATTTTAAACCAGCTACACTACCCTGGTTGACAAATATCAATTACTACATAATTTAAAATAAAAATAATAATTTTAACACTGTTTTCACATGTAAAAATAAAGTGCTTGTTATGGTACTCAAATCGTGAATACCTGCATGCAAAGCTGTGACTCTAACCACTACACTATCTCAGCATTAGGATTTTAGTTGTATATTTTTATTTATCTCCTATGGGATGTTTAAAAAGAGCTGAGCAGAGAGCCATAATGCACACACCCACTCAACTATGCTTAAACACACTTAATTTACATGTATCTGTACTCTTTGTCAGTCACAGTTAAGGAAATTGTAAGGGGACACATAGGGACAGTTTTAAATATTGCTCTTACAAACTTAGATGGTGTGACTGTAGTTTTCTAGCAAATCATTGGCAAACCACTCAGGGTTTAAGTCAGAACATAATGACAGACATTTGGGTTTCAGACTTCTTACCCTTCAGCAGGAAATCCATGCTAATGCAAAACCTGTTATTCTATAAGCTTTCCAAGTTTGTAAGAGCAATATTTAAAAAGTGTCTCTATATTTGGGCATTTGTTGTCCCCCCCCATTATTTATGGCTTTGTACACCTTTCTTGCTTTAGGAGGTTGAGAGTTATGTGAGGCAGGCATCTGGGCAGTCTGCAGAAATTTGTACAGTCGAGGGGTATGGCCATATGGCTCTTTTTGTGTTTAAAGCCATACGGCTCTTTCATAATGCAGGGGGAGGGGTGGCAGTACCTCTCACACATCCCCTGCATTGCTTCCTATCCTGACTTTCTGGTTTCAGTGTCCACGGACACTGAAAGTGCTATACGGATCCTGTCACACACCCTCTGCATTGATTTCTTACTCCCTTATCTATTTCAGTGTCCACGGATACTGTTTTACTGATTTTATTTGATTTCAGTATCCACAGACACTGAGATGCATTTAAAAAGTGCCATATGGCACTTTCTGAGTGCAGGGGGTATATTAGATGTGTGTGTACTACTTAAACATGCCCCCTACACTCAGTAGTGTTCGTGTTCATTTAGCCTTCTGTGCGGAGTCTGCATGTCCTCCCTGTGGTTGTGTGGGTTTCCTCCAGGTGCTCCGGTTTCCTCCCACATCCCAAAGACATGCTGTAGGTGGATTGGACATTCTAAATTGGCCCTAGGCGTGAGTGCGTGCATGTGTGTGCCTTCTGTGGAAGGTTGGGCGCCGAGCTGGCAACTTGACACCGTAAAACTCCACTGCCAATCATGAGTGGACGGGTGATCCGCTGTGGCAACCCCTTAGCAGGAAAAGACAAAATAATAATAATAAGAAGTAGCGCACCTTCATGAATATGCAAGGCACGCTGCTGTTAAAGCTAAGGGTAAACAGACATGGTTCACTCTGGGCAGGAATAGCACTATTCCTGCATAGAGTTTATTGAATCCCAGGGCTTGTCTATTATTTTATTCTTTTATTTTGATTTTTTTTTTTTAAACTTATTTATAAGTGGGCTGTGGTCAGTTTTAACAATAATGATGCATGTATTTCTTGTTAGATTGTCAAGATTTTAGTTTATTTTTATTTTTTTATTTTTGTAATTTAAAAAAAAAAGTTGATTTAATATGGAATTGTTGCTTTGTTGATTATTGTACATGTATTGTTTGTGTGTGCAGCATATGAATGTGGGAGATGCAGTTAACCATAAGATTGGTTGAAAGAGGAATTGCACCCTACAGATACTCTTGCTTCCATTTGTTAATGTGCTTAACAAAACATTCCATCAATGTAATTTATCAACAGAATGTTTTTGAATGATTAATTCTTCAGGCTTGTGCCTGTGCGCGCGCACACACACACACACACACACACACACACACACACACACACACACACACACACACACATAAATATAGATAGATACACATATTTATCTACCCATCTATCTACCGTTTTTGCTATCTTTCTTACTATCTATATATGATAGCATTACATTTTGCTGAACATTTCTTTGACAAAGTAGAGAGCAGGGTAGTTTGCATGAATGTCAGCTTGATTGATCAATATTTCATGTAATGGTGTGTTTTGTTGATAAATGCATGTGGCTATGTGTTAGGGGGTGAAAGTGTATGAAAGTAGCATATCAGATTATTCACATTTTGTTATCATTGATAAATTAAACCAGTTTCTTAAAGCCTTGGTGTTAGCGCAGGTTAGTTTGTTTATGTTTTCCTTCTGTCATATAATGGTGTTAAAAGAGTGCTTATCACTAAGTTCTTCATCTGGCATAGGTGGGTCCTATGTTTACCAACACAGATCATGTTACATTTTAGAGATTTACTTCCCATATTATTCTGCATAACAGAGTTCAACTTGGGCTGGTCTAGCGTAATTTGAGATTTGTCTAAATACACCCATAAAAATGCCTTAACTGATGCTGATGATTTGTTAGCGAAATGCAACTATTTCCTATAACTTAGTTGAAATATAGCAACAGAAAGCACAGTAGAATCATAAAGCACATTCTCGTGGTGAGTAATAATATTGAGACTCTTTTGAAGCCTAAATGACATGATGACATGAGGTAGTTATTAAAGTGTTTATGTGTGCACTAACAATCAATCAGGACAAGGGAAAGATTTCACTGAATGAAGCATTAATTTCTTTTTTTGAAGGAAACACATGCTATGTTTTCAATAGTTAGTTTTAGCAGACCAAAAGCAGTAGTGTACAAATCATTTGTCCAAGCATGTAAAACAATATGGGTATTATAGCAATTTTACAGATCAGTTATTTCATACACATGCTATGTTTTCAATAGTTAGTTTTAGCCGACCGAAAGCAGTAGTGTACAAATCATTTGTCCAAGCATGTATAACAATATGGGTATTACAGCAATTTTACTGATCAGTTATTTAATTCCTAAATTTTAATACCTGGGACAGCCATGGCTCCCAGTATAGCCAACATACCCCTGGGCAAGTGGGAAGAGGATTTTGTGTTCACCAATAGAAATTTCATGCAGTGCAGCTCATGTTATCTTCATTTTATTGACAATATTTTTATTGTATGGAAAGTTGACACTTTACAGTTAGCTGAGTTTATCAGGTACCTCAGTCTAATAACTACCTTCCTACATTTCACCTCCTCCCACAGCTCCAGCTCAGTCATGTTCTTAGACATACTAATTTTAAAGGACATTAACAACAGCAGAATTTCCACTAATCTTTACCAAATACTGGTGAGAGTGAACCTCTTACTTCATAGTGAAAGTCTGCACCCCACCAAGACAAAATATAACATGGTTAAGTCACAGGTATATAGGTAAGCTAGAATAACCACAAAGATGGAACCTTTTCTGAGAAACCTTAACAATTTGGAAAATGATTTGTTAGCAAGAGAGTATGAGAACCAAATGTTAAGAAACATTTTTGAACCAGTCATCAAACTTAAAATTACCATCACACACACACATTAAAATGACCCATTGAAAGAATGTTTAAGAAATTTGTGGACAATAACTCAAAAGATAGCTGCATACTGACATATACTGTGGGTTTTCATTGTATCAAGAATATTATCAAGGAGAATTGGGCCATAACAACAGAATGCCCTTTACCTGCAGACATTTTAGATGAAGCTCCAACTTTTGTATAAAGGAAGGCTAGGAGCTTTGTAGAAGGAAAACCTAAACCACAGGAAAGGAACATGAAAATATGTGAAACAAGCTGTTCATTTTTTGTCTGCATTCAAGATGGAGACTCTTTTTACTGCCCATGTTTAAAGAAACTTATTAAGACTAATGCAGGCAGAGACTGCAACTCTATACAAGTTGTTTCAGGGCTAGTTGCAAAGGATGCAATGCATTTTAGGTGGGAGGGAGTATTAATAAACTAAAATTAAGGATTTTGGGTTATCTCTCCAAAATCCAGTATAAATGTAGAAAAATGCCCTGGCCAAACACACTATAATCCACAAAAGACACTCCGGGTTTACATTTCAAATACCTGATCACATAGACCTCGCTGAACTTAAAGGAGACATCCCATATACTTTAGAAAAACAAGAAACTTATGTGGCAACTAAGAGTGAACTCTTTTAGAAAGCCTGGAATAAACTATTATCGCTCACTGAAAAGTGTACTAGAGCTAAGAAAGTTGTCCAATTGTTTACAAGATTAAAGGTGTGAACTTTATTTATTTATTTATTTATTTGCATTTATTTGTTAATTGCAATTATCAACAATTATATTAACTACTAACTTTGCAAATCTAATGTTAAAATTTAATATTAAGGTAATGGCTTATTAATTTGGTTTTAGCAGACACATTTATTTATTGAGCGGGAAAGTCTGACAAGGACAAAGCCTATTTTCAGCTGAGGCCCAGGGAGAAACACTCCAGATGCATGTGTTTGGATTGTGGGAGGAAACCCATGCGACCGCAGGGAGAACATGCAAACTCTGCATAGAAGACTTCCTAGCCGAGAATCGAACTCGACAACCTCTTGCTATGAGACAACAATGTTAACTGCTACACCACTGTGCTGCCCAATATACAGATATTTATCTGTTTATAATAACCATTTTTTAAATATTTGAATGTTTATTCTAATTAGATCTTTATTTTGTACTGTTATTAGAATTAGGGCACATTTATAAGAAACTTTCTCACACATTTCTTTTTTATAACTAGGACTTTTGATTACCATAGAACCACATTAGAATTGTATGTGCATAGTCCGCAGATCTCATGACATTTTATTGTCTTGTTGATAACTTTTTTAGTGCAAACAGGGACAACTTTAATAACTACACTCACATTAGTGAGGGGTTGAATGCTACTTATTTTACTTGGCTCAGATAGATTAACCTTTGAATATTTTAAATGGTAGATGTTTTAACAAACATCAGAGCTAGATTCTCTATAGCACATGCATGATTTTCATGACAGTTCAGCCTTTCTGCATTGTAACTTTTTAATATGCAGTGTTTGAGCTTATTAGACACATATTATATATTGAGTATTAGTGGCAGAAAAACTGCATGTTTATATTGGCTGCAATATTATAACATTCATAAATTTTATGGTCCTGTTTACACGTTTTTTCTAGGGTTTGCAGACATAAGTGAATATCACTGTTGGGAGCATGAGTGACTGTTTTTGCGCTAGATTTTTCATATATATTTCTTGATAGATTTAAGAGTGTATTTTACTTTAAAATTATTTAATAGATTTATCATCTGAGATTAATAGACTTATGTACATGTATATATTCTCAAATGTTTGGTATGTTTTTATTTAGAATTTATTTTTGTAATACCTTTTCTTAAATAATATATGTGGTTTTTAGCTCAAGAAAATGTAGTGTTATATATTGTTATTTAACTTTTAAATTTTAGTTGCTTTTCCCACTTGACACACAAACATGAAGAAGTTCTAGTAGACAAAAGTGATCTATGTTAAAAATGTTTCTGAATGTTGGTAGAAAAGATTTCTAAGGAATTTTGAAAAGATGCTAAATTTTTCTTTTTTAATACTACAATGAAATGCTTTCAGGATGTTTCAGGAATTATTAATGTGCAATTTTTAGTTTAACTTTCAGTTTAGTTTAGTTTAGTTTAACATATCCTGGAATCGCAGAGCTTGAAGTAGGGCAGCATTGTGTCGAATTTCACACTGGTGTATGGGGGAGGGGGTATTTAGCAAGTAAACATGATAAGTAAACATAGGCTTTTAAACATGCTTTTAAACAGGTGTATAAGCAGAATGGTGAATTTCTACACTTTATTCTGCTTTTTTTATCTCCTGTTTGGATTGCTTGCTTGTGTGTGTTTAATAAAGATTTGACTTGAACTAGCTTGTGCCTCCCTACCTTCATTAATGGATTTATACTTGGAAAGTTTTTAATGAAAGTATTTCTACCACCTGTTACTAGGTGGGATATTCACAATATGGTTTTTATTAAATGCCTGAACTCTAGGGAATATTAGATCTTCCACACATAGAAGTTTTCTCACTATTTGTTTTTGGACCCAGTATATTGACATACTGGATTTGTGACACTTCAAGGGGCTCCACCAAGACTGTTTCTTTTGTAACTGTTACTTTGTCATTCTCTGTACTATAAAAGAGTTCTCATGACATTATTTAACATATAATATTTCAGAACAAGAATTTCCTCTTTTCCTGGCTGTGAGGCATAGAAGGAGAGAGTCCTGATTATGACCTAGATGTCCTCAGGTTTGATTAGCAAATTGAGTACTGGAAGAGCTGGGTGGTGAGGTATGGAGAAGAGCAACAACCATTGGCTTGCCCATTCTTGAATCGAAGGTGAACACTTTCACGCGTAGTCTATTACTCCCCAAGTCATGAGGTAAATGGTATGGTCATACAGAAGGTAGCCAGTGAATTTTAGGAGGCAGGGCATTATTTACATTATGTGTGGTGATGTGTATGAAGTCAAGGAATCCTGCCTTGCTATGGTTTTGCAAAAAATCTTTTGGAGTACTAATACAGCATATGTAATACAGCTGGATTGCTCCACCATGTTTCTCCTTCCTAACCATCCTCAATGGTTGCTGGAGTCTCAGCCCTGGAGGGTAGTACTATGGACACTTAAGGTAGGAGCAGCTGAAGTTACACTCAGCAGCTGATGGCCAGCTAAACTGATATACAAGAGGGCAAAAAAATCTCATCTCTTTAGTATTAATTTATTTATGAATCATGCAGAAATACTTAGTCTAGTAGAATACTCAGGGATAGAATACTACCTTCCCCAGTACTCCTCACTTTATTTTCCTGTTATCAGCAGCATTAGCTTGAGTAGCATTATTTACCGTATCAGGTATATGTAGACACTTACTGATCTGTATCCACACACTTCACATATGTCAGATCAAGTTGCGATATCAGTAATAATATGTTTGATGGTACTGAGTGTGAGATACCGTCCAGGTTATGACCACAAGTCTCTTCAAAGGGTACTTATGCAGGGCATTAGTAGAAAGATGTCTTTTATCCAATCTGCCAACCTTTATCAGTTACCTAAGAGGTGATACAACTATATCAATTGTCAGATTGCTAATATGGTTAACAATGCATATCTTCAGATCAGATGAGGAATAAAGGTCAAACGTTTTTATGCACTGGTCAATGTCAGCATATTATTGAGACCTTCTGTGGAGACTTGTGCACTGAGTTACCATAACAAAGTGATCATATGGTTCACTGTTAGTATAAAACAGATTTTGTTAGGCATTCAGCATCATTATTTCTAGTTGTTTAAGTCTTAAATCCCAAAGCATTAGTTCACTGTTAGCAAAATTATTATTACCCCATTCTACTTTTCCTCAGATTATCTAACTCTCTAATTCTGATAGATGCTCACACTTATTACAAGTGAACATCTTAATATTTGGCATTTACCTTTATTATTACTAAACATATGACATTTCACACAGGTAAATATTTCTCATTCCACTTAAAGGGAGGAGATACACGACTGAGTAAACCATTTCTTAACTCTCTGATAGAAAGCAAAATAATGCAGCACAGTAAGATTAAATAGCCAAAGCTGCAGAGTCTTAATCAGCATAGTTAAACAACAAAACCCAGAGTGACACAAAATAATGTTATAGCAGCTAGTAGGACAAATATCACTGACGAGCAGTGAGGAAAAAAAACAGCACCTGACAAAGTAGTCAAGTAATAAAGAAAGAATGATAATGATCCAGCCCTCCTCTCCAAGGTGCACAAGTCAAGGTTAAAATGACAAAAGAATCTTAACAGACATTCACTCACCAAATAACTTATCTTTAAAACTATTAGTTAATCACAAAAGCTGTCAGTAGTCACTTAGGTTCATAGGTTCATAGGTAGGTACTAAGCTGTCTGCCTGAAGGCATTTATAAGCCTAGCCAGAATGTGTTGGCTTTCGCCACCCCATTAGATTAGTTCCCTGTGCCTCTGTCCAGCAGAGCCATTGAAGTGATCCCCGGGGTAAACTTTCTGTTTCCCATCCACTCGTCAAGGTTTCTCTTGAAGAGGGTTAGCGAGGAACTCTGCCTAATGCAGATTGGAATCGTGTTCCAGAGCATTGGAAGTCTCTGGGACAGGAATCTATACCTCCAGCATGTCCTATTTATTGTTGTGGTGAGGTTTAGTTCCCTGGAGCATGTGACTCGAGGGGATATGGTTTTCTTTAGGTGAAGCATGTCCATCAATTCTGGGTTGGACATGGCCTTCTATGTCAGGCAGAGATCAACTCTGAGTAGGCGGTATGCAACTGAGTACAGCTGGAGTTTCTTCAGTCGAGCTGCATAGGGCATCTGCTTGAGGCCAGTGATCCTCTTGGTGAGGTACTTCTGTCATCTTTCCAGTTGTTGTTGCAGGTGTCTTGTAAGGTACATCCCAAATGGGGCATTGTACTCTATGATGGGTCTGATGAGTGATGCATAGAAGGTCCCAATGACTTCTTTTGTTCTGGATGCAAACCCTTTTGTGATTAGGTGGGCCACATAGAAGGATTTTCTAACCATTTTGGTAATGTGAATATCAAAGGAGAGGTTACTATCTACTTGGGTCCCCAGATCCCTTATTACATCTTCTGTATTTAGGGGGCTAACACCTATGTGGTTGTTTGTGGGTACTTTGTTTTTTCCAAAGGGGATGACTATGCTCTTTTTGGCATTTAGCTTGAGGCCATGGTTTTGACACCAGGTATCTGTCTCAGTGAGACCCTTTTGGAGGATGTCTGTGTCAGCCAGAGTGTCAGTTATAGCACCTAGTTTGCAGTCGTCTGTAAACTTGGTCAGCCATAGTCCTCCTGTGCTTGCCTGTACCTCTGAAAAGTATATGCCAAACAGGAGGGGTCCTAGGACTGAACCCTAGGGAATGCCACTTGTAACCGATTTAGAGTCAGACCTAGCTCCTGCAACTCTTACCATGTGGGTTCTGTCCATGAGCCACTTGGCAACCCATCTCGTGATGTAGGGGTTTATTTTCAGGCTGGTGAGCTTATCTATAATACCTGAGTGGGGAATGGTGTTGAATGCCTTTGCGAGGTCTAGGTAGGCTCTGTGGACCACTTTTCCCTCATCTATAGTCTTGGTGACTGTCTCGAAAAAGTCCACCAGGTTTAGGAGGCATGAGCTTCCCCTAACAAAGCCAAACTGGGTAGGGTCCAGTGTTTGGAGGTTCCCAATGTCTCTGTTAATGAGATCCATGATGAGGAGCTCCATAGCTTTGCAGACTAAGCTAGTCAGGCTTATACTGCAATAGTTCCCAGGGTCCGTTGTGGCTCCACCTTTGTGGAGCAGAATAACCATTGCTGTGCGCCACTCTGTGGGAACGTAGCCTGTGGAGAGGCTGAATTTAAACAGTGTATTTAGGTGAGGGGTTTGTTCATCTTTGAGCTCATGTAGGACGCAGCCTGGGACACCGTCCAGTCCCATTGATGCTGTGTTTTTGGCTTTGGAGAGTGCTGTTTTAACCTGTCTATGATTTGAGGTGCACTACATTCTTCTGGTATAGTTATGGGCCCTTTTGGGGGTGAGAGGGGGGTGAAGTTTGCACTGAACCTGTCTGCCTGGATTTTGGCTATATCGGTTGGTTCAGTGTATTTTGTGCCATTCTGCACTAACACCGAGCAGGTCTGAAATTGCCACTTAGATTCTTGACATAACTAAAGAATGCCCTGTAGTTATCTTTGGAGTCCATGGCAATTTTTCTTTTGAAGCTAGCCTTGGATGATTTTATCAAGGAATGTAGTTTCTTGCTGATACTGATCAGGGATATCTTCCCTTCTTGGGATTTTACTCTTTTCTGTACTAATAATGTAAAATAAAACAGAGACGCAGACAGCTGTAAAATCCAGGATAGGCCTTTACTGAGTGCAAAACACAAGCGCTTTCACAATCTAGCTTCTTCAGGTGTAACACCTGAAGAAGCTAGATTGTGAAAGTGCTTGTGTTTTGCACTCAGTAAAGGCCTATCCTGGATTTTACAGCTGTCTGCGTCTCTGTTTTATTTTACATTATTTGTCTACAGTTCTTTGGAGACGTTTCAGTGGGTGTTCTCTTTTTGGCAGGTTGTTTTTTGTTCTTTTCTGTACTAGTTTCCTCCTTCTATTGTGTAGCTTGTTTATGGCAGGGGTCCACCAGACTGGTTTCCTATCCTTGGAAGAGTGAGTCTTTGTTTTGTTTGGGATAGCACGATTCATGCATTCTTGTAGATGCCCATAGAGTGCATTAGTAAAGGATTTTGCAGCTTAGACAGCATTATCCTTTAGCATGGGGGCTTTGAAACTTCCCACCTCAGTCTTAAATAATGTGAAGTTTGCTTTTGAAATGTTTTTCACGGTGGTTTCTTTGACCGGGGGTGGTGGCAGAATGTGGATATCCAGAGTTATTAGTTTTTGGTCAGATCTAACCAGCAAGGGGTTGACCTCCATTGTGGAATACCGGTCACCCATGTTGGTGATGACCAGGTCCAATAAGTTGTCATCTCTGGTGGTGGTGTTGACCACTTGATCCAGAGCATTTCAGTTTATAAATTCTAGGAAATGTTGGGCAAGGGAGTTTGTACTTGAGTAGTTCTCCCAGTTAATGTTTGGGTAATTGAAATCACCCAATATCAGGGTTTTTGGTAGTACCTTTATGTTTCCCAATGTTTCCAGGAATGTGGAGTGGGGGTCCTGGGACATGGTGGATGATCTGTAGCAAGCTATAATTTGAATAGCAGTTTTGCCCATTGTTAGTTGCACGTGGATGATCTCTGAAGCATCATGCTGTGCCACTAACCTGGAGGTGTCGTTATCCTTGATGAATATGGATACTCCCCCACTTTTTCTATTTCAGTCTGGGTTTTGTGGCCAAAATGTATGGTATGAGTTGTAGCCTGGTAGTGCTGGGGTGCTCTCTGGAGCCATAAACCAAGTTTCTGTTACTGCACATATATTGATTTTCTCCATACTGAGGAGTGCCTTGTGTGCGTGCATTTTGAGGTTTAGACTTCTGGCATTGAGTAGCATTACCCTCAGTTTTTGTTACTTGTGCTATTTGCGGCGGTGTGTTTTCCTTTTGAGCCTTGCCTAAAAAAGGCACTATAGGGGTGGCAAGAGCCTTGGCCAGTATTCGAAAGCCTAAGGGTGACAGGTGCAAGCCATCTCTAGTGAAGCAGTGTGGCTTGTCAAGCATGTCATCCCGGACTGACAGACACTGGATCCCCTTTGAATGACACCAGAAGCTTAGCCAATTGTTTAAATTGATAATTTTCTCTCTATACAGTGGTATCATTCTTGATGAGGGTAGGAAGCTACTCAGGGTCAGGGTCATACCGGCCTGGGCTACATGATCAGAGAGCTCTTCCATGTCTCTTTTCATGTAGTCCAGGGAGGTATAGCTCAGGTCATTCACACCGACATGGACAATGACAGAGTCATCACGAACCACATTCCAGAAAACCAGTGACACCTTGTTTTTTCAATAAACAATAGTCCATTTATTCCACAATGAATAGTAGATAGCAATAAGTTCCGCCATAAGATCTCCTAGCACCTCGGCCATAAACAGCCTTTACAGAGTAAAACTCATTATCTTACTACTTCCTATATATAACAAGGTTGATTCCACTTAATTTCATCTGTTACACATAATAAAAATCTCTTAAAGTTAAAACAGTCTTTAAATAAAATGTTGCCAGTTATATTCTTTATTTAACCCACTAGGTTGCATTGTATTATATTTAATAATGAAAATTGGTTCTTTTTTCCATAGTAAGTACTTAAGCATATCTTCATTAGTAAATTGTTGTAAAACCTGTTCCAAAACTGTTACTTTTAAACTACTTATGTTACCTGAATGTATTTTATTAAAATGTTCTGCTACAGGGCTTATAATTTTGTTATTTGTAATGTCCCTGACATGTTCTTTTATCATTTCATTTAAACTTCTTTTACTTTCCCCAATATAAAAGTATTCACAGGAGCACCTAATTGCATAGATTATTCCCTTGGTTATACAGGAAAAACTGCCCTGCGATTCAAACTTTTTACCATTTATTTTTTCAAAAGTTGGTACTATAAACTGACAAATAGAACATTTGCCAAATGGACTCGTGCCTAATTCTATTAAATTTCTATTAATTTGAACTTTTGGTTTACTGTATCTACTATGTACTAAAAATCTTTCAAATTATGGCCTCTCTGATAGGAAATTTTTAATTCTACTTGCGATAGAGAAATAACTTCTCTTTTTATAAGTTTCCAATATTCTTTTAATAATTTATTTAACCTATCTGAAAAAACAGTATACTTTGTGACAAAAAATAAGGAATTATCTACAGAAATCATTTCTTTATTTCCTAAGTTACTCATATGGCTTCTTTCCTTACTAGCTATAAACTTCCCATATATTTTGGCATAGCTTTCCATCACTGATTGTTCTTCATATCCTCTTTCCAAAAACATGTTTATGAATTTCTCAGCCTCTGCCTGCGATTCATTTACATCACTACATAATCTTTTAATTCTTAACAGCTCTCCATAAGAGATAGATGTTAAGGTATGTGATGGATGACAGCTAGTTGCATGTAACACTAGATTTAACTGGTTAAACTTTCTGTGTATCTTAGTTTTGATTTTCTCATTAACTATACCTTCTAAAGTAATATCCAGAAAGTCAACCTTTGATCCTAGTTGTGCTCATCATACTGGATTTCATATCTGTTATTATTTAAATAATATAAAAATTCTGATACCTTTTCTCTACCTCCTTAGCACAAAAATATAAGGTCATCTATAAATCTGAAATCATTTCTAATGTGATTTTGATAAAATACAATTCTATAAATATGAGTACTTTCCACCAACCCCATAAACAAATTAGCGTACATGGGGGCAAAAGCTGCTCCCATTGCTGTACCTTGATTTTGTCTATAAAGGTTCTCTTCAAATTCAAAGATATTATTTTTTAAACAAAAGTACACTAGCTGTTTGATATATTGAGTTCTAGGATTATCTCCCAGAAAATACTGTAAAGCTTCTAATCCATATTGATTTGTATACTGGTGTACAGACTGGTCACATCTACAACTACAAAATACATGTCATCCATCCATATTTCTTCCTCCACCTTTTTCAAAAAAATCAAAGGAGTCCTTTATATAGGATGGGAGCTTAAGCACTTCCTCCAACAATTCATGTAAGAAACAGCCCAAATTATGGGTAAAACATCCACTAGCTGACACTATTGGACATACTGGTGGGTGCAACAGATTTTTATGGATTTTAAGAACACAAAAAAAATCTGGCTACAGAACTTTCTTTATTCACAAACTTTTTTGACATATCCAATGCTGTGAAGTAATGTAACCTATCCCCCTTGTTCAACAGCATCTGGTAATCCTTTTGAGCTTGAGTAAAAATTGTCATATCTACTTTACTATAAACTTGTTCATTATTTAAATGTTGCATACACATATCATAATAAGCCAAAGAATTCATGACAACCAGCTTGCCCCCTTTATCTGCGGGCTTGAATATTATTTTATCATTCATGCTTAGTTGCTTTAGTTTGAACCATTCCGATTTAGTTAAATTAAACTTTTTATTCATTCTGTTGAAATTACTAATTTCTTTTTCTAATATTAAATTTATAGCACTATTAAATCACTGTATACTTGTATTTTTAAAGGGTGGCATAAAAGTGCTTTTAACAGATATTTTAGTTGTATCCAATAATGTATATGCATTAAATTCAGCACCGGAGTCACAGGAATAAAAACTACATTCACTAGATGACTCTGTGTCTTCACTTCACACAGGTACATCATGTGAAGCAGAATTGTAAAAAAATTCTTTCAGATGCATTTTACGTTTTAACTTAAACATGTCACCTTTTAATTCATGCAGTCTTGGGAAAACAGTTGGAATAAATTTCAGACCCCTTTGCAAAACAGACATTTCATCTTCATCAAACACATAATTAGATAGATTTAATATATAAGAATTAACTATATTACATTCTACCTGTTTAGTTTGTCCATTTACTTCATTTGTATGGGCCTTGGCCCTGGTCTCTGTAATTACAATGTCCTTGCCACATCCGTTTCTTTGCACCATTTCCAGTGGCACCTGGTCCACAAATCTTTTTTTGAAAATATTCCACATTACTAGGTCTAGGTAATGCGGGGTATTCCTGGTCTATTAGTTCCTCTTCTTCCACAAAGGACGCCCCGCTTTCCACTGAATGAAAACTACAGTACTTCCATTGACCATGTGTTTCCTGGTTTTGAAAACTGACACTACGATGTTTGGACTGCTGATTGGATGAAAGTATAAATGCCTTCTTCCGCTCATAGTCTCTAAGGTCTCTTTGAAGTTTGTTCTTCTTTCTATGTATCAGTTCCTTTTCATAAAAGGAAAGGCGATCATTAATGCTTCCCAAAAAAGATTCCAACACTGAATTTAATGTTGTATTAACCACCTCCTCACACATTTTCCTGGTTTCCTCTAATATTTTATTCCTTTTAAAGTCGTCTCTGTCAATCAGTATAGATACCCATTCCATATTGCATCGATGTGCTGCAGCAATCCATCTTTTATGGAATCCCTGTTCCTGTTCTTTCGATAGCTCAAATGGGGTTGAGGGACTTTTGATGGCCCGAAGTCCCTGTGGTGTTATCTGCATCTCCTGATATCTTTGTAAACTATTGAGGTTATAGAAAGTGGCAGTCTCTTTAAATAATAATTTTTCTAGTTGTGAAAACAGTTCCTGTGCTGCTGGAAAAGAAGACAATTCTGTTTTCTTACCTATCGCAGCAAAAGGATTAGTTGTTACACGTAATCTGGATTCTTCCCATTTCATTAGTACATTCATTTGCATATTTAACTGCTGTTCAGATATGTCATTATTTTGCTGTGCCAATACTTTGTTTCCATTAATAACTGCAGTCTTTTGCTCTGTATGTATATTAGTATGTCCATTTCTCTATGTGAATTCCATCCCTGTTTCCCAAAAATACGAGGCAGAGAAGAAAAAGAGTCACTGATCATATCTAAAAGCTTGAACCACAATTCGATATAACTGGATATCATGAACCACGTACCAGAAAACCAGTGACACCTTGTTTTTTTCAATAAATAATAGTCTATTTATTCCACAATGAATAGTAGATAGCAATAAGTTCCGCCATGAGATCTCCAAGCGCCTTGGCCATAAACAGCCTTTACAGAGTAAAACTCATTCTCTTACTACTTCCTATATATAACAAGGTTGATTCCACTTAATCAATTACATCCGTTACACATAATAAAAATCTCTTAAAGTTAAAACAGGCTTTAAATAAAACTTTGCCAGTTACATTCTTTATTTAGGGAGGTATGGCTCAGGTCATTCACACCAACATGGACAATGACAGAGTCATATTTGTACTTGTTCTGGAGTGACCTGAGTGCTTGCGTTATCTGCACCCAACAGGCAGCTAACAGTAACCTTCTCCTTGTTCAGCCTAGTGAGTGGGAAGTCAGTGTGCCTGACTATAGAGTCACCTATTACTAGAGTGTTGGGTATGTTATTTTGCTGTAAGGGCTGTGATTGCATGGCACTCTGGTTTTGTGAAGTATGTGTTTCATGGTTTGTGTTGGGGGGTGGAGGTTGCTTGGATGTCTGCTTTGGAGGTCTCTGTTGCTTCTGCAGATTTTTATTTAGAGCCTCCGAGTATGTTTTCATGTATTTATGTGTGTTTTTTGCTGGTGCTGGCTTCATAGGTCTATGTGAGACTGGTGGTGTGATGCAAGTAATTCCCTTCTCCTCTTGACTGCCTGGTCCAGTCTTGGGTTGAGAGAGCTTAGCCTCCAGTTTGGCTGTATAACTGCATCTCTTGCATGTAAAAGTGTTTGGTGGAAGGAGGAGAGGGTTGTCTGTGTACATGAGGCAATTGTAACATTGCCTCAAAATGCTCAGATTCACCATTTGGACCAGAAAGTACACCTGAAACTGCCCATTGGACATGCCTGTATAGGTACAGTGAACTGTTTTGCTGATTGGCTGGTAAGGTCAAATAGAGAGCCTTGTTCTTCTCTACAGTATGGGGGGGGGTCTAGTGCTAAGGTTTATTAGTGCTTGCTATGAGTTTTCAACAAGTGCCAGCATGAGAAGTGAATGGTGTGAGTGTTTAAGTTGTTAGTTTTTCTAGTTTCAAGGTAAAAATTGAAGAGTAGACTTTGTGGAGCCGGGAATAGTTATACCCTAGCTAACTGGCACTGCCCAGCATGCAAAACTGCGCAAATGCGGCTTTTATAGCAGGAAAATGAAAGAGAGAGAAATTAGCCCAAAATGGCCAATAAACTACTAATTTATGGGCTGAAACCACTCCTCCAGGGACATATAAGCTGCTCAAAGCTCTCTCTCTCTCACAGTAAACAGACAAACTTCCTTCAATCCAAGTAAGGTATGGGCAAACAGAAAAACTTGTAACACAGCCCTGAATTCAGCACTAACCTGAAAACTGGACTATGCTTGCTAAGAAAGGTGGGAAAACAAGTATATTTTTTGTTTTTTGTTTTTTTTTTCAGAAAATAAAGCAGATACTAGCTTAGAAAGGTGGCTAAACAAGTATTTTTTTTCCAGAAAATAAAGCAGATACAATCAAAAAACAGTTTAAATGCACATAAATGGCTATCACACTTGAGTGTGTAGCCTACAACAGTTAAACAGGTAATTTAAACACAAAAACGACTTTGATAAAGTGCAGGCAGTAAAATAAGTACAATATGTAGTTGAAACAAGCTTTTTAAATCGCAGAAACTCCAGAAAATTGTTTTTTTTAGATGGAATTAGCTAAAGGCAGCAAGAAAATGCAGAAAAATGATACTTAATCACTTCAAAGTCTCTCTTTTGTCTCTCTGCTGCTGTAGAACTCTGCAGGGCACCAGGCAGGTGCTTGTGTTAGAAAAATATGTATTTAAATATATGTGAAATGCTAGTTTAAAAGCAAGGTAGTTTATAATGCATTTTATTCTATTAATCATATAACAGAAGGGATAAATTCATGTGCAAATGCAAGTAGCTTCTGAAACTGCAGTGTGCTTTGACCCCTGACCCTGGCAGCTGCCAGCTCAGAAAGCTTAATGTTTATGCTTTTCATAAGTGATTATCTGCTGCTGGGTCAGGAAATTAAATGTGTAAATCTTCCGCTCCTTCCTGATGAGATAACTTGTCCTTGTAAATAATTAAATCTTCCTTTCCTGATGGAGTAACTTGTCCTTGTAAGATAAAAACACAGCTGGTGGGAAAATGAAACAGTGAACAAAGAGGTGAATTTAAAGACTGAATCTGCTATTGTATTCAAACTGTTATGAGACCTTTAATAAGTAACTTTACAGAAAGACATTATGACTGACCAGCTGGATAGCAATGCCGTATTGTATCTAAAGGAAAAGTTTTTTTTAAATGTACTGCATCAGCATTATTAGATGAATGGAATACTGTTAGTAAAAGTGATGTAGATGCCTTGTGACTAACCACGTCAGTAAGGTGGGCATAACTTGAATGCAAACACTATAAAATATTCTGTACTTCCTGCATCATGTCAGACAAAATTCTGTACTTGTATGTTTTTTTGCCTCCTGGTGTACACTAGTAAACTTTTGAATCTGAACCTCCTGTGTATTGAATTATTAATTTTATTTAACAGTTTGGTCCTTCGAGATGGAATTCCCTTGGTAAGCTGCAGATCAGAGCGTATTGGTGGTCGAATACTGCGCAGGAGAAGTTACCGAAATGGTCCTTCTTGAGTGAAAAGACCTCTGACTGAATTGTCGTGTGTAAAGAGGCTGGCCACTTTCTGATCTGTGGCCGAAGAGCGGAATTAGAACGAATTTCAAAACCAGGAGGCTCAGGTAGGAAGAATTTGCCTTTTTTCTGTTTTAGATCAGGGACTAGGTTACAGTATATTGTTGTCAAGATTTGTTTTGCAGATCAGGGACAAAAGGAAGTACTGTATATTTGGTCATAGATCAGGGTAACAGAATAAGGTAGGCAGTTATTCTAGATAAACTGTAAACAGGAACTAAGAATTTGATATCACGTGATAAAAAAGGGTTACGTAACATTTTCTTTGACATGGGTAATCAGTGCACTAAAACCTCGCGAGATCCGCCCCTAACCGAAGACGCAAAATACATGCAATTACAGCGTGCTGATAATGTTAGGTATTATACGAAATGGGTGAACAAATATGAATTTGATAGTAAACTAGATAAACTTACACTAGTTAAACTCCTTAAACAGCTTAAATCTGATGCAGGAGGTCAGGCAAGAAAGCAACGCCAACTAGGCATACCTCAAGCACACAGGTGGATTGAGGAAGCAAATCGTAGTGAACAGAAGCTTAAAAATTCAAAAAACATTATTTTTAGACAAAGAGGATAATAACTTGGTAATAGCCACAGCTCCTCCTCCTCCTCCCTTACCCCCTCCCTTACCCTTTTCAGGATATGAAGCGAGTGGACAGGCTGGTCCACCTCTGCGTTATCCTGAAGTTTCAGTAAGACCACAACCATTTGTTAGAGATCCTATTGAGACTAGGTCTTGAACACGTAAAACATATAGGGACACAGAACCATACCAAATAGAGAGAAATCTACAGGATGAGAGTTAGGAAGAAATATGCCCACTTATAGAAGTTCCAAATCCTCAGGCAGGACAGGAAGGGCAAGACCCAACACTCTTAGTATATAGACCATGGACACTGGAAGATATCCAGAAGGCTACTGAGGGAATCCCCCATCCGAAAGTTAATTGTACGAAATTTTTTGAAGATTTACAAGGCATGAGGTTAAGTTACCACTTGAATGGGGAAGAAGTAGAAAAAGTGGTAAGACAAATTATAGGTCCAGATTGGCACATGATTTGTGGCACCTGGAATCCTCGTAATGCAGAACTTAGACCACTCCCACATAGTGACGCAGAGTTAGACAACAGAGTGAAAGGTCTGACAGACCGAATCTCTGAGAAATGGAAACCCAGAGCAGACTGGACTTGCATTAATCAATGCATACAACAGGAAAATGAGAACATAGATGGATATTATGCTAGATTATTAGAATGTTTTAATAATCATAGCGGTATGTCGGTTCCTGAGAACCAAACGAATGATTCCTCGTATGAACAACAATTAAAAAATGCATTTTTGAAAGCTTGTATTGCACCTATTAGTAGCTTCATTGCGAAGCATATGATAGATCATCGAACAGGGAGGCTACAAGCCTTACTCGAATACGCTAGACATGCTGAGAGACATTTTAATAGTAAAAAGAAAAAAAAAGGCACAAGTCTTCACTGCTGAAGACGGAGCTGAAGTATTTGTATTACAGTCAGGTAAAAAGGGCAAGAAGACTGCCCAGGGAAACAAACAGTCTGACAAACGATCAGAAGATTTTGAAGAAAGGAAAAAGAGAGGTGAATGCTTCAAGTGCGGAAAAAAAGGGCATCTAGCTAGGGACTGTAAACAAAATAAGAAAGCAACAACGGTAGATAAAGGAGATGAGGACTGACTATATGATAGTGAGGATACATCATATGAAAGTCAGGAATCACCAGTAACAGCTAGAATAGAAAAGACAAATGCCAATGTAGTAGAAGGAGTAGAGGAAGTACAAATTGACTTAGACGAAAATGGAAATGAAATTTTAGATTTAGCATTGTTGAGCCTGGAGCTCTACCTAGCAGATACAAAACCTGAAGTGGCACTTCTGGTGGAGGGAAGGGAAGTCAAATTCCTGTGTGACTCAGGAGCGTCACGGACTTTGATACACCCCTCCAAGTTACCAGAACATTCCGAATCACCTGATTATATATTAGTAAAAGCAGCAAACGGACAGCTATACAGGTTGCCACTCTCCCATGATATAGCAATAACTGACCCTGTTTCAGGTATGACCCAGAGAAGTAAAATAGTTGTTTCTGCAAAGTGTCCAGTAAACCTATTGTGCAGAGACCTAATGCAGATATTTGGCATAGCAGTAGTTCCAACTGTACAAGGTATGGCGGCACAGAGACAAATGGATACCTTTGTAGTGCGATCGGAGGGTGAAACTTTTTACTGGTACAGCCAGGACCTAGTCATGACTGGTCCAGGGGCAGTAACCGAGGAACTGATGAACGTAGCCATCAGTAAAGCCCCCTCCCTTGACACTGATCGACAGCATTTGTTACACTGTACTCTATACTACTGTACTACACCAGGACCTGATAGAGAGTATGAGCAAGAACTGTTTAGAAATTGTGCAACTAGATTGGTTTTGCGTACTTTGTACTGGGGTGCTGAGGGGAACAGTGTAGTTAGCTGTTCATTACCTCAAGAATTCCTTGCATTGTATAGATCAAATTGGTTGCCACATGTCAGCTTGACAAAGAATAAAAGTGTTAAATGGGCAGATTTAGGAGAAAAAGTAACAAGATGGGAGAAACAGACTGATTTAGAACTATCAGAACAAGGGATACAAAAACAAAAACTGAATTGGTTGACACAGACACATCCAGCTGTACACTTGCAATCTAGTGAGGACAGCTGATTAGCATTTTTATTAGAAGAAGAAGAAAAGGCCTTGTGTGAAATTCCAGCAACTCTTTGGTCAACAGGCAAGTCAGATGTAGGACTTATTCGAACAGCAGGACCAGTTACAATTACCCCAAAGTCAGCTTTTAGACCACAGAAGAGACAATACCCTTTGAGAAAGGATGCAGAAATAGGAATTAAGCCTATAATAGCAGCATTACTCAAAGAAGGAGTACTGGTAGAATCTCCTGATTCACCATGTAATACACCCCTATTTCCTGTTAAAAAAGCAAATGGGGAATGGCGAATGGTACACGATTTACAAGCTGTAAATAGTGCAGTAATACCTAGAGCACCCACGGTGCCAGACCCACATACTTTGTTAAACGATTTAGAACCACAACAGAAGTATTTCTCTGTGGTAGATATTAGCAATGCTTTCTTTTCAATACCTATACATCCTGATAGTCAATATTGGTTTGCATTTACATTTCAGGGTAAAAGGTATACGTATACTCGACTACCACAGGGATATTGTGAGAGCCCAACAATATTTGCACAAGAAATGGCTAGCAACCTGGCAGGGTTTACCCCACCAGGAGGAAGTCAAATTCTACTTTACGTAGATGACATCTTGCTAGCAGCCCCCACCCAGCAACAGTGCAGGGAGGATACTGTAGCATTATTGAAATTTTTAGCAATACAAGGACACAAAGTAAACAAAAGTAAGTTACAACTTTGGAGAAAACAAGTTAGATACTTGGGCACGTTTTGGCGGGCTTTTCCAGCTATTGAGAACTCAGCACAGCTCCTCGTGGTGGCCAGCAGTGTTCCTCTAGCAGCAGAGACCAGAAAAGACTACCTTTCCAGATTTTAAGTATTTTTCTTGGCTTTTTCGACTTTTTGTGCCTTTCGACTACTGTTTCTGCATACTTTATCAAAGTTTGCACTGTTTTTTCTGTGTTTATAAGTTAAAACTGTTTACTGCACTTGCTAGTTTAAGTTTTGCCTAAAAGTTAAACTACAGGCTAATACACTCAAGTGTACTAGCTTTTGATAGCATTTAATCGAAAATCATAGCATTTATTGTGTTTTCTACTTTTCTGTAAAAAAAACTTGAAAAAAACAAAAAAATATCCTTGCTTTCCATACTTTCCTAAACTAGTGTTCCAGAGACCAGATTTTGCTGATCCCTGGGCTTTGTCTTGGTTCCTGTTTTCTCCATTTTCCTTGTTTGGTCAAGGGTAGTTTCTTTACTCACTAGTGGGAGTAGGGAGTACTGAACTGCCTGTTTGTCCTCAGAGGAGTGGTTTAAGGCAGTAACTTGTAGTTTATTGGCCATTTTGGGTCATTTCCTGTCTTTTCCAGCCCCTGCTATAAAGCAGCTTTAGCGCATTAGCGATTTAAGCCGATTTAGCGGAGTTGCCACTGTTGCACACTAGGGCAGCTCCGGTTAAGCAGGTTTAAACTATTCGGCTACCTAAAGTCCACTCTTCAAATTTTCCCTTGAAACTACCTTCCTCGACCTATACTACTCATCTAATCAGCGTATCCTATAACTAAAAAGATCATCTCTACTTGACTCTAAGTAGACTATTCTCTATCTGTTAAACCTAGCACTTGCTCCTACAGTACTTATTACCTTGATCGGCACTCTTATAGATAGCACCCCAAAAGGCAACCCCCATTTCTCGGTCACCCACATCCCCGGAATCTTTTTAAAGTTTTTGTCTATCCTTCTAGCATGTCGAGGGATCAGTTGCTAGTGTCATCTCCTGCTCAGCTGGTGAACCTGGGAATATTGAGGCAATGTTACAATTGCCTCATGTACACTGAACAACCCTCTCCTCCTCCCACAAAACACAAATACATGCGAGAGATGCAACTATACGGCCAAACTGGAGGCTGAGCTCTCTCAACATAGGACTGGCAAGACCAGTCAGGAGGGAAGGTTACCACACACACTATAGACCCAGTCTCACATAGTACCATTACAACCTCAAATCATACACATAAACACACAAAGACATACTCGGAGGCTCTGATCAAAAATCTACCAAAACAGCAGAGGCCACCAAAGCAGACACCCAAAACCACCACCTCAGAACACAACACCTGCAACACATAGACCTCACAGTCAGAGTGTCAAACAGTCACAGCCCTTAAGGCCAAACACAATGCCAGACACACTAGTCATTGGTGACTCCATAGTCAGACACACTGATGTCCCGCTCACCAGACTGAGTAAGGAGAAGGTCACAGTAAGCTGTCTGTCGGGCGCTAGAATCCGCCACATAACGCAAGCACTCAGGTCTCTCAACAGCAGGTACAAATATGACTCAGTCATTGTCCACGCTGGTGTAAACGACCTGAGACGTACCTCCTTGGACTACATGAAAGAGACATTGAGGAGCTCTCTGATTATGTAGCCCAGGCAGGTATGACCCTGACCTTGAGCAGTATCCTACCTTCACCAAGAATGATGCCACAATACAGAGATAAGATGATCAGCTTTAACAATTGGCTTAAACACTGGTGTCATTCAAAGGGGATCCAGTATCTGTCTGCCTGGGATGACATGCTGGACAAGCCACGCTGCTTCGCAAGGGCGGCTTGCACCTGTCACCCTGGGATTCGGATATTGGCAAAGGCTCTTGCCACCCCATAGTGCCTTTTTAGGCAAGGCTCAAATTCTAAACCTACCACCCTAGAACACAAAAAGGAAATAAACTAAGGGTAATGCTGCTCAATGCCAGAAGTCTAAATCTCAAAATGCACGCACTCGAGGCCCTTCTCAGTATGGAGAACATCGATGTCTGTGCTGTGACGGAAACCTGGTTCAAGGCTCCTGAGAGCACCCCAGCTATCAGGTTTTACCTCATATCATGCGTTCCGGCCCCAAAATCAGGAAAATACCAAGAAAGGAGGGGGGGTATCCATATTCATCAAGGACACCCACACCTCAAGACTGGTGGAAACGCATGATGCATCGGAGACCATCCAGGTGCAATTAACCGTAGGCAAGACTGCTCTGCAAATAGTAGCATGTTACAGGCCACCCTCACAAACTCAGGAACCTCACATGGCCTTCCTGAAAACACTAGAGGGATAAATGTATCACCAAACACCATCATACTAGGTGACTTCAATTACCCAAATATAGACTGGGAACACTACTCAAGCCCAAACACCCTAGCCCAAAAGTTCCTGGAATTCATAAACTCAAATGCCATGGAACAACTAGTCACCATTCCCACAAGAGGAGATAACATACTCGATCTCATCATCACGAACATGGGAGCACAATGTTCAACACCGAAGTATACCCCTCACTGGTGAGATCAGATCACAAACTAATCTCGCTGGAGGTCCTCATCCCACCCCACCTGAAATAAAAAGACCACAGTAAAGAACTTCCCAAAAGCCGACTTCACACTTCTAAAGACTAGTGTGGTCTCCTTTAAGGCCCCGAGCGGCGGAAAACAGTACTCAAGCCGCTGAATCACTTACAAATGCCTTCTACCAGCACCTGCAGGACTGCATGGATAAGGCAATCCCAAGCAAAACAAAGACTCTTTGTACCAAAGGCAAGCGTCCAGTCTGGTGGACCCCAGCCATAAACAAACTCTACAACAAAAGGAGGAAGCTACTACAAGATAGAGCAAAATCCTTAAAAGGTAAGACACCCTTGATCACTATAAGTAAAAACTAAGAGCTCTCATAAAATCATCCAAAGCAAATTTCGAGAGAAAAATAGCTAAAGACTCAAAAGACAATCATAAGGCCTTCTTTAGCTATGTTAGAAACCTAGGAGGAAACTCCCAGATATGCTCAGAACTAGTTCAAAATGATGTGAAGATTACTGATCCTACAGACATTGCCAACATACTGGCTGACAGGTTCAGTGCAAACTTCTCACCCCTCCCCAAAAGGAGAGATATCTATACCAAATGATTGCAGCCCCCAAACATCTCCAGCGCCCAAGTGAGAACTGCTCTCCAAAGCAAAAACACAGCATCCATGGGACCTGATGGTGTCCCCGGCTGTGTGCTCCACGAACTCAATGAGGAATTAAACCCACAGCTAGGACAGCTGTTTAATCAAAGTCTTACCTCTGGATACGTACCCAGGAGTGGCGCACTGCAACTGTGGTCCCACTTCACAAAGGCGGTGCCTCCACCGACCCTGGTAATTACCGCCCATTAGCTTGACAAGCCTTATCTGCAAAGCCATGGAGAGGATCATAATGGACCTCATAAATAAAGACATTGGGAATTTGCAGACTTTGGATCCAACCCAGTTTGGCTTTGTCAAAGGCAGATCATGCCTTTTAAACTTGGTTGACTTTTTGAAACAGTCACCAAAGCCATTGATGAGGGAAAGGCAGTCCATACAGCCTACCTCGATCTGGCTAAGGCCTTCGATACAATACCCCACTTGGGTATCATTGAAAAACTCATCAGCTTAAATGTTAACCCATACATCACAAGATGGGTTGCAAACTGGCTGAGTGACAGAACCCACAGGGTCAGAGTTGCTGGCGCCATGTCAGACTCAAAGCCTGTCACAAGTGGTGTCCCACAGGGCTCAGTCCTGGGCCCACTCTTGTTTGGCATCTACTTTTCTGAAGTACAAGCAAACACAGGAGGGTTATGGCTGACAAAGTTTGCAGATGACTGCAAACTGGGCGCCATAGTAGAAAACACATCTGACACAGATATCCTTCAGAAGGGTCTCACAGAAACGGATAACTGGTGCCAGAGCCACGGCCTAAAGTTAAATGCCAAAAAATGCATAGTCATACCCTTCGGGAAAAACAAGGTTACCCCTAGCTACCAAATAGGAGGCAATCCACTGAGCACAGAAGAAGTTATCAGGGACCTGGGGACCCAGGTTGATAGTAGTCTGTCATTCGACACACATGTAGCTAAAGTAGTTAGGAAGACCTTCTACATTGCCCACCTTATCATGAAGGGATTCTCATCTAGATCAAGGGAGGTTATAGTCTCCCTTTACTCATCACTCATCAGACCAATGATTGAGTACAATGCCCCATTTGGAATGTATCTGACCCGACACTTGCAGCAGCTGGAGAGGCCACAAAAGTTCCTCACCAAAAGGATAAAGGGTCTCAAAAATCTATCCTATGCTGCCCGACTGAAAGAACTCCAGCTCTATTCAGTCGCACGCTTGCTCAGAGGTGACCTTTGCCTAACATACAAGGCCATGTCAAACCCAGATTTGATGAATATACTTCACCTCAAAAATCTAGATCCATCAGAGCCACAAGGCGGAGACTTAAACCTTGACACGGCTATTAATAGGACGTGCTGGAGGGATAGATTCATCACCCAAAGACTCCCTATGCTGTGGAACAGAATCCCGGTTCATGTGAGGCAGAGCACCTCGCTGGCCTTGTTCAAGAGAAATCTTGACCAATGGATGGGAGATCGCAGATATACCCCAGGGATTACCTCAGTGTCACTGCTCGACAGAGGCACAGCAAAATAATGGGTATAGTTCCCCATACTAAAGGGGTGGCGTAAGCCACAAAACAATGGGCTAGGCTTGTAAATGCCCTCGGGCAGATAGCCTAGTATGAACCTATGAACCTATGAACCTATGAAGGTAGAATACTAGATGAGGAAAGAAAAACAGCAATTTTGCAAGCACCCAAGCCAACAACCAAGAAAGAAATTATGTCTTTCTTAGGTACAACTAATTTTTGTCGGAGCTGGATACCAAATTATGCTTTGGAATCTGCTCCACTGACTGACTTGATATATAAGACACCAATGGCAGCACAAGACATTTTACAATGGACAACAGAAGCAGAAACGGCTTTCTGCAGGTTGAAGCAGTTGATAGCTTCTTCATTAGTTTTAGGACTTCCAAATTATCACAAACGGTTCTTTCAGACCGTAGATTGTAAGCAAGGGTACATGACGTCAGTATTGACGCAACAACATGGGGACAAGCAACGCCCCATAGCTTACTATTCATCACAGTTAGACCCAGTGGCGCGATCTTTGCCTCACTGTGTACAAGCAGTAGTTGCAGCCGCAATGGCAGTACAGGCTTCGGCCTCAGTGGTGTTATTCCACCCTCTCACATTGAGAATGCCTCATGCAGTTGCAATAATTTTACTGCAAGAGAAAGTGGCATACCTTTCTCCTGCTAGACATCTTTCATGTATGACTATACTGCTGAGTCAACCTCATATGACAATTGAACGATGTACGACATTGAATCCATCAACATTACTTCCGACTCCTGCGGAGGGCACACCACACAGCTGCCTGCAGGAAATTGAACAGTTAGCTTTACCTAGACAAGATCTTACAGATATGCCCTTGAATAATGCCGAGGTGACATATTACATTGACGGCTCATGCCGAAGGGGTCCTACAGGGAAGAATCTGGTAGGGTATGCAGTAGTTACAGACACTGAAATTTTAGAAGCTCAATTCTTACCACACAACTTATCTGCACAAGCAGCTGAACTGATAGCTTTGATGAGAGCATGTACTTTAGCAAAAAACAAGTGTGTAAACATATATACTGACAGTCAGTATGCTTTTAATACAGTACATGTGTTTGCACAACAATGGAAAAATAGAGGAATGATAACATACAGTGGAAGACCTATTAATCATGCGCAATTTATTTTGGAGTTATTAGAATCTATTCAGTTACCTACCAAAGTAGCTATTTGTAAATGTGTAGCTCATACAAAACAGCAGGATAGGATTATGAAAGGCAATGCACGAGCTGATGCAGCTGCAAAGCAAGCAGCCTCAGACTCAGAAACTTTACTTTTAAATGAGGAATTACAACCCTCTGAGATTTTAGATTTAGACATGTTAAAAACAATGCAGACGCTTACTACAAAAGCAGAAAAACAAAAATGGGTAAAACGAGGTGCAATTCTTGAGAATGGACTGTACATATCCAAAGAAAGAAAACCAATATTGCCATCTAATTTATTTAGATATGCAGCTTTGTTGAGCCATGGGCAGTGCTATGTCTCAACAGGGGGGATGGTACAGTTAGTAAATCGAATATTCCAAACATACGGATACACAAACTACACAAAAAAGCTTTGTGCAGCTTGTCATATTTGTAACAAGCATAATGCACAAGGAGCATTTAAAACCAAGCAAGGAAGTTTTCCTATACCACCATACCCGTTCCATACTATTTGTATGGATTTCATTGAATTGAATAAATGTGAAGGGAAAAAGTTTTGTTTAGTTATTATAGACATGTTTTCTAAATGGGTAAAAGCTTTTCCAACCAAAAACCCGGATGCAGCAACAGTGGCGAAAGCCCTGATATAAGAAGTAATCCCTAGATTTGGCATTCCGGAGAGGATTTATAGTGACAATGGCACACATTTTGTGAATCAGATGATTCACCAGCTTGGAAGATTTTTTGGTATCTCCTTGAAGAACCATTGTGCTTACCACCCACAGTCAGCAGGACTGGTGGAAAGGTACAATGGTACCCTAAAGAACAAGTTAAGGAAGCTAGTAGAAGAGACCCAAAAGAATTGGATATACTGTCTGCCTTTAGCACTGCTGAGTATGAGAACGGTTCCAAATGTAAACGGTCTGACTCCCTTTGAAATGGTTTTTGGGAGAGTATACTATGTGCCTCAGTGGAAAGCTCTCATGCCTGCAGAGCAAGAGGCTGACAGTTCGTTAGCAGAATATATGAAGAAATTGTTAAGGAATAAATCTGTTTTGCAGTTTAACTCTTTTTCAGATAAGGAACAGACCAGACCGGTGGAAGCAGTCTTGGCTCCTGGGACGTATGTTTGGGTGAAAGTGACTAAAAGGAAGAATTGGGCGAGTCCAAAGTGGGAGGGACCATACCAGGTTCTGTTGGCAATGCCTACTGCAGTCAGAGTAGCTGAGAGGACGTCCTGGGTTCATTTAATGCATTGTAAACCGGTAAAGAACTTTCAACTTGATAAAAACTTTGTGACTGATATACAACCAGATGGAGATGGCCAAAAACAAAGCGAATAGAAGTCTAGATCAACCCCAGAGATGTTGCATAATCATTTTGTTGTGTGTACATTTATTAACTGTAATTGTGACAATTTTCCTCTTGCTGTGGCTTATCCTACACACAACCACACAAGTGAAAGTGGGAAGGCATGATGAAACGTCTATAGATTGGCATCCAAATTTTAACACATACCTAGCCATGAAACGTGTGTATGCAGAGACTATGAACATTTCAAATTGCTGGGTTTGTACAGCTATGCCAACAGCATATGGAGGACTGATAATGTCCGCTGTCCCTTTGGGGATAAATGAGACATGGGAGAATTTACTTTTCGACACAGGAACTGTGAGATCACAAGACAAAATAGCATTATTTTTACCTGTTACACAAAAGGGAATTGTGTGCTTTTTTAAAAATGATACCCTCCAAGTAGGATGGAGTAATTGTAATATTACGATATCCTACAAGTGTTACATTAACGTTAAAAGTGGAGATACTGTTTGTAATAATAACTATGATTCATATTTGAGCACAATGAAAACAACATTGAATGAAGTACGACAAAACCCTGTTTTGTTTAAACAATTGTCAGTTATAGATCAGAAAATGTTTCATGCAGGGCTGATGCATATTAGTACTAAGGTAGAAAACTGTTATTTTATTTGTGGGAAAAAGGCATATAAATGGTTACCTGAGAATTGGTCCGGCAGTTGTTTTTTGGGTTACTTGGTTCCGGCAATAAGACATACTGCAGAATTACCTTTGGGTAAGATACGAAATGTAAGAGAAACAGCTTGAAAATCCGAAGGTCCAGTTAAGAAACCTGTGAATCCAGTTGGGAAGATCGAAGCTGGTTGGAAAGACCATAATTTAGTAAAAAACAAAAGAGAATTGACTCATATGGACTTGAGTGACAGTGTTATATCCTGGGCAGGAATATTACCAGCCTATGGAGCAGTCAAATCGATCTGGGAGCTGAGGAAGTTGTCGAAACTTCTCAAAGTAATGAGTAATGCAACTTTTTCCACCCTAGAACTGGTGACTGATGAACTGAATGCAATGAGAACTGTTGTGCTACAAAATCGGATGGCTCTTGACTTCACCCTAGCGGCGAGAGTTGGTACGTGCGCGCTTATCAAAGAAGAATGCTGTGCTTTCATCCCTGACAATCGCCACGAGATAAATAATCACCTAGAGGTAATTCAGCAAGTATCAGCCATGACTGAACCAGGCCCAAACCCACCAACGGACTTTTTTCCAGAATCTGTTTGGGGGGTGGGGTTCCATCCTAATGAACATTCTAATTGCTATTTGTGTGGGTATACTCCTAATAGGAACATGTGTTTGCTGTGGAATTCCCTGCATGAAAAGATTAATGAAAGATTTTGTTGATGTATCTGTTACTGAAACTTTCTACCAAGATATTGAAATTGAAAGATTGATTTCAGATGACGCTTTTTCTGAAGTATAGATTAAATGACTCACCTAGCTGAAAATCCTGAGTGGGAAAGGCTAGGAGATGAAATGACACTATGCATACTACAAAATAGAATAAAAAGTATTAATAGGGGGGAAAATGTTAGAAAAATATGTATTTAAATATATGTGAAATGCTAGTTTAAAAGCAAGGTAGTTTATAATGCATTTTATTCTATTAATCATATAACAGAAGGGATAAATTCATGTGTAAATGCAAGTAGCTTCTGAAACTGCAGTGCGCTTTGACCCCTGACCCTGGCAGCTGCCAGATCAGCAAGCTTAATGTTTATGCTTTTCATAAGTGATTATCTGCTGCTGGGTCAGGAAATTAAATGTGTAAATCTTCCGCTCCTTCCTGATGAGATAACTTGTCCTTGTAAATAATTAAATCTTCCTTTCCTGATGGAGTAACTTGCCCTTGTAAGATAAAAACACAGCTGGTGGGAAAGTGAAACAGTGAACAAAGAGGTGAATTTAAAGACTGAATCTGCTATTGTATTCGAACTGATATGAGACCTTTAAGAAGTAACTTTACAGAAAGACATTATGACTGACCAGCTGGATAGCAAGGCCATATTGTATCTAAAGGAAAAGTTTTTTTTAAATGTACTGCATCAGCATTATTAGACAAATAGAATACTGTTAGTAAAAGTGATGTAGATGCCTTGTGACTAACCACGTCAGTAAGGTGGGCATAACTTGAATGCAAACACTATAAAATATTCTGTACTTCCTGCATCATGTCAGACAAAATTCTGTACTTGTATGGTTTTTTGCCTCCTGGTGTACACTAGTAAACTTTTGAATCTGAACCTCCTGTGTATTGAATTATTAATTTTATTTAACAGCTTGCTGAGCTGAATAATAGTGCAAAAACCTCACAAATGTCTGTTTTATAGCAGGGAAATGAAAGAGATAGAAATTATCCCAAAATGGCCAATAAACTACTAATTTTTGGGCTGAAACCACTCCTCCAGGGACAGATAGGCTGCTCAAAGCTCCCTCTCTCACAGTGAACAGAGAAACTTCCTTCTATCCAAGTAAGGTATGGGTAAACACAGAAACTTGTAACACAGCCCTGAATTCAGCACTAACCTGAAAACTGGACTACACTAGCTCAGAAAGGTGGGAAAACAAGTATATAGTTTTGTTTTGTTTTCAGAAAATAAAGCAGATACAATCAAAAAAAACACTTTAAATGCACAGAAATGGATATTACACTTGAGTGTGTAGCCTACAACAGTTAAACACGTAATTTAAACACAGTAAAACGCAGTAAAATAAGTACAACATGTAGCTGAAATAAGCTTTTTAATTTAAACACAGTAAAACGCAGTAAAATAAGTACAACATGTAGCTGAAATAAGCTTTTTAAATCACAGAAACTCTAGAAAATTGGTGTTTTAGGTGGGATTAGCTAAAGGCAGCAAGAAAATGCAAAAAAATGATACTTAATCACTCCAAAGTCTCTCTTTTGTTTCTCTGCTGCTGTAGAACTCTGCAGGGCACTAGGCAGGAGCTTGCTGAGCTGTATACTTCAACTAAGACGGTCCTTGATAGCCCTCCAGTTACATTAGCTGTCACAAATCTGAAGAAGACCATTGATATTTTAAGTCTACTGTAGATTACAAGTGAGAAAAGAAAACAGCGTTTATCTTATGACAAAGAAGAAAGAATACTGATGGATCACTTTTCCCCATTTTTCATGCAAATAAATCAGCCTTCTTTGCATCTTTGCTCCATGCATGCTATGACTGACCACTTGCACACTCTGGCACAAAAAGTGTGTTTTTATTATTGCCTTAAAGCTAACACACTTTGTGACCTACCTAGGAAATTATAGAAGTTCAGATTTACAAATAATAAAGAAGCTAGGGTTGCCACCTCTTGTGATACTGAAAACTGAAATGAAGCTACACCTCCTGCACTGTCTGCCCAGGCCCAACCCATCTCCACCCAGAATTGTGTCCATTTTATGTCATAAATGAAGTCATTAGTGTGGAACATCCCTTTTAGTCAACTTTCACTTGTGTAATCTACGTAGTGTTACTCTATTTTAATTTATTGAGGAGTATCTTGAACTCCACCTCATTGCTTTAGTGATGCGTTTTTTGAAAAAAAAGACAGAGGTTACTTTTTAACAAACTCTAGCATTCTGTTCATGCTTCTACACAGAATACCAGAGTTTGCACAGTGCTTTCCAGACGGCTGGAGAATCATTTTATTTTCCAGATATTCCCGAAAAATACTGGATAGGTGGCAAGCCTAAAAGAAGCACAGCAGAAAGCTAAGATGCATTAAAATAAAAAAAACAAGGGAGACCATTTTTTTTACAGCAGAAAGGGCTACTGTCTGACAGTTGGGTAGAGGACTGAGGAGCAGTTAACATGCTATTTTCTGTGGTCAGTGGTCCACAGCTTGATTTCTTCAGCCTCCATTGCCTAATTGTATGACTATCCATGTCATTTAACTAGACAGCACTCCTGAGTTGAGACTGGAAAAGATCCGTAGAGATTAGTGCTCTAACATGATAAAACAATGCAAATAAATAAATAAACAATAATAAATAATAAAATACATGGACATATGTGCCGTTAGTGTTTACTTGTAGCTGAAATACACTGTGACAAAGACAACCACAGTAATGAATGCACAGAGCATACAACTGCAGATGTGCCAGTAACAACAGGACAGAAAGAAAAAAAAAACTTAAAATTAAGTGACAGCATAAGTCCTTGAGGGAGAAGTACACAAACACAATTCATCCATCCACAACCCCTTTTTCTCATGTGTGAAGATGGTGATGGAGTGTTACTTCAACAGTGACAATCATTTAGAGCCAAGTTTTACTCCACAAAGTGGCTAGCCCTACTATGGTTGTTCATCCACCTCATACACTCATGTGCACATTCACGCTTAAGGCCAGTTTTAGAGTGTTCAGTCAAACACACCACCAAACTCAAATTATTACAGTTGAGAAGCCAGCTGGGGCACTCACTACATAAATGCCTTTAGTACTGCCTTATAGCTGACAAAGACCCCTGTCCCAAGAAAATAACACAGAAGTCCAAATGTGGTTTTCTGGCAAATTAGTAGAAAATCGTTAAAGACTGAAGACAGAAAATAATGACAGACATTTACATATCAGACTTCATACTCATCAGAATATTCATGCTAATGCAAAACATGTTATTATATCAACTTTCTAAGTTTGTAAGAGCAATATTTAAAAAATGCCCCTATGTTTGGGCCTAGGTCCCCCTTTAATTTATAGCTTTGCTTAGATTTCTTGCTCTAAAAGGTTTTGAGGTATGGTATATATATGTATAGATACACACACATATATAAATATATATATATATATTTATATATATATATATATATATATATATATATATATATATATATATATATATATAATATATATATAATATATATAAACAAAAAAGAGAGCATACTAGACTGGATTCTTATAAATAGACAACAACAAAGGTACAATGTTGGAACTCTACCCGATGATATTAGTGATCATACTTTAACCTGTATCCTTAGGCATAAAAATGATATCTCAAATCCCCCCATTTATAGAATCATACGTACCAACAAACATTTCAACCCAACATTATTCCAAAATGAACTAAATGCTTGTGACTGGAACCCTTTAAAAATTATACCACTTGAACAAGCCATTGACTATCTAAACTCTAAATTTCTATCTATCCTTGATAAGCATGCACCCAAAAGGACCATCAAAATGAAAGCCAAACCAGCCCCCTGGCTTTCCAAAGAAACCAAACAAAAAATCTTACTTAGAAATAAATCCTGGGCAAAGTGGAGAGCTAACAAAAATACTTCTGAGCAACTACTGTTTAAGCAACTGAGAAATAGTACAAAAAAGGCAATACTATCCGACAAAAACAACTACTACTATAAACTACAACAAAACCACAAAAATAACCCCCAGAAGTTCTGGTCTAGTATAAATAAACTCCTTTCCCCAGGGCACTCTCAGACGCCAGCCCCACTTCCAGCAGACCCAAACACCCCCCAGCAAACAGCCAATGCCTTTAATTCCTTCTTTACAGAAACCATACAAACACTAGCAAGCCAACTTACTCTAGACAGCTCAAACATTGCCACTTCCACACCTAGTACTCTACCTGCTTTCTCAATACAACCAGTCTCCACCACTCTTATCTTCAAGCTCATCCAAAAACTTAAGCCCTGTACCCCTTCTGCTGACCAGCTACCTTCTGAATACCTCCAAAAAGCAGCCAAAGTAATTTCTTATCCTATATCCATCCTCATAAATAGAACCATTAAGGAAGGGAATGTTCCTAACATCTGGAAAATCTCCCATATCATTCCCCTTCACAAAGGCGGAAACTCAAATGACTACTCTATCGGCCAATAGCACTTTTATCTCCCTTAGCTAAAATTATGGAAAAATGTGTTCATCATCAACTGTTAAACCATTTAACTCAAAATAACATGATAGCTAAATGCCAACATGGTTTTAGGCCATCCCATAGTACCACGACAGCCCTGCTATCCTTTACAGATGTTATAAATAGAAATCGCAATAACAACAACCTCTCATCTGCTCTCTTTATTGACCTCTCCAAAGCTTTCGACATGGTTAACCATGCCCTTCTTATCAACATTCTTGAATCATTCGCCCTTGACTCTTTAGCAATTAAATGGTTCAGGTCCTACCTAACCAATAGACAACAAGCAGTTCTTTGGGCAGATAATATATCATCTCTTCTTCCTGTCACCCTTGGAGTCCCTCAGGGCTCTATTCTAGGTCCACTTCTCTTCTCTCTTTTTATTAATGACCTGCATGTAACAATCTCAAATGCCACCTGCATTCAATATGCAGATGATTCAACATTAATCTGTTCAGCAAGCTCACCATCTGCACTACATTCACTGACACAGAAAGTATTCAATTCAGTTGAAACTTGGTTCACTAAACGTTGTCTCCTTCTTAATGCTAAAAAAAGCAAGCTCCTTCTTTTTACACCAACTAATAAGTCCACCCCAATAGATTTCTCTATCACTTCCAATAATGATACTATCATACACCCTGACTGCACAACCAAGTTGTTAGGAATTACTATTGATAACAACCTTACATTTGATAATCACATAAATAACACCATTAAAACTATCAACAAGAAAATTAGTTCCTTATATCGAATCAAATCCTTCTTAACTCCAACAGATAAAACCCAAATTGCACACTCCCATTTAATTTCTACTCTTCTTTATGCCTCTCCCATATATACTAACCTCAAAAAGAATAACCTTGTCAAACTAGAGCATGCCTATAACAACATCGCCAGATTTGCCACGGGTAATCCTTTTCGTACCCACCACTGCCTAAATCTCATGCAGCTGGGCTGGCTAGAAATTCAAAACCTTCTAAAAATCTCCCAACTAACCATGGCCCACAAGATATTTTATCAACCTAATAGAACTCCTATACTATCCAATCTCATAATCCCCTATAAAAACCTAGATATACTACGCTCCTCTAACAAGCTTCTAGCTAGCATAACCAAAACTAACAATTTGGCTGGAAACTCCCTGTTTTCTAACACTGTGGGAAAAGACTGGAACCTACTTCCCAAAGAACTAACATCACTCTCTTCTTTGCCTCTATTTAAACAAAAGCTCAAAACACACTTTAAAATACACTGGTTACGCCCATGCAGTAAACCAGACTAACCTTTCCTTGCCTTTGCTCATATTTGTCTATACCATACTAAGTTTTTTTTGTTTTTTTCCTCATTATTTCTCTTATGAGGAACTGAACTGGTGATCACAATGATACATACTGGTTGACAAAAAAAAAAAAAAAAAAAAAAAGATGCATACTTTATTTCTACTATGTTTATGTACTATGTAACAATTATGATTCTTTCATTGTTTGTATTTCATGTTTTTACTGTTTGGGAGCTTTTCTCCCTGAGCCTCTACTGAAAATGGAAATATATCCAGCTAGACCAGCCTGGTCAACAAATGTAAAATAAATAAATAAATAAATAAATATGGGTCTATATTATAACAACGAAAAATCATAATTTCGACTGCTCACATGAGCGAAAATTCAAGTACTTGAAATCGCTATTGTGGGGAACTGTGCCCTCCACACCCCCTCTAAATATATATTCCAACTCCGAGATCACACTCAGTGAGGAAAGGGCAAATATTGCAAACTTCACTTTAGTGCAATCATAAAATAACAACATCGCGTATTTGCATTTTCGCTCATGTGAGCAGTCAAGATTATTATTTCTCATCGTTGTAATATAGGACTATAAATAGATATATATATATATATATATATATATATATATTTATATATATATAAAATGGTTAATAACAGTGCGGGTTTTGTGCATTGTCCCATAAGAATGCCTGTATTCTATCTATAATAACAAAGGAAAAAATGGAATAAATGGAATATTGTTGAGGCAAAGGCAAGATGCATGCAGAGCTGCCATTATAGCTCTATTGACAGTGACCTTGACAGTGCTGTTGGAGTGGAATATGACTGTAGCCTCATGATACTGTAGAATTGCAAAGCGACTTAACTCCATGTATTATGCAGCACTGCATGCATTCGATGACTGACTGAACTGTAGGGTGTGCCTCTATGAAGCTGTAATGTGTGTTCTCTGGAGACAGACACTAGTTCATATAGTGTACAGTCATGTGTTATGTGTACCTGTGCACAATTCATACTAGTAATGAGCAGCATATCCTTAGTGCAATCCATATTAACAGACTAAAGAAGTGATTACATAATAAGTTTAACTCAAACAGATATTTCATGTGAGTGCACACTACGTTCATGAATACAATGATGAGTATCTCTTGAAAACTAGAATAAAAAGGTTCTTTTTGCATATCATTAAGTAGCAAATTCCAGGCAGCTGTGGCATATTTGAAAATGCCCTTTATACCAATAATACTCTGAATGTTTATTTGTTGATAAAGAGAAAGTTCCCCCTGCGTTATTCTGGAGTAAGAAGGGATCTCAGTTTTGAATAGTTTTCCAAGATCTGGGAAGAAATCTATATGAAATTCAGTGGTTAGATTACTGAGAAGCAATACAGAACATGTAGTAAGAGGGAAGCAGTGGTTCTTTTGTAAAGACTGACATCTATATTATGTGAAGAGGAAAATATGCTGAAATGGCAGATTTTGCAAATGATAGTTCACATTACACATGTTCAATATCCCAAGAAAAGGGTAATAGACAAAGTGTATATTATTTTAGATTTAAGAGATTTATTCCAACAGCTTTATCATCTTTCTGGACAGCGCAGTAGTGCAACGTTTGCGTTATCCTCTCCCAGCAAGAGGGTTTCCAGTTTGATTCTTGGGTGGGGTGCCTTCTATGCCAAGTCTGCATGTCCTCCTTGTGTCTGTGTGAGTTTCTTCTGGGTTCTCTGGTTTCCTCCAACATTATAAAGATATGTGTCTGGAGTGTTTTTCTCCAGTCCTCTGCAGAAAATTTGTTTAGTTCCAAGTCAGACTTTCCAGGTAAACAAATGTTAAATAAATAATAAATCTTCAAAAGGAAGACAACTAGTTTGTTTCTATCAGAGTTTAAATTGTCTGAGCATTCTAATGGAGATTGTAGAGTTAAATCTAATGATGTTTCAACACATCACTAGCAATATTAAACAAAATAATGTAAACTGTTATGGAATGGAAAACAAATAATTTAAAACCCACATATTTATCACTTTTGTCAAAACAGGTAGGCTTCATAAAACTGTAAACCAAAGCCAACTGGGTCATGTAATTAATGATATCTTTATTTCTTTTCAAGATTTTGAAATTTCATGAACAATTTAAACCCTGGAAAATATAGAGGAGGTTCCCTTCTTTAGTCAACAAGCTGGGGGACCAGGCATTGTTTATTAGACAAAAGAGTCACAAATTTTAAAATATGTTTAAAAAAAAAGTTTAATGGTTTGATGCTTGGGCAAATATGTAAAGCTAATAGCACCTACAAATGCTTTGACTGCAGCCAGTATAGAGTTATATACCCAGAGGTATCTGAATTTATTATTAATGGTCATAGAGTAACATTTGGTGGTGTATTTCCTTATAAATACAGATATGTTCTTTATTTAACAAGTTGCACATAATGTAATTGATTCTTATGATACGGAAAAATATCTAGAGAGCTGTGATTTAGAATTTATGAACTATTCCTATATTAGAGCAGCAGTCTACCATCACCAAAGATGATGCCAACATTTTTTTTATAAACAAAACATGACTGAGTTCAATAATTGGCTAACTTTCTGGTGTGATTCCAAGGGGATACAATATTTGTCAGCATGGGAGGATATAGTCAATAGACTGCATTGCTTGGCCAAAGATAGCCTGCAGTTGTCATCTCTAGGCTTTTGAATATTGGCTATAACACTGTCTTCCCCATACTGCCTTTTTAGACCATGTCAAACTGACAAATCTTTGGACATAGCAAAAACAACCCAATAGAATGTAAAGGTGTTACTGTTCAATGCCAGCAGCCTAACCAAAAAAACACCACTCCCTCTAGGCTCTCCTCACTATGTAGAATGTGTACATCTGTGCAGTTACTGAGACATGGTTTAAGCCACAGAGAGCACCCTGGTAGTGCAGGGCTACAGTACCTTCCATACATTCAGGTCAGCTACCTCACTGGTGGACCATTGGTTTAGGTGTCTCAATGTATATCAGCAATAAACCCACCTCAAGCCTAGTCAAACAGGATGATGCAATTGAGCTTCTCCATGTCTGGCTTTCCAAAGGCAAAGTCCCATATCATATCCCTGCAAGATATTGGTCACCTTGTATGACCCAAGAAACCCAAAAGTCCTACTTAGACTTCCGGTAGGCCCTCACCATTCAAGTCAGTACCATATTCATGGGAGACTTCAACTACCCCACTATAAACTAGGATACTTTCAGTACACCAGCCTTACAGGCCCAGAGATACCTGCACTTAGTAAACACAGGCAACTTGGATGGGATAGTCCATATGCTCATTGGAGGTGCAAACATATTTGACCTGGTACTTACAGACATGGGGGAATGCTACCCCCCCCCCCCCACCGCAGTGTATTGTCCTCTCTGGTAAGGTCATACACAAAGCTTCCTCCTTTGTAACAAAAATAAATGCTGTGACTCAGCTAACCCTGTAACATTTAGGAACTATATAAGGCAAATGTGTTACTACTAAGTGATAACATGTCCAAATATCAAGCCTCCTCATAACCTGAGAACACAGACACCTATGCAAAACTGTTCACAGAAACCCTACACAATCATGACAATAAATGCAGAGAGACAGCTGTGCCTAATCAAAATAAGCCAAAAACTAACTCAAAATCAAACCACACTGGTGGAATTTAAACACAAACAAGTTGCACAACAAAAGAAAAAAGTCATAGCCAAGATTAGGAAGGTTTACACCCCCAGTAATATAACAACATTCTCAGCATTGTAAACAGATTATTAAGAGGGTAAATTAAGTCTACTAAAGCCATATTTGAGGTAAAGATAGCCTCCCATCCAAAAAACAACTACAAGGCGTTTTTAGTGATGTTTGAAATCACAAAGGCAGCACACAGCTGTGAGCAGAACTGATTGTAAATGTAGCCCCCTACATGGAGCTGGAAGATATAGCAAATATGTTGGCTGACAAATTAGGATCTATTTACCCCCCCCCCACCCCCCTGCTGCTCCTCAGGAAATTCCGCTAAATAAAGTGCTTCCAAAGACCAAAAATACAGTATCAATAGGCCCTGATAATATTCCAGGACACCTCCTACATATCTTGAAACATGATCTGTCAGTTCCACTGGAGTCACTGTTTAACTGTATCCCTCAGACAGACACTGAGTGATATTGATATGAATGGAGAACTGCAACGGTCATCCTTCTGCACAAGGGTAGGCCATAATGGACTCTTGGAACTTCAGATCCATAAGTCTTACTAATCTGTTATGCAAAGCCCAAAAAATAATTATCATGGGAAAGATTAATAGGGGTAGTTTTGTTAAGGGTAGATCATGCCTACCCAGCCTGGTGGACTTCTTTAAGAAGGTCACCAAGGCAGCAAAGAGGGCAAAATCATGCTTACTGCCTACCTTGACCTGGATAAGGATTTTGACACAATACTTCACTCAGACAATGTAAACAAGCTCATGGACATAGGCATAAACCTTCATCTTATGTGTTGGATAGCCCAGCTGACTCTCAGATAGAACAAGGATGTTAGAACAGGGGAGACCACCTTCACAAAGAACATAGTGGCAAAGGCACAGCTTAAAATTCACTGCCAAGAAATACATAATAGTACAATTTAGGAAGTCAGTCACACTAGGAAATCACCTCATCAATAACACACCTCTAAGAGTACTACCAGTATTAAGAATTTGTGTACATATACAGATAGTCACCTGACTTTTGAATAATATATGTCTATGGTAGTAAGGAAATCGTTCTGTGTTTCTCAACTTATAAACAAGACCATGGCATCTAGGTCAAAGGAAGTCATCATTCCACTGTATTCAGCTCTAATCAGACCATCATTGAGTACAGCAACAGCACCCCCTTCTGTATGTACCTGACGAGGCACATGCAACAACTGGAACATCCACAGAAGTTCCTCACAAAAAGAAAAGAGCATCTAAACAGCATGTATTATGCAGACCTCTCAAAGCCCTGTATCTAATACCTGATCCTACAGGCTGTTGAAAATCAGTCTATATCTAGTATACAAGCTATCCTTGGATCCCACTCTGATGGACCTTTTACATAACTGCAAAATGAATGGCATCAGAATTACTCAATCTAGGGATTGAAGCTTTGCTTACAACATAAACAGAGCACATTGGAGGGACAAATATGTGTCTCAAACAATTCCCTTCTCTGGAACAGGCTTTTTATTTAAGTGAAGTACAGCTCTTCCCTAACCTGATTCAAAAGAAACTTGTACTAGTGGATGGGAAATTGGAAATTCACATAAAGTGTAGCACCTCTGTCTGTAATGGGCAGAGGCAGTCTCTAAATCTTCCCCTAGCTTGCCTATAAATTTTAAAATAACTTCTGAGGTTGGCTAGGCGTATAAAGGCCCCAGTGGTCACTGGCATTGTCTACACCTATGAACCAATGAACCTGTGCAAGCCATAGCTATCAAGGACAAACCTAGTGCTCTCTACAAACATGAGGAGGTGTACAGAAAGTATAAGCATTTGTTTTTTGTTTTCTTTTCTGTAATTGATGTAGTCATGATCTTTAAAACATGGTTGAATGCAGACAATGAATGGATTGGCGGGAATATTCTTGGCAGAGTAGACTGAATGCGTATAGCCATTCAGGTTAAAATAATTCAGAAAAATTCTAATTCTTATTGAAAATAACAAAATTACACCAGTAATTAAGCAGTACAATGGCTGATAGAGTGTACCACATCTCCTCATAATAGACTCTGCTCACTCTACAATGTCTAGGATATATAAAATTACCTTTACACTACTGCCTCTACCTACTATAGTCTGTAAGAGAAACTTTTTCTCTCTGTGTTCCTTCTGTCCTTCTGTAAACTGACATTTAAAAGAAATGTGTGTCTGTTTATTAGAAAATTCATATTTCCTACTTTAGAAATATAATACAGTTTAAAAATGATCACATCCCTGCTTATACAATCCCATATCTACTAATTGAAGAAACTGTTGCATTAGGTCAAATTAAAATTACATCTTACGTGAACATTAACCTTTTGGGAGTCTCACTCTTCCTTGGTCACTTCCTCTCAAAAATTTTAATCTGTAACTATATAAACAGGAAGGCATGTAAACCTCTTCTGTAACATCAAAAGAATGGTTTGGAAGGACAGGTATATCTCACAGAGGATACTGCTGCTATGGAACAGACTCCACAGCCACATAAACCAAAGTTCATCCATTCATATTTAAGTACAACTTGAATCTATGGATGGGAAACAGAAAATTTACCCAGGACTGCTCCCTATGCTACTAACTGAGCCAGCCACTAAATGCTTTATCCCATGTGTGGGTCCCCTCAAATTATCCATGGTATGATCCCAGTTATTTTACTTAGGGGTAATATATAATTATTGACCATGGTATAGGGAAGTTCAGTCTATAACCAATGGGATAGGTTATTCTGAGAACAAAAAGGGAAACTAAATAGACTTAAAATTGCCTACAAGGGCAGCTAGACTAGTACTATCTTTGAACCTATGTGCCCACAAACCTAAGAAACTAGAACAAGGTGCATTCATTCAGTTTTATGGCAGGAGTGGAACTGCAAATGCTACAACAACTAAGTACTATGAGTGTGTGTGTGTGTGTGTGTGTGTGTGTGTGTGTGTGTGTGTGTGTGTGTGTGTGTGTGTGTGTGTGTGTGTGTGCGTCCATGCGTGTGTGTGTGTGTGTGTGTGTGTGTGTGTGTGCGCGTGTGTGTGTGTGTGTGTTTGTCTGTGCATCTAGTTGTGATGATCGTAAGTATCAGTATGTGTTTGAACCCGTTTGTAGGTGCCTGTGCAGACACACTGCATGGGTTGATAGGGCAACACTACTACATTTATCTGTAACTGCTCAGTATTTGATTCAGATACATGATCATGGGATGTTAATGAAAAGTTGCTCCATGCAGTTTCATCAATTCTCAGAATCATATTAGGTGACTAACATACTATTGGGCACTGCACTGTTGCCCTTATACACTGGCAGCAAGATCGTTTTATGATTCCATCCTTTCCCCTGTAGGACAAATCAACTCGCAATGGCAAATTATATTTAATAAAGGCACATTAAACTTACAAATGTTAGATTTACCCAAACATTATTAGTATTAATTAAGAGATATGAAAAAGATGAAAAAATGGAACATTGTATTTCTATGCACTACTCAGAAAATATATATAATGCAAAAGGACAGACAAATCAGGCTTTATATGCAGCCCTAACTATTCCTTCCCACATAGTAATAAACTACCTTTAGCATTTCTTTAAAAAAAATCTATGTGTATGGAATGAAAAACCACCAGGGGTTTTCAAAATATAGTAACTAATAAATCTGAAAGAAAGCCTTTCTCATTTGATATATTCTGTATACTCATGTTGCTCTGAAATTGTCTGGATATCAAAAGGAAGACCATCTGTCTGAAGTAGCAGATCATTCTTAGCTGCTTCCATTCTCTGTTTAAATTAGTTGCTTTCATATAGTAACAGGTATTATTTTCTTGTGTTATAAATATGAAAGTGTTAGTGTTTTGGGTTGCTCTTCTCCTCTGTTTTTATATGACGTATTTTCTCGTTATGATGAGCAGGCTGGAAAACCTGGTTTCCTAAATCACAGATATGCCATCATAAACCACTGGCAGGAACTTTTGTACAGTTTTACATGCTTCACTGCTTTGATGCAAAAGTTATTGTTCAGGTACCGTGGAAAAGGGACTGGACAGCCTGACTGTCAGAACAAGAAACATATTCTCCTTGCTATAGCTTGATTAAAGATATTGTCTTCCCAACTCAGTTGTTCTTGACACACAAAAATATTACAAATAATGCTAGATTTTTTCATCTTCTGACAATAGCAGTATTTTAGCTGCAAAATATGCTGGCAGAAAAAAGTGTTACCTTTTTCCATGTTATAAACTAAATACTCATTCACGTTCAAGTTTATTTAAGTGTTTGAACCCAGGCACTCTGCAAATAAATAAAACATAAATGACAATGAAATAAAGCACATACATAAAAGAAATAAATTAAATAGACTTATAAAACAAGAATGGCAAAAAGCTGTTAAAGCTGTTCTAAAAATATCTCTAATCTTTTTAATAAGTGCCAGGGCATTTTTAACATCCACCTGAACTGCAACCAGCTCAGGCAGATGAGATCTTAGTTTATCATCCCTTCAAAGCATGGCACACTTAGGAGATCATTTCCCCTCCTTCATGCTGCACTGCATCATTAGTATTTGAAAATTAATCCAAGCAAATACTGCAGGATTATAATCCACAGCCTTCACATCTTCTACAACTGAGGACAAGTACACATCCTGCCGTCGGCACTGTAAGCGAAATCCATTGATCAAGCTCCAGATGATGTCTCTGTCCATTCAACAGAGACCCACTTATTGGTCACCTGTGAGGGCATGGTAAGTCATGTACTGCTCATAATATTTAGACATCTTAAATCTGTAAGGATGCACAAGTAAGGCAGTGCAGGAAGTAGGTAGAGCAATACATTGTACTCAAAACAAACTGATGGAACTGCAAACATGTCTGCTAGCAGCTGCTGTGTTATACTTTGGCATGGTTTTGCCTTATGCAGCACAGTGTAAGCAAGTTGCACAATGTGTGTGCTGGTGGCTGTAAATCATAACCTTTTCATGTGCTTCATTAACATGTGATCATGCACTCATTTCCCCTTACATTATCAATTACATCCATTCATGCACTGATCTACATGGCCTGCATATTGCACTCAACTACTATACACCTCTGGAACTTCAGGTGTAAGCAATGGAAACACTCTCTACATTGCCGAGAACCATGCAAAATTCCCTTGCATGTTAAATAAATTGCCTTTGAATTCCAACCTCTGTTTTACTTGTTCAAAACATCATTCATAGACATGTACTTTGCATCTTATGTGTCCTATGTGAAGGATAGAGAATAAGCATCATACAGTAGCAGATCTTTAGCCTTTCTAAAAGGTGTCCTTAATGCAGATTTCTATAAAGATCACTGAAAAAGACAGAGGTGAAGATTTACAAGACAAAACTTTCTCAGCTATGGTGTCTGATATACTAAAGCTACTTGACTATAAGAGGTAACAAACAGCTCAGAATTCCTTTGTGGTGGGTATGTTAATATATATTATGTATGTATGTGTGTGCGTGTGTATTTGTATGGTGTACTCATGAATGTATATGTGTGTATATATGTGTGTGTGTGTGTGTGTGTGTGTGTGTGTGTATGATATACTCATGAACGTATATGTGTACATATATCTATGTGTGTGCGTGTGTGTGTGTGTGTGTGTGTGTGTGTGTGCGCATGCACGCACGTTTGTAAATAGATAGAAAGTGAGAAAGTGCATACATAGTAAAAGTAAAAGAGATGTATTAGACATGAGTACATTCATGAAGTGTTTTTCAACAGTACTTGCTACATCAAAGACCAGTCTATACTAGCCTTTTAAAGAAAATATTTATTAAGTCATCCTGCATCCTATGGATGGGGATTTCTTTTAATATAATTTTGAAATGATTGACAATGTCTCAGAAACTACAGATATGTTTTATGATTAACATGATATACTGGCAGAAGACCAAATTGACATAAAGAAAGGAATGGTGCTTCTTGTGGTCTCTAAGCATGACAGATCTATGGAGAGGTTATGGGATTTTTTCAGAAAGTTTGTTCATTCTCACAGCTCTTTTTAGAAAGCCTTCTGTTTCCAGGAGTAACTTAACTGTTTAAAATTTGAATATATAAAGAACAGCGAAAATTATGCAAACTTGTATTAAAATGCCAATGAAATGTTCAAAAGAAAGGCAAATCTTTTGATCAAAGTAGAGATCCATAAGTCTAGATGGATCAGGAAATCTTTTATCAATGTTCTCCATTTATAGATTGAATGAAATCTGCAGGCGGCTGATGTGAATTCAGTTGACTATTAATTGCCTGAATCATGACAATCTGAGGAAGGTAACAAAGCTGATGACTGTTTTCCATGAGAAATCACTGCTGGTGTAATTTCTAAGAGTACACTCTCAGTGATTTCCTTCTTTTAGGAAATTCATACTTATTTGAGTTGGTGCAACCAAAGAATTTGTATATATAAGTTCAGGGGGTATTGTGGACTTGCCCATAGTATTGGCGGTACAGGGTGATAATCTCCTCTGCAAAACAAAAATAACTTGCAATTTGCCTTTTCACCCTTCTGTGGTTTTGGCATTACTTTTCAGTGTTTCTGATGCTTCAGATTTTACCATTCAACATTCAATAGAAGAACCTCCAAAATAACATTCCATGTACAATTTTTTTATGGGTGACCTGTGCTGGCACATGATATCATTTGCTCTGTCTATTCCTTCTCAACACTCATGCATTACCCTACCCATTCCTTTCCACATGTATTAAGGAACTCTCACCCCACTGATGCTCATCTCTCCCATTTACTTAACTCTTTACAGCTTAGTAATTCTCCAAGTGTTTCTGCAGTGTCCTTCTACTGATGTCTCTAGGCATCTAATATACTCTGCTCATATTTTCATTAATAATTTCAAAGCCATACTATATACAAGCTATTCAAAGATTTAATCTTAAAGTTTATACAATAGGCAATGCAACTGCACTGATATTTGACCTCTGTCAAATGCTGCTTAAGAGATGCTGAAGCTATAGTAAAGACGACAGAAGAAGTATGGAGAAGATTCTCTGCAGTATCAGATTTAAATATTTTTGATACCCCATTTAAATGTATTTTTAAGAAAGGGTCAAATATTAAGAATATTATAGAAAGAAATAATAAAGGAGTGCACTCTTATGGACTTAGTAAGAAAGGCACTTTTAAATGTGGCTATTGTTCACAATGCCCTTATATATATAATGGCGATAAGGTAGAATTAGTAGCTAGGAATAGAGTAATTAATAGTAAGGAATATCATACATGTGATAGTAATGGACTCATTTATTTAGTATTATGTAAAGCATGCAGTGGTTTCTATGTGGGTGAAACGGAGAGAAAGCTCAGAAGAAGAATATATGAACATCTTTATGAAGTAAAAAATAAAAACAATACTAATGCCCTTTTTAGACATACCCCAGGATTCATGAAGCTCGGCGCAAGGCCAGCGTTAGGCTTGTGCCGACAGTGCGGCATGCAGATGGCGCAGTAGCGCCATATGCATATTAATGAAGGTGCGCTGCCGCCACATCCATGTGCATAAGAAATGAGTGCGAGTGCATGGGGCATGTCGAAGCGCCGCACGGAGGTGTGGAAATGTCGGCTGTGTACGTGCAACCTAAAATGTTGAATATTACAGTCTGCCTGCAATAGTAATCACACCTGTCAGTGTCCATGGATACTGAAACCTATGCAAAGCATGCAAGACAGTTCTTGTGAACACAAAATTAAGAAGCAAACACAAATGCACGTAGCCGAATATCGAGTCCCCATCCCTCGAACAAATGACATTTAAAACCGTGTGCCCGTATTCTAATGCAGTGTTGATAGTTATATCAAGTGGAAGTGAAACGCATCATGTTAGCATGCTGCCAATAGCTAAGTCTAGCCCAATGGTTAGGGTTACCACCTGCCCCACATTGTGAGGGACAGTACCCATCTGGGCAGTTGTGTCCATACCAAAACCATTATAAATGTAACATATCCTATGACTGTATGACATAATTATGTCCCACATCTCATGTAATTTTCACATACAATAGTTATTTCCATATGCAACATACCTATATGTTACAAGAAATAGAATAAGCAAGTAAACGAAACAGAAGAAGCATCTAAACTGCTACAACAATAAGCTTACATGTAGGCATAAAACAAAAGTACAATCCGTTGTACTGACCGTGGGTATGTGTTGTCCTATAAAATCTGATTTGTGTCTGGAATATATCCCATCCTGGCCATATGAAAAGGTTGCAACCCTACCAATGGTCAGAGCATTCGGCCAAAATCTGCCCATTTGCGGTCCAAGCCGTTCTTGTCAGGATGTGTCAAAAATGAACGGGTATTACCCAGGTGTACCTACCATGTCATGAAAGATAAGTATTTGCGTGTACCTATGTGCATGATGTACAGCATGTGGAAGATGAAAAATGCTAGGGTCGTCCTCACAACCATACAGGTACCAGAGATATGTAGTGTATGCAATGTGTTCCCTTGACCGTGCCATCAACCAGAGAAGGGATGGATGGAGTGTGTGGAATAAGGGTGTGGGGGGGGCAGGTAATGTAATAATCTGCAAAGGCGACACTGTGTTGGATGCACAATAGGTGAACTGGAGGTGTATGAGGGAGCAGTGGGTGAATCAGAAAGAAACACAAAGAACAAACAGACACATCCGCAATACAACCTGACAGACCATACTGTAGAACACAATCACACAAACATATGAATATTAAAATGTGCGATACACCTGTACAGAAACGTCATCGACACATACCCACATAATGATCTGGATGGAACTGAGCCATCCAACTACAACACATCAGGATGCATAATTGAATACCCATCATCCCCTCTACAGCACCCCCCCCCATTGCTGAACATCCACCAAATCCAGCCATACTTGGGCTACTAGCTTGGCGCAGCCATATCTGCACATAGTGACCACTACTCATATCTAGTAGGCAGTGTCACACTAGGCAATGTCAGGATTGCAAACTATGTATCCCTTGCATGTAAAACCCTATCACATTTTCGTAAATCCAAAAAAATTGAAGGTTATTGGCTTGTTCAATTTTTGGATATCCCTCATGGGATAAGTATCCTGTGTAAACATCAGACTTGGTATCACAACATGATGTCCAGTCCTGTAGACATCTGGACACAAGTTGTATGTGCAGTAGTGGTTCACAAGACTGCTCAGCCTCCAGCCGGTCATGCAGAACCCACAACCCCAGGATCAAACACCTGCCCGTGATGCATGGCTCCCCACATGAATTATCAAGAAAATATACTGTACACATTCGCATAGTGGCAGTTGGATATAGGGTGATTAAGGCGCTGATGTAAGCAGGGCACCTCCTGTCCCACTTTGTGAGGGACAGTCCCTGTTTGGGTAGGTGTGTCCTGACCAAGAATGATACAATGGCAAATGTCCTATGATTGTAGGAAATAACTATGTACCATACTTCATGTAACAGTTGCCTAAAACAGTTATTTCTGTATGTAAAATACGTAAATCTTACAAGAAACAGAATAAGCAACTAAAGTGCTACAGGAATAAGCTCTCATCTAGGAAAATAATTAAAGTTCTAAACCCTGTACTGACTGTGGGTATGTGTTGGCCTAAAAAATCTGGTGTGTCCCGAATATATCCCATCCTGGACATATGAAAATGTGGCATCCCTACCAATGGTCAGAGCATTCACACAATAACTGGCCAGCCTCTTAATCCCTCCTAAAACCAGTGACCTTTGGAGGAAAGGTGTTGAATGACACTTGAATGAATAATGACAATAATTAAGAGTAATAGATGCTTTTACCTTCAGAAAATAAGTATTAATACATATGGTCTGAATCTGTCAACACATTTCAAGTTAATAGTACTAATATTGTAAAAGTGGCCATGATTGTCACTGATTTGTCCTTGCCTTGTCCCTTTCACTGTTGACATTAGTTCCTGAGTGTTTGAGAGGTCCGTACACATATGTACATCAACCGTCACATTTGTTGCCAGTACTATTGAATACCTGTAGTGAAGTCATAAGTGATGGCCAGAATAATATCCTTTGGATATAGGGAGATAAAGGCATCGGAGATGCACAGTGGACATTCAGCTGTATGGGAAATGTAAATAGGTATGTAGGTGTATGTACAGACAGATATATATATATATATATATATATATATATATATATATATATATATATATATATATATATATATATCTATATATAAAAATGAACATGGTCACAATAAAGCATTCATAACGAATGTGAAGGGAAACACCAGTGGAACCACCCCCCACCCTGTATTATGTAGTGCCAACATAATAATCTGGTCAGAGGTGTCCACACACCTGTGTCTGTAAACACAGGTAGAATGTTAAAATTGGGACCAACTCTGTCCATGTGCTAAGTCTGACTTTTAAACAGGTACAGGGCAGTTCCGGTCTCCAGTTGGACAAGCCTAAACCCAGGTGACCACATGACAATCAAACACACCTATGTGCCAGGACTATAAGCTTTGGAGTTCTGAATATCCTTGGAGTGAGTAAACATGCAGCACGGGTCCAGAGTAATAGGGAATAGGGAATGTCGCATGTGTAGTACTGCGGTTTTCCCAGCAGGAGAATGGATGCCTGCTGTGTAAGTGAAGCGTTGAGGTGTATGTTAGAGTAGCTATGAACCATGGGTATACATATAAATGAAGAAGAACACCAATAGTGTAGTGGTTAGAGCATCTGCCTAACGTAAAGGCATTCCCGGTTCAAGTACGACTATAGCACATATCATTTTCTTGTGGAATGAATGTCTCTGTGCTGTAAAGCCAACATTTAAACATGTAAAGGTGAATGTGTGTTTCACATGTGTCCATTAACCGGATTCCTTCAACCAAAGTGGTACTGTCATAATGAATAAGGCACACGTAAGCACGAAGAAGTGGCAGTAAACATATGTAACTCACAGTAAGCATATGCGAGTGCGCCTGTGCAGGTGTAAGCAGCTCACGGCATAGCAAATGTATGTTTTTATGTACAGATGTAACTTATATACATATATATGGATATGGATATGTATATATATATATATATATATATATATATATATATATATATATGTATATACACACACACACACACACATGCACACACATATAGATATACATACATATATATATATATATATATATATATATATATATATATATATATATATATATATATATATATATATATATATATATATATATATATACATATATATATTGTAAGAATGAACGCCGTAAGAATAAAGCATACACTAGGGATGTGAAGGGAATCTAGAGCAACTAAGGTATTATATAGTGCTTGCAGCGTATGTCAGATAAAGCTGCCCAAGAGTGAGCAGATCACCGCTATTCACACCAGAGGCATGGTTATACCAGTGGGCTTAATATCATTGAACTGCTACGTCAACATTACACACAGACGGAATGTAGTTCATGTTGTGACCACCTACACTTGTAACCTGCAAATGGCCATAATCCATAACACCAGGAAAGGCACGTATGTGCAAATATAAATGGCGGGAGACCCTGTGAATACATGAGTCGGTACAAAATGTGTGTTGGGCCCCAAATGCTCTGGAGAGGGCAATGCGTAAAGGTGTGTCATGGCTGTTACGCGTGGAACCTCAACACAGGTGGGGTGGAGAAACTATGGCTATGCGATTATGGATCCAGGAGTGCCAAGGTTGGTTGCGCCAGTTCCAATGGACCGGCCCGTGTAGGTCAGCTAGTACGTAATAGGTATACATGCATACGCACATGCAGACATCAATATGTTGAAGTACATTCTCTGTAACACATGCACTCCATTCATTGACATAAATAATATGAATGTGCACAAACAAATACAGTAGCAGGAAAAATAGGCTGCGCAGACGAGGAACAAGTCAAATGACACTGAATCACATCACAATTACCATCGGTACATCATACATGAACATATTGCGACATCTGTCCACTGTATAACGTGCTAAATACCGATTACAAGTTAACCGGAGTGAAGCGTCGGTGTCATAATGACTAAGGCAATATTATGCTGTTGAAGCAGATATAAAACCCAATACGCATGTGTAAGTGCATATGGCCAGAAAATGTATTGGTCAACGGACACACAGATGTATATATATATATATATATATATATATATATATATATATATATATATATATATATATATATATATATATATACATACAACATATATAGATATTTACACATACACAAATATATATATATATATATATATATATATATATGTTACTGTAGATATACACATGTACATAACTAGGTTACGTTACAGCAATTACGGGTAACATATGTTCAGACTAGGCATATGTTAGTGGGAAGTCCAATAACCAAACGTTTACCTCCCACACCACCCCAGCTAAGCCAGTCAGATATACAGACATACAATAAAGGTAAATACACCGCTGCTTTCCAGACCACCGGCAGGAATGTACCAGTGGGAGAGATCTGCAAGGTCTACACTTTAAACATGGATAATGGGGTCCCTTGTGGGACACCAAAAATTCGCCATACAGGTGAACCTGTGGTGATTGACGTGAGCAGGATGTAGCTGTACACGGAACAGTAGGTTCTACAATTGTAATAACACATGGGTTGACAAAACGTACGACATGTGTCCCAAGACGGGGAGAGTGGGCAATGTGTAGGGTTGTGTTCATACCCCAGCTGCGCTCACAGTAAGTATGAGTCATGAGTGCTGTAGAGGGGTGTCAGGTAGGTGAATCATGGGTATGCAATAATGGCCCTAAGTGTGCAGGTGTTGTTTGGCAGAGATGTATTAGGCCCGCCCAGGGGAAGTAATTAATATTCCTATGTGGGCACTGCAGATGCTCATACCTCCCAAACCTGAAGAGCATATCTACTGGATAGTCCGTAAGCCATTGGGGGAACACATAGGGAATATATCAGTGCCCTGTACCCGATTATCATGGATGTCCGTGATTACGAATCAGAATTAACACAGTCCTAACTAAACCCTTCCAGAACCAGTGATATTAGGTGGACAGGTGGTGGAATACACGTAATGACTGACAACATATATATATATATATATATATATATATATATATATATATATATATATATATAAATATATATATATATAAATATATATATATCAGATTTCACACTGAGCCACTGAGCTAATCGAAGGAAGGACACTGAGGAAACTCGGAGCTATAATATATAACATTAAGTATCCTGTTTTTTGTTTATTTTGTTCTTTATTTCTTTGTTATTTATAGCACTTTGTGTACTGTGTATTTTTCTAGATAGTTTCACTGTATGTGAGGTATTAACTGGAAATTGTCCACTTTTATTAAGCATCTTTTGGGTTGTTTGTTTCTGATAACTTGTTGCAGTTAAACTCTTTTTTCTAGAGGCTCCTTTAGCTGTTTAAAAATTTAATTTAAAGGCTCACTGCTGCTTTTCAGCTGTGAGAAACATTTCTGCAGTTTGTTCTAAGTAGTGGGGATATTTGTAGTATTTCCATATTCAGGCTTGTATTTGGGCCTAGTGTTTGTGGAGGCTGTGTGTCTGAGCACATATTCAGGGACATCTTGGTTTAGCCAAAGCCATCAGGCATTTCAGTGAGAGAACTGTTTGAGGTCATTGGCTGACTGAGGTCACCTGGACTACAGCTTAGACTAAGCACCTCATTGGTTCTTTTGAGATTTCTTTCTTAAAAGCTGTCTCAGGTTTCAACCTTCTGTTACCTAAGAAGTTCAGTTGTGGAAAAAAAAAATGTATCTGCTTTTACTGTATTTGTGTTTCTTCCTACTTTATTTTGCTTTTGCGTCATCTTAAAAGTACTCAGTTGTATTTATTACTGCTTGGTGTAACTTATTCTAAGCCTTTTAGTTTAAGCACTTGGGCTTCAGACCAGTTGTTTTACATTAAGAATGTTTGTGGTCTGCACTGTAGTGGCAGAACAGGTAGCTTACATCCTTCTAAGTTGGGAACTGCTGATTGAGGGCTTAGTGTCTGTTATTCTAAAAGTGTATTAATTCTGGTTTAAGCACTTGGGCTTCAGGCCAGTTATTTTACATTAAGAGGGTTCGTGGTCTGCACTCCTGTGGGAGGAAAAGCTGGACTCTGCCATTCTGAGATGAAAATTTCTGGTTAAAGGCTTATAGTGCCTGCACATTTGAACTGCTTCTTACTGAAATTGGTACACCTTGTTTGCTGTAGCATAGACTAGATCCAGGCCTGCTGAATCTAGCTTTGTTTGTATAACTTGAGCACTAATCCAGGCATTCTTTAAAGTATTCAATTGTATTTATTACTGCTTAATAGTAACTTGATTAAAGTGTAGCTATCATTCTAAGTCTTTTGGATTAAGCACTTGGGCTTCAGACCAGTTGTTTTACATTACGAAGGTTTGTGGCCTGCACTGTGTGGCAGGACAGGTAGCTTACATCCTTCTAAGTTGGGAACTGCTGATTGAGGGCTCAGTGTCTGTTATTCTAAAAGTGTATTAGTTCTGGTTTAAGCACTTGGGCTTCAGGCCAGTTATTTTGCATTAAGAAGGTTCGTGGTCTGCACTCTTGTGGGAGGAGAGGCTGGACTCTGCCCTTCTGAGCTGGGAATTTCTGGTTAAAGGCTTATAGTGCCTGCATATTTGAACTGTTTCTTACTGAAATTGGTACACCTTGTTTGCTGTAGCATAGACTAGATCCAGGCCTGCTGAATCTAGCTTTGTTTGTATGCTTGTTGTTTGTTTGCTTGGTATTTCCATGAAATGCTAATTCCACCTAAAACACGGCTTTTCAGCACTTCTGTGGATCCCTAGTGATATCTGCATTGCTTACTGTACTTATTTTCTTGTTTCATTTGAAAGAAAGTTACTGTTTGTCATTTTTGCATTTAAGTTACCTGTAACACATTGCATTTAAGTTACCTGGCACTTGCTCACTAAAGCAATTATATAAGTCAGCACTAAAAATTAAAAGCACTACACCCTCACAAACTCTCCTTGAGTACCATGTTCCCCATTGGCCCTTTTTTTCAATTATAAAAGAATTCCCAATACTATTCTAGCATGTCCAAAGGCCAGTTGTCAATCTCCTCTCCGGTCCAGCTGGTGAATCTGGGAATCTTGAGGCAATGTTACAACTGCCTCATCTACACAGACAACCCTCTCCTCCTCCCAACAAATTCCAACACATGTGAGAGATGCAACTATATAGCCAAACTGGAGGCTAAACTCTCTCAACTCAGTACTGGCATAACCAGTCAGGAGGAGAAGGAAACCACACTCACTACTATTCCAGTCTCACACAGACCTACCATGACAGCAAACCAAACACATAAACACACAAAAACATACTCGGAGGCTCTAAATAAAAATCTGCCTAAGCAGCAGAGACCTCCAAAGCAGACACTCAAGCAACCGCTACCCCAAAACAAAACACGTGCAACACATAGCTCACAAAGCCAGTGTGCCGAACAGTCACAGCCCTTGAGGCTAAACAACACACCTGATAAACTTGTAATAGGTGACTCTATCGTCAGGCACACTGACATCCCGCTCACCAGGCTGAACAAGGAGAAGGTCACTGTGAGCTGCCTGTCGGGGGCTAGGATCCGTCACATAACACAAGCACTCAGGTCACTCCAAGGCAAGTACAAATATGACTCAGTCATTTTCCATGCTGGTGTGAATGACCTGAGATGTACCTCCCTGGACTACATGAAAAGAGACATAGAGGAGCACTCTGAGCATGTAGCCCAGGCCGGTATGACCCTGACCTTGAGTAGCATCTTACCCTCACCAAGAATGATGCCACAATATGAAGACAAGATGATCAATTTCAACAATTGGCTTTAAGTATTGGTGTCATTCAAAGGGAATCCAATGCCTGTCAGCCTGGGATGACATGCTTGACAAGCCACGATGCTTCGCTAGGCATGGCTTACACCTGTCACCCCTGTGCTTTCAGATATTGGCAAAGGCTCTTGCTACCCCCATAGTGCCTTTTTTAAGCAAGGCTCAAAAGACAAACCCACCTACATAGGTATCACAAGGGATAAGAAACTAAGAGTAATGCTACTCAACGCCAGAAGTCTAAATCTCAAGATACATGCACCCGAAACTCTCCTTAGCATGGAGAACATTGATATCTGTGCAGTAACAGAAACCTAGTTCAAGGCTCCCGAGAGCACCCCAACACTACCAGGTTATACCTCATACCATGCTTTTCGGCCCCAAATCTTGGACCGAACCACAAAGGAGGGGGAGTATCAATATTCGTCAAAGATACCCACACCTCCAGGTTGGTGGCACAGCACGAAGCATCAGAGACTATCCATGTGCAAATAACAGTGGGTAAAACTGCCTTCCAGTTTATAGCCTGCTACAGACCACCCTACCAAACCCAGGAACCCCATTCGGCCTTCCTGAGAACACTGGAAAATATGAAGGTCTCTCCAAACACCATTATATTGGGTGACTTCAACTACCCAAACATAGACTGGGAGCATTACTCTAGCTCCAACACCCTAGCC
>NC_056732.1:810225918-810488418 GCF_019279795.1 Protopterus annectens
CACATACCATACAGCACAGTCATCCAACAGTATAGCAATGTACTGGCAGATATGTCCGGATCACTGGTGTTTGCAGACCTGGCCGTCATGTGTTTAAGTGTCTGAGCATGCCCAGTATGACCATTATGCATGTTGTCGACTGACATTACCATCATACCTTCATGTGTTTGAGCATGCCCAGTATGATCAACTGGATCACATGTGTTACATGTCCAGATAGTCAGTACTGTGGTGCCAACCTCTGCATTGTACACTAACAGGTGGCATGCTGTGTCTGCAGGGTATCCATCGGTCATGTGGCATTGACTGTTGCTACATTTCTGCACAGGGTGGGGGAACATCCAACTGTATCCACATTCCTACACAACACCGAGGGGGTGCACATGACTGTTACATGTGTATGTTGGAAGGGGGGGATGCAGCTGACAGTTGTACACTTTTGCTACTACTGTACTGGTATGTTAGGTACTCCATTTCAGTGTGTGGACCTACCTAATGTGCTGGCTAGAGGCATACTAGTGTACTTCAGACCTAACTTTAATTATCAACATATTGGTTTCAGACATCCTAGACTTCACAACCTACATCCAACTGCCTGGCCTGCTGTAGTCTGTCTGTGTGTGCCTGTGGGGGGGTGGGGTCATCCATTGGGCATATTCAGAGGCCATTGTACAGCATTTGTCTGTACTAGTCTACACCTGTCCAGCTGGTTGAGACTTGTGTGGGCTATATGTACACACATGATGTTCACAAGTGGGTTAGGACACCCTGTGTACTACTGGCTACTATTGTGACCCCGGTATGTGCTACAAATGTCATGGTGCCACTATGGATGTGTACTGTCCACTGCCCTAATATGCGGCCACCAAATTCCCTTGCATGCTCACATCCATACCATAGCTACATTCTAATACAATTGCCAATTGGAAGGTTGAGTGACTTACCTTGAGGGTGTGCCAGACCTGAGGATGGTGCTGGAAGGCTTCCTATGTCAGATGCACACAGTGCACATCCTATACATGGCTGAGCACAGGTAGTGTCAATTATATGTCTTGCCTGTGCATGTGTCTCATTATGGCGTAGTTGTTCAGGTGTGTGTGCATTGCTGATGGGTGTCATCAGCCACGGCTCCAGTGGTTACCCAGCATCCCCCACTAGGTGACTGTAGGGGATGTCCATACTGGCAAAGGTGTGGTACAGCTGTGTTAGATGCCATATATCAGAATCATTATAGCTTCCAGGGCAGCCAGCACACACATTCAGTATAATGCCCTGGGCATCGCATACGACCTGGCAGTTGATGGAGGGGATGTCCCTGCGGTTAATGTAGGCCCTATCCCGCTCACCGGGTGGTGCTTTGATGCATACATGCATGTAGGCAATGGCACCCACTACCCCAGGGTAGTCTGCCATTTGGTGGAAGAGACGCATATTGCTGGTCAACACCTCACGTGTGTTGAGGACATGTACGTTCTCACTGGCATGTGGTGACATGACATCTGGGAACTGGTGCAATACTCTGGATGCAGATGCCTGTGAGATCCCCATGATATCCCCAGTTGTGCTTTGGGAGGTACCTGTGGCTAGTATTCCTAGGCCTACACATACCTTGGTATTCACTGGGATGGGTTTCCCTCGGCCTGTTCGATGTGTCAGGTGTGGCTGGCACAGCTCAACAATCTGCTGTAGGAGGTCTCTGTCCACTCCATAGCGCTCCACTATTTCCAGCTCATGTAGCCCCTTGTAGGTTACCCTGGGTCTGTATAGTCTTCTCTGTCTCCTCACTGAGGGTTGTTCAGCAGCATTCACATCCTCACCACCCTCAGCCTCCTGCACATGTTGGTCTATGTTGCCTGCTGCAGCCCTTCTCATTTGGATGGATTGTTTCAAAAAATGTCCCCACATGTATACACCATTGATGTAGAGTGTGGAAAAAACTCATGTGTATGGTGCTTGCTCACTTTATCGTAGTGTTCTGGGCTGGGCTATGCCAGTAATCTGCTTATTGTGCTAATTATCACCTGTTTGCACAGCTTGTTCACCTTGACTACTCTCCTACTGCTGTTGTCCCTCCCAATTGCACTAGACAGGTATATAAACACCCCTAGCTTAGGCATGCTAAGGCAGGAGCAATCCCGAAACACAGGGCTCCAATGTACGTACATATGCCTGACAACCCCCCCCCCAATGTTTTCACCTATATTCGAGTCCTGCACCCGGCTATCTATACACATACACTCTTGGGATCTACATCACACCCTGGGGATAAACGGGATTCACTATTTTCAATCTCATTTGCATAGTATTGTCTTCTAATGCATAGTTACATGACCCATACTGAGCCTCCAAAATAATAACCACTGCTTACTGTCATGCAGATCCACACACAACTGGTTAAAAGCACCTTACTATCACCGTATTCAATGTCCCTTGTTCTTCCCAGCAACAAAATAACCGGTCTCTACACGCCTCGAACCCGGGACCCTGCACACCACAGATGATGTGCTTTACCACTAAGCCATGACAGATATACATCCATCTGAGATGATCATGTACAGATCATCCAGCACATGCATTCAACAGTATAGGACATGTATTCCATCATGTAGATTTATGTGTGTTAATGTCCACATATATATCTATATATATATCTATCTATATATATATATATATATATATATATATATATATATATATATATATATATATATATATATATATATATATATATATATATATATATATATATATATTCACACACACACACACACACACACACACACACACACACACACACACACATATATATATATATATATACACACACACATACATAGATATAGAATATATATCACAACAGCAGACCACATGACACCAAAGCATTAGACAAGAATGAAAAGAAAATCACATGTGTCTCCTGCATTATGTACTGGTGTTACTATCAAGGCAAGTGTATTTCATTGTGTCACACGGGTCAGACTATATTAAGGGTAAGATTAGGGCTGCTGACATTTACTCACCAGACCTATTGGCGAATGTATGTGTATGTCTTGCCAACCCAGTCTCTTGGGCAATTGTGACATTTATGGACACTATATAGGAAAACAACAAAACACGCTCAACACATCCTGGAGCTAGCCACTCAGAGATACCCACACATAGGATATAACTGCCAAACACACACCCCTGTCATGCCTTGGAATAGAGCACCTACATGTCTATTCTATCACACTACAGCATTACGCAGTTACAGAACGTGCTACTGAGATTACTGGGACGCAATACTCCCAGAGGCATACGTCTAGGTGGGTGACATCATCAGTAATGGAAAAGATGCTGATAAGGATTGTATGGAGTGTGAGAAGTCTAAAAGCATTACTCTGTCCCCAGGTAGATGGCAACACACACACAATTGGCATGGCTGGGATTAGAACATAGACTTAACTACCTTAGCACACTATAGCATTACAAAGTTACAGAACACACTTCCAAGATTACTGAATCACAGCATTCCCAGAGGCATACTTCTAGGTGAGTGATATCATCATCAATGGAAAAGATGCCGATAGGGATTGTATGGAGAGTGAGCAGTCTAAAAGCATTACTCGGTCCCCAGGCAGATGGAAACACACACACACACACACACATACAATTGTTATGGCTGGGAATAGAACATAGACCTATCTACTATATCACACTACAGCATTACGCAGTTACAGAATGCTCCCGAGATTACTGGATCACAGCACCCCCAGAGGCATACTTCTAGGTGGGTGACATCATCAGCAATGGAAAAGATGCTGATGGGGATTGTATGGAGTGTGAGCAGTCTAAAAGCATGCCCCCAGGCAGATTGAAACACACACACAATTGGCATGGCTGGGATTAGAACATAGACTTAACTACTTTATCACACTAAAGCATTATGCAGTTACAGAACGCGCTACCAAGCTTACTGTATCACAGTACTCCCAGAGGCATATTTCTAGGTGGGTGGCATCATAAGCAATGGAAAGGATGCCAATAGGGATTGTATGGAGAGTGAGCAGTCTAAAAGCATTACTCTGTCCCCATGCAGATGGAAATACATACACACAATTGGTATGGCTAGGATTAGAACATAGATCTAACTACCTTATTACACTACAGCATTACGCAATTACAGAACGCACTACCAAGATTACTGGATCACAACACTCCCAGAGGCATACTACTAGGTGGGTGATATCATCAGCAATGGAAAAGATGTCGATAGGGATTGTATGGAGAGTGAGCAATTTAAAAGCATTACTCTGTCCCCAGGCAGATGGAAACACACACACACATTTGGCATGGCTGGGCTTAGAACATAGACCTAACTACCTTATCACACTACAGCATTACGTAGTTACAGAACGCGCTACCAAGATTACTGGATCATAGTACTCCCAGAGGCATACTCTAGGTGGATGACATCATCAGCAATGGAAAAGACGCCGATAGGGATTGCATGGAGAGTGAGCAGTCTAAAAGCATATTACTGTCCCCAGGCAGACAAAGACAAACACATGCCAGTGTTGTGATCAGGACAACTGCCTATCTACGGACCACTATTACAACACTACATAGATACGAGACGCACCACAGACACTACACCTTTCAAGACAGTCAATATGAGCTTCTAGGAATGCAGACATTGACATGGATGCTGGCAGTTACGATGTACATACCTGTGAACCAGTGTGTTCAATGTAGGAATCCATCCTGAAGTGGGGTATGGCCATCTGTTGTCTGCATGACCACTATCGCTATACAGGATCACAATGGCCATGCCCATACACATAGAGGCACATAACTGACACAAGGTGTCACTGGGCATGCTCACACACTTAGTAGCACACGTGCGTTTGGAATGCACTATGTGTCCATCTACACAACGGCATACTGGGCATGCTCACACACTTAGTAGCAAAGGGCTGTTTTATATGCACTCTGATTCTAAACACGGAAGGTCACAGTGTGTCGATAGTTGTCATTGTTAGCATAAACGCTGCACTATATATATCTGACACCGGTCTTCTACACAATGTCTGCTGCTGTCCATCACCTTAGATGTACCAGTTTAAACCTGGCACACTAATACAACTCATTGTGATGTCTTGCCAGGAGTGGCTACTTCATCCATATAGTACCATTCAGAGATGAATGTCCTGAGACCAGGTTAACACCCTGACACCTAGAGGACAACTGCATTGTATGTGTATGCTAAACAGTGCTAGATGTGTAGCGTTCGTAATCACAGCTGCCAATCTAGATCTAAAAATGGGGAATACTGACATCTGTGTAGTGTGGAACACCTGGCTAAAGGCTCAGTTGTGCAAAATAGCACTACCACCGTATACCTCAGATACAGACATGTGGGCCATAATACCATTACAATCCGCTCCAGGTGGTGGTGTCCCCACGTACATGAAGGCCACTCACATGTACTGACCAGTACACCCTCAAAAGCCATCACAGATGTGTCAGGTGCAGACCACAGTGTCAAAAGCCACATTCTAGGATGTAGTCCTCAGACATCGCCATGTCCTTGGACCAGCAACACACATCTATACATGTGGTAGAGCATACATTAGTACAACACCATGTTACCCATGGCCAGTGAACTGTACCTAGCTCTACATCAGCTGTGCAGACCACCCATGTACTGACATAGTTCCATCATGTGTTATGCAATGCAATGATTCCACTGTTCATAACCAGGTCAGCTGTACACATAACAGGGGCCCTGGGTCATATACAGCTGTAACAGATAACTGTTGCTGTACACCAGTAAACACACTCATGTTTGGATATGACATACATATACCTAACGTGGATATGCACATGCCCCACACAGGCACAACACATATGTACATAGCATAGCTGTTGCTGTCCTACATGCAGACAGGTGGCTACAGCAATTACACACATGCACAGGGAAGGTAGGCTCATGGCTGTTGAATGCTAACAGTACATAAGGTGTGATAGCAATGTTGACTGAGTTAACATTCCCTCTGTACTGGTTACCCATGACAACTATCATATCATAAAACAGTCCATGTGTCATGTATGTCATCACAAATGTCCACCAATTGCAATGCCTACAAACATGGCTAAATGACAGGAATGTAGGACCTACACACATATACATGTAGTGGTGTCCATTCAGCTACCATGTGTGTGCAGTGCAGTAGCTGATGTTTGCAGTTGATCTGTGTCTTACTACAACATGCAGTTGCAATGCAGCTCCATCATTGACACCTGCATATGGTGAAATACTGACAGTACGGTAAGATGTACATCAGGTATGGATGGATATGTGTGCATAAAGTGGTGGGCCAACTTTGCAGATGAATGTTTGCTGAAGACAGCTCACAGGTGTGTCACAAGCCATCCTACCATAACATGTGCAAACACTAAGCTATGTTTCTGTTAATTGAAGGGAAAGACATACAACCTACACAGCGGTCAGGGTGTCACTGACTGTAAATCACTTGACACCTGTAACACTTAAGACCTCCTGTGTGCATATAGCAACACAATTGCCAAAGGTAGCGTTGGTACACATTGTAATGCGGGCAATACTGCTGCATGTCTGTCATATGTATTATAAGAAAGCATGTGTTTGATTCACAGTACTGCCATGTGTGTTTGCTTGTGTGTCCATATATGCCACGTATGGTGGGGAATACATCCCAATCGTTACACACCCCTGTACACTGTTGTAGAGATCTGTACATACTGCAGTGTAGAAAGCAAGACATAGGCAGGGGTGGTGGGTGTATCACACACATGTGAGCTATCTGTATGTGCATGACATAGGTGCATTCAATTGTGGACTCCACAGTGTGTGTGTGTGTGTGTGTATGTATGTATGGCTGTCTGGTCCATGGAGCGAGGATGTATGCTACCATAGTGAACAGATAGGACCCCTAACCCCTCCAGGTGATGCAATCTACTACCCTGTTGATGCTGTCGATCTTAGGCATTACTGACTACCTGTACATGTTCATTCTCTGTGTCACATCATGTGGGTGCACAGTACTGTAATGGTGATTAGCACATAGGCAGGGGTCCTCACCTCAACACTCTCAAGTGTGTGTTTGTGTTACAGTGTTGTTGACCCCGTGAGTGTGGGCATGTTACTGTGTCTGAATACGTGTGTGAATACTTGTGTGTGTGTGCATGTGTGTGTGTGTGTGTGTGTGTGTGTGTGTGTGTGTGTGTGTGTGTGTGTGTGTGTGTGTGTGTTCTCATCCTGTAATGTGAATGTGTAATACTGGTACACAGTGAGGCCTCATGCTATCAACTGGTCTCTACCTTTGACATCAGCTAGACCGCTATGTAAACTCCCCGCACCATGTAACTGTACCTGTGATGTTACCCAGTATGGATGTCATGTCTCAAGCCACTGTAGCTTAGTACACATCTCACATGCTCCTGGATCAGTAGATGTGTAAACATCTTTGGAATGTCAGCCTTTCTAACAGTGAGGTTAAAGCTAAGTCTAGCATGCTGGTATTGCCATACATGCCTGTGAGTAGTCCACATTTACACATGGGAAACTGCAAACACTGGTACTCAACAGCACATGCAATTAGACCTGAAGGAGGGAAGCAGGGCATCATTACCAACATGCTGTTACTGTTGTTACCAAGACACATACTGTGAACAGAAAACAATGCATTCTAAACCTGTACTACATAGTATGTCTGCTGCGTGTCAACAGTACACAACAATTGTAATATACACTTATCTCCCTATTCTGTTCACCCTGTGCATCAGACCATATGAGCAAGTTACTGCACCGATTGTGTGGATGATAAGGATGTGGCACAGGCATCATCATATGCACAGGGTGATAGTGTTTGCCAGGGGCCTAGGCTGCACCAGTAGATGACATCATGTGTGTGGGTTAGGGCCTGTGATCTTATTGGCCATGTGTGGTTGTTATGCATGTGAGTGGTGCGGTGCTCTACAGATGTTTCTGGTGTGTGCATGTATGTGTGCACACAGTTCTTCTATGTGTCTGGCCTACACAGGGGTATTATTGACAGCTCCAGACTGTACAGACCAGAATTTACAGCTCATGGTGTCCGGCCACATGACCTGTGCCTGCCAGGGGTTGCACGGGTACTTCCAGGCAGAACTGTGTCCCCGTTGGGACCATCCAGGGCCACATCCACATGGCCTGCTATGTCCTGGTGTAGACAGCGCAGCACCAGCTGCACTGCTGCTGCTACCACCACTATGGGAGCGGGCATGTGAGCTAGCTCGTTCACGAAGACATGCACCAGGTGATGTAGCTGGCCTACGTCCACGTACCCTATGCTTCACTCCTAACAGATGTTCCAGCACAGACAGCTCATGCTCATGGATTGTCATGCCACGGTCAAGGATTCCAACCATGTCACCCAATCCTCTGTCCAAAACTTTAGCAATCTGCTGTTGAGCATTTGCCAATGCCTGGATGTTGTCATTTAAAGAATGGATAGCAGCCCTCTGAAGCCTCTGTCCTTCTCTGTTCTACCATTCAGCACATGCCTGTGCCACTATTACAGTCTGAAACATGTGTCTGATGACACCTGCTGCTGCGCTCTGTCCTGCAGGGGCATGTTGGCCAGAGGTCCTCCTACGAGCAGCACTAGCCACATGCCTGGGTGGCATATCTGCAGTCATTTGACTGACACCATTGTGTGAATACACACCTTCCATAGCCACCACACATTCCTGTTCCAAGATACCACATGCTAACTGTCCTTCCTCTATGGCCACTGGTGATGGGGTATAAGTTGGCATGAGAACTGTGTGTGGGCGTGAGGGGGATATAGGTGGAATGGCAACCAATGGCACAGATTCAGCCCCTGACAACCCTGTCTGTGCCTCAAGCATATGTTCATCATCACTGCTAAAGTCTGTGAGGACACTAACATCAGATGGACCACAGGAGGGTAATGCACATACATCACCTGTGAAGGCAAACAAAGACTCTACATTACAATACAGACACACTCACACCCACACACACACACACACACACACACACACACACACACACACACACACACACACACACACACACACACCATGCATGTGATTTGACAGAAGGCATGCAACATGCATGTGATACAGCAGACGGAATGCAGCTCAGACAATAATAGTGGTAGTTATCATACATCCCTGGGTTGCACACAACAGCAAGCATGTGTCATAGCAGAAGCCATGTATTTCACACAATCATGGTAGTAAGCATGCATCCCTGTGTTACACCACGTGGACCAGCACAGGTTAACAGTACACATGGCTGATGTGAGGCATATGACCTTGACATTAACATGTAGTATTTCATGTAATCTGCTGATGTGTGCATTGACATGCATACATGTTTGACACAATGGTGTCCTGACACATGTACAGCGATGTAATGGTGTCACATTGCAGTGTTGTCTGTACACCCTACAGATAGAATGCACCTTTAGCAGACGTGCATGACCATTGAAGGTTATTATGAGGCATCTATATTGCTATACAGTGTGAAGTACAGACACAGTGCCATTGCATGGAATCATGAGGCATCTCTGTTGCTATACAGTGTGGATTACACACACAGTGCATAGTCATGACTGTGTGCATACACAATACATAAATACTGTGCACTGCGACCCACATCACTGAGGTGTATACACACTAAACCATGATGTGTCATGTGTGACAGGTCACCAAAGGCCATACGGATGACACCCCTGCACTTCTGCTAACATATCTTAGCTGCCTGCCAACCATGTCCACACATGGCAGACTTGTCAATACATCATGTCCCACATGACATTTGTGTACCAGACACACAAAGTGCATGGCTGACAGTAATGTCCAACAGCAGCAATGGAAATGTACTGTATCTGTGGCCTGATGTGGTTGTCTGTATATGTATGTGGATGCTGTACAGGTGACTACTGTCATGCTGTGACACAGTCATGATGTTCAACACATCTTATATGGTCGAATTAAGTGATGCCTCTACAAGCTGTGCACAGGCTTGTAGGATGTCCAGTGTTCCACATCTGAAATATAACCAATCAACATTGGCTATAGTTGGACCATGTGTAGCCAATGTACAACAAGGTGTGCCCACAAACCCATCACATCTACTGTGTGTTGCTACATGTCTCTGGCCATCCTCCATGGCCATGTGTGAAAATGTGTTGGCCAAATGGTTGTTATGGCCATCTATCTCACATGTCTGTGTTGTCCCATATGACATACACCCATAGATGTCAGATACTCCACTGTCCACAGGATTATGCAGACAAAGGGTTGTATGTTTGGTATGTGGGGTATGTTTTATGGGATAGTGAGACAATGCTGCAGCCGGACCACTACATGTCATGGACATGTCAGATGGCACATCACAATGTGTGCACTCACTGCAGGGGCATATTCCACAATGGTGAATCCTGTGCGCTGCCCATACTCCAGCTCACTGTGTAGTACTGTTTGTGTATCCCACATGTGTAGCTCTGACATATAGTACATATTCCTATATTGAACAACACCTCCACTGTTGTATGCACAGCTGTCTATACATCTAGCAATGACAGTTTCTGTGGTTTCATGTCGGTGTTTCATTTAGTTTGTAAGTATTGCACATGGGTAGCCAGTGTGATGGATTAAAGATGTGACCTGTATATTGTGACCGGACCATACATTATGTGTACATGTGTTAACTGGCCACATGGCAAATAGATCTGTGCATTAACCTGCCTGATACTTATAACTGTCTCACCTGCAATGGCCTGCTGTCTCTGCAGAACACCAGAGGTACCTATATAGGGGTAACACAGCAGTATGATCATTATCCATGACTGTATGACTGCTACAGGGTACAATGTGCATGTTAACACATTTGCCAGTACAATAGGATATACTATGGAGTATGCACATGTGTGCATACACAGGGTAACATACTATAGTATGCGGCATGTGTGTATACATGCCTTGCATATGATGTTACATTACATATTGTACAGTGACACATGCAACTAAATGGGATATAATAGTTATATGTGCAGTAGTGACTTACCAGGCAACTCCAGGCTCAGTGGTTGAGAGACACCCACCTCCACAATGGCAGCTAGGGATTGTGGATGCTGTTCTGATGGTGTCTCCAGGTTGGCCAGTAGCTCCTCAGTATGTGTGAATGGGGGCTGGGTTAGTGGCCCACCACCTGTTGCACCTTGTTCCCTGACGATTGCATTTGCATGCTGTTTCGCATGTTGGATCAGGTCCATGCAGTGTCCGCACACCTGCTGGTATGTGCGGTTATGGCCACCCACATCATTAACCCTCCTGCGAATTTCCTGCCACAGCTCATCACACGGCTGTGCATGCTGTGGCACATGGCTAAACATGACATCATAGTTGTCTTGGAGGTGAGGTATAAGGGCCTCATCCTCCAACTGGCTATAAGTTGGGAGCCTTGCTTGAGGCATATCTGAAAGACATAATGATAGAGACAGGTCACAGTATCTTAGATATGCACAGAGATACAGCTGCACATACATGTGTATTACATTTAGTATATATGAACAGTTGTCTTTGCAAATCTTAATGACACTGACACCACTGACATGTTTGTGTCACACACATGTGACACCCAATGGGGATTGGATATTATCACCATATATGTGTGTCACCTGATTACATTGCTCATACTCCATGTGAATGCTGTCTTGATGTGGGCATGTCTGTTTGCCTGTACTGGTGTTCTTACCTATCAGCACATGCCTGGATATGTCCACATTAATGCTGTTGACCTTGATGCTGTATATGTCACATATCAACCCATATACTGCCTTAATGGACATGACCTGTGATAATGCAGACATGCACATGGAAACCTTTACATGCATGTGTTTTGCCATATACATCTACACGGCACTGTACAGCAGTTCAACATCCTGCCATGTATCGCCTGTGTTTCACATGTGATACACATGGCGCAATGGCTAGCCAGATGGTATTTGCAGGGATGGTTATCAACTATAGCATGTATGGCCAATGTCATGTAGTAGTGTGTATGCCCTGGGCCATGTATGAGCATAGAATGTAAGGTTTTCTAGCTGTATCTGACAGCCATGTTCCTGTCGCCAGATGAAGCAGTGCCACATGACTGATCCAGACTGTTAATGATACATCTTCCATGCGGTCATCACACCATCTCTGACAGAGATGAAATGTGCAGCTTTGCTGGACAGGGTTGCATAGTATGGCAGGAGTATGTAAAGTGTATGGCACAAGGATCTGTCAAGCATGTGGCGATCCTTGTACTAGGAAGGTGGCTGTCCATGATGTATGTATTTCAGATCAGGATATGTACATGTAGCATGTCCAACATTACAGTGTTGGACATGTCTTTATGCAGGGTAGGCAGCATGCTACATAGTGGAGATGAGGATTGTGAAGGCTGGTGTTGCCCATCCAAGCATGGGCAATACCACTTAAAGGTGATATGTGATCCAATATTGGTCACTTGAATGATGAGCATGGCTGTACAATGATCTCGATGCTCATGGATGGCAACCTGTCATGACTAGAGTTGCCTCTTATGACTACCTAATAGGCTTGGTGACGTTACTAGCTCAGAGAGGTAAACTGCACAGCACCATCCCTTACACACAGTGTTCATTATGTTGACTGCTGCCTAGGTGGTAGTTCATGGGTACAGGGTTATTAACCTTGCGGTGACAATGCAATATGCAGCTGTCAGATTGTGCACATATGTCACGCACCTCACCCACAAATCCCATTCTGTATGTTATCCACAACACTGAGTCAGCTATTTCTCCTAGGTCATAGCCATTCACATACTTACATACGCAGATGCCTCCCATTTGTATGTGTGGTATGGTCTACAATGAGGGGGAGTACAATATCACATATCACTCAGACACCTTTTGTAGTGTTGGTTCTGTCAACATGCCACTGGCAGAACACTCCTGTGACATACAAAGGTACATCTAGTATACTGAGTGTAGGTAGAACACAGTATGGGTGATGATGTCCTATGACCTGTCACAGGTATGATATGCAGTGTGAAATCATCCGTACTGTCATCTACATCTGTACTGCTAACAACATATATGTTGATTAAGGTTCATGGACTTTCAGACCAGACTCAGCAGGGTAATAGTGCAGTGCCTCCCATTATGAGTGGTGTCTCTACTTTGTGGGTTGTGATAACTGTTGGTGTGCACCATTCAGTGTTTTCACAGACTGACATGAAGCTGTGTTTTACATGATGTGTATGTGTAGAGCAAACTGTTTTGCCATTTGTGTATGATACATCAGGGATATGGACAGGTCCCATGCAGCCTGAGTGCACCTTGTACCATCATAGTTATGGTTACAGGGGCTCTGTAGTGTTCATGGATATGTGATTGTGTACCTGTTGGGGGGCAGTATGTTTCTGTTATCCGACACCCTATCTGTATTGCTAATTCATGCTCAGCACTTGTTCAGAACATGTAAACACTTCATGAGTTACTAATAACTATAGCACTCAATCCTCCTCATTTCCTACAGGTAAACACTGTTTGTACTTACATTTCCAGCTTGCTTAGAGTAAAACAGCTGTTGTACACACTTTTCTCACATATCTAGTGGGAAATAGTTAAATATTCAGGCATATCCAAGTGTCAATTCCCAGTGTTATCGCCTGTCTATATGATGAATATGGGCATCATGAGGCAATATATAAATTGTTGCGTGTACACAGTCAATGCTCCCCTCCTAATATACAACACTACAACCTGTGGGAGATGCACATGTGTAGCCATGCTGGAGGTAAAGCTATCTCCAACCCAGACTGAACCTGACAATCATGTGGGGATGTTAAACATTTGCACCACACCACACTCATCACATAGTCTCACTAGATCTCCACCACCACAGGTCACACATAGTAAGACTACAGCATTTGCAGAGCCTCTCAATACTACCCTGTGTAGGCAACAGAGAACTCCAAAGCAGAAATGCAGGCAGCCCCCATTACCCAACACAACACCAATTACTTATAGCCCACAGACTCATTGTGCCCATCAACTACATCCAATAGGGCGATATAACATACCCAACACACTAGTCATAGGTGACTCTATAGGCGGTCACACTGATGTCCCACTCAGCAGGCTACACAAGGTGATAGTCACTTTCAGCTGTCTGTCGGGTAACAGGATCCGCAACATAACCTATGCACTCAAGTCACTCCTCAACAGGTACAATATGACTGTGGCATTCTCCATGTTAGTGTGAATACCCTGAGATGTAACTTCCTGGACTACATGTACAGAGACATGGAATAGCTCTCCGATCTTGTAGCCCAGGCAGGTATCGCCCTAGCCCTGAGAAGCATTCTGCATCCGTCCAGACTGAATTATTCACTTCAACAGTTGGCTATGCTTCTGGTGTCATTCTAAGGGTATCCAGTATCTGTCTGCTTTGAATGACATGGTCGACAGAACATGATGCTTTGGTACAGATGGCCTGCACCTGTCGGCCCTGGGATTATGGATAATGTCTAAGGCTCTTGCTGCTCCTATAGTGCCTGTTTTAGGCACGTTTCAAATAACATATTCACCACCATAACAGGAACAGGCAAGCAAAACCTGAGGATAATGCTACTCAATGCTTGACATCTTCATCTCAAATGAACTCACCCAAGGCACTCCTTGTAATGGACCACTTCGATATCTCTGCAGTGACTGGGACATGCTTCTAGTCTCCTGAGAGCACCCCTGCACTAACAGGGTATTACTCAGACCACACCTTTCAGTCATGTAACCAGGACCGGAACACCCACGGCGGAGGTGTGTCCATATTTCCCAAGGATATACACACCTCCAGGCTGGTTGCTTAGCACAATGCATCAGAGGTAATCCAAGTGCAACTAACTGTGGTCATAACTGCTAAACAAATTGTAGCTTGCTACAAATTCCACACCATACCCCACGGTTAATGGTCCTCACTTCTTTGTGTACTGGAAAGTAGGGTTCAAACAGAAACTACTGATGTGCGACTGACACTACCCCACCATTAACTGGGAAACCTACTCAGGTACCGACACATTAGGCCAACGCTTTCTGGGATTCATAACCTCCAATCAGCTGGATCAACCTATCCACACCACCACCAGTGCCAACAATATCCTAGACCTGGACATTACCAACATGTGTGATTGGTGTTCCACAGCTGGGGTTATCTCCTCGTTGGTCAGATCTGAACATATGCTAATCACCCTTGTTATCCACATCCTGGCACCACACCTTTTATGGAAAATACAGTACAATATTTCTACAAAGCCAACTTCAGGCTTCTTATGACAGCAGTAGTAAACGTCATGACACTTGTGCAGATGGACAATATAGTTACAACCTCTGAATCATACACATCTGCACTTAATTAGCACTTACACGACTGCATGGATCATGCTATCCCAAACAGAGCCATGACGGTACCCACCAGAAAATGGACGCCACTCTGGGGGTCCATTGCCATGGACATAATGTACAACAGAAGGAGAAGACTGTTGCAAAATAGAGTACAATCCCATGAATGGGGTAGCTCCCTGGTCAGCCTCAGTAGAAATCTGAGATCCCTTATCACATCCTCCAAAGCTAGCTACGTAAACATTACTGCGACTCATTCCAAGGACTAACACAAAGCGTTCTAGAGGTATGTCACTACTCTCAATTGCGATACCCACATCTGCTCTGACATACAGTGGTTAGGCACGAACATTACAGAACTGACTGATATTGGCAACATCCTGACAGATAGGTTCAATGCTAACTTTACACACCTCTCACACCCTACAGGGCCTAAATCTATACAGGAACAATGCAGAGTCCCTGCGGTCACAACTATGCAGTTCCAAGCTGCACTCTCTAAAGCCAGGAACACAGAATACATGTGACCATACAACATCCCAGGCTGCGATTTACACAAACTTCAAAACGAAGGGGCAACAAACTCACTAATAGCCTTGCATCAGGCATTGTGGCCCCTGTATGGCACACAGCAACAGTTATCATACTCCACAAAAGTGGTGCCACAGTGGACCAGAGGAACTATTGCCCTATACGCCTGACTAGACTGTTCTGCAAGGCATTGGTGGCCTCCAAACCTTTGATCTCACCCAATTTGGATTTGTTAGGGCCAGACCATGACACCTAAACCTAGTGGAGTCCTTTGAGACAGTTACCAAGGCAGTAGATGAGGGTAAGGAGGTCCACACAGCCTACCTTGTCCTCTCAATGGCTTTCAACACCGTTCCCCATTCTGGTATTGTCAACATACACATCCACCTGCACATCAACCCCTATGTAAAAAGATGTTATGCAAAGTGGCTCACGGACAGGGCCCACACAGTGAAGGTAGGATACCCTAGTTCCTACTGTAAATCAGTTACAATTGGCATCCCCCAGTCCTCGGTCATAGAGCCCCTCATGTTCGGTATATGCTTCTCTGAGGTACAGGCTAGCACAGAAGGACTTACCCTGAATAGGTTTGCAGATGACTGCAAACTAGGGGCCATGATTGATTCACCAGCTGATACAGACACCCTCCATAAGGGTGTCACTGGGATGGATACCTGGTGTCAATAACATGGCCTCAAACTGCATGCCACAAGGTGCATAGACATCCCCTTTGGATTACACCAATCACCCGCTGACTATCACATAGGTGGTAGTCCCTACATACATAAGACATAATAAGGGATCTTAGAACACAAGTAGATAGCACTCACTCTTTTGATAACCATATTGCCAATGTGGCGTAGATATCCTTCTACATGGCCACCCTAAACTCTAATGGGTTTGTAGCCAGAACAAAGGCAGCCACTGTACCTCTCTACTCATGACTAATGAAACACGTTAAAGGGTACAACACCCCATTTGGGAAGTACCTTACGAGACAACAGCAATGGCTTTAAATACCACAACATTAACACACCAAGAGGATTACTGACTACCAAAGGATGACGTATGCAGCCCAACTACAGAAACCCCAACTGTACTCATTTGCATACTGCATACTCAGAGGTGATCTCTGCTGAACATACAAGACCCATGTCCAAAACAATATTGATGGATATGCTCCACATAAGCAAAAGCCACTGAGAGCCTCATGCTCTGGGATATGTACCTAAACGCAACAATGACTAGGACGTGCTGGAGGGTACATTCCTGAACTGGACACTCACCATGCTTTGGAACATGATTCCTATGTACATCAGGCAGGGACCCTCACTAGCACTCTTCAAGAGATACCTCGATGGGTGGATGGGAGACAGACATGTATGCCAGGGATCACTGCAGTGGCTCTGCTGTACACAGGTGCAGGAAACAAATGGTTCTGCTGTTCACAGGCATAGGACACTAACCTAGGGAGGTGCCGCAAGTGAAAACACTGTAGTTAGGCTTACGAATGGACTTTGCCAGACAGCATAGTACCTAACTATGAACATGTGAAGCTATTACATGTCCTTTGTGCATGGATAATTGATTAGCTCTTCCATTTCAATTAGCTATCATGCTGATACACTGTCTGGTGACTACAAGTCGTATGTATCCTGTTATTGTGTATTGTACATGCCAATAGACATACCTGATGTTTGCATAATATAACAGTAATGCTATGCAAGATGTTAGACATATATACCTACAATACTGTACATTTCACGTTTTTGCAACCATATCCCATAATGCAAATCATAATTGTGCAGCAGGACCACCTTAGACATGTTATTCTCAGTTATACACCCATACCTATGCCTACTGTTACAGTATATCAACATATACTATCCCCTGTTATGGCATGTACTTGTTGGACAAACCCTGCCACTGACAATGGCTGGAGTGGAATTGTTGTGTTTAAAGTCCTTATGTAGCATCCCTTGTGGTATATGAGGTGCTTACCTTGTGGCACACAGTAGTACACACAATTTCTATAAGTGTTACTATGCTCAACAATACATCACTACAAAATACCTTTTCCCACTATATGCATTGCATACACTTTCATTAATACAGAACAGGCACTACATACACTAACATACTAAGTGTTCTACATGCCTTCTTAGTAGTCCGAGTTTACAATATCGGTCCGATTCCTTTTCTGTTTTAACAGTTTTCTCGTATGTACATACGGTTTGAATGTATGACAAGCCATCCTTTTATATGTAGATACCAGTGACATGTGGTATCCTGCCACCAATTGGTGTTCTGGAGTAGATGATTACATGCACATCAGCTATGCAGCTACTCCATTAGCCAATTACATGGCAACAGTGGGGTATAATTGGATAATCCACTTGGGCATTGTCCCTTTGCCCTACCTTCGAGGAAGACGGCCTGGATGTGTTGCTTGTGATGAATTGCATCAGCTATATGGAGAGACACAGAGATATTTTAACTTCATGTCTCCCGTGGATTGTGTGTAACGGCTAGAGGATGTAGTTCTACATGTGAGTGTAGCTGTTATATCAACCGTCTGATACGGGACTATTGCAAACAAAACTTGTAACATCGGCGTCTGTTCCATTGTACAACAGCAACGATTTCACATAAGGCCATTATAGTGTGTCTCTCACAAGGTATGTTAAGGCTTCTGCAGATGTCATAGACTGAGTGGATGTTTGTGATGTTATTTCAGTCTGTATTGCAATTGTTTTGGGTGTGGGGGAGATGTAGGTGGGTGTACATAACACATAAAGGTGTGTGGGGACTGCATTTATACATATTCCATATGTGTGTGAGGGCTCCTTCCCTAATTGAAGACCTATCATTTAGTAGACTAATACTATGGTTATTGCAGGCTTATTCATTAAGCCATTGTTAATTGGTTCCTATATAGCATGTAGGTGATGTTGGTCCTTCAATCCCTTCGGAAATACATCGGTATGTAATGAAATGTTGCTACATGAAAGCTGCCTCGTGTATTTCTGCCACAGATATTTGCACTCATTGGTGTTGTGTTGGTGACTGAACCTCTTTGGCTTGGGTTGCCACCTTTTCAAATGGCCATAGTGGGACATTTGCAGAACACTCATCGGAGTTTAGAGGCTGACACATACCCATGGTCAGTACAAAGTATAGAACTTTACATATATGCCTATATAAAAGCTTATATTCTTGTAGTGGTTTACTTGCTTATCCTGTTTCTTGTTACATGTAGGTATGTTAGATACAGATGACTATTTTATGCAACCATTACATTAACTAGGGAACATGCAGAACGTCTCGAGATTGTAGGACATTAGTATTTGTACTCATTTTGGTCAGGACACTACCGCACATAGAGGGACTGCCCCTCGCAAGGTGGGACAGATTGTAACCCTATGTTTAGCTCATGTCCATAGCACATATTTGTAATAGTGTATTATAGCAACAACCCATGCCTGGGTGTGGGTAATGGTGAATTTACCCGCGGTTGATGTGGTTTGTTCATGAGGATGAAGCCCGAGTGGCCAAACAAAGACAACCGTGGGTAAATCCAGCATTAACCACACCCAGGCATTGGTTATTGCTATAATATAGTCTCCATATCCTTTGTTCATAACGTTCGGTCGTGGCAGAATTTGTGATTGCTATGGTCCATGTTGTGCACATATTTGAAGACTTCAACTGCTGTATACGGCATACCCACGGATTCAGGAATGCACACACTTCCAACAACCACATTACTGTTCACAGACTCCTAAACTCCACAATACTGAACACTCAAACTCGCGACAGTCAATCTCCTGGAACTAACACAAACACAGAACACACACACGCACACACAGACACACTGCTACCCATCACATCCAAACAAACCATCCTACACTACATATGGCCAGGTGGCCATGCCCCATAAACACCCCATGTGCGTGGCTGCACCCCCCACACCACACCTACTGTAATAATCTACCTCTGAGATAGCACGAACAGACACACGAAGCAAACACACACACACACACACACACACACACACACACACACACACACACACACACACACACACACACACACACACATTACAGTCCCATGGAAACACACACCGCACTCAGAACACACACTTACACACACTACAGCAATCAGAAAAACACTTAAATGAGTACCTACCTGGACCACAGCAACAGAAGCAATATGTCCTTCAACATCGTGATAATAGTACTCGCGATTCTAGTGTTCCAGTACTGTGGTCTTTCAGTCTTTAAGCCTCGTGATTATGCGTGTCGGTACGTAAAGCATTCGGTATTTGGTAGTATACTATTTATATGTACCTCCATGGTTGTGTACATGTTGTTAACCTATCTATATATTTACATATATATATATATATATATATATATATATATATATATACATATATATATATATCTATATATATGTATGTATATATATACATATATATATATATATATATATATATATGTATAGATATATATATATATATATATATATATATATATATATATTATAGATATATATATATATAGAGAGAGAAAGAGAGAGGGAGAGAGAACACATCTTTTGTTGGGTACATGGAGGTGTATACTATTCCCCGAACTCTGCCCTTTTGTGTTTTAACCTGTCACAATACACACCTGCCATTGGTACATCTCAGGTAGCTTAGTGGTAGGTGATTGTGTACATGGTTGCATGTTCTACTCCTGGCAGCAGTTGTTTTACCTTTCAGAACAGGCACTATTAGTGCAAGGGTGAATAACGCAGATTTCAGCTGTTCTGGCCAGCTTTGACCGTGATCTGCACAATATTCAGTGAAGCTTAGACCTGTTTTGCGCATATCCATGTAGTCATGTTTAAACGACGCTTACTGGCACTTGCCGGTGCATAAACCCACTAGCATGTGCTTAAATGTGCTCTAATGACCTGCATCCAACATACATTATTCGAGACATCAGAATTACGTAACGGCCCTTGCAGGTCTTGGAACCGGGAACATGCACGAGACAGTCAGTGGCTTTACCACTGGGGTATCTGGGATATGTACAACTGTTATGGTGTTTAGTATGTGGACTGTACTATGGCTGTTCCTCCATACTGCAAACAAATGTGTAACTCAGTTAGTTTACATATGGATGATACCTATTAATGGTATATCCAAGGGATGCTTAATGGATGTGCTCCAGCTATGGGAATCCATGTCACAGTGAGCCACACACTGTAATGTGCTACACCTTGCCACAACCATAACTGGAGAATGCTGGGGTGACAGATACCTGTCATGGGTACTCCCCATGCTTTGGAACTACATCCCTGATTACATTATATGGAGCCCCTCATTAACACACCAAGGAATCCTTGCAGAGTGGGTGGGGAACAGTGGTTACACCCCAGGGATCCCGCAATTGGCTCTGCTCCACAGAGGGACAGTTAATTAATCAATGGGGCGGTGACAGCAGACACATTTTGGCTAGGCTGATGAATGGCCTCTGACAATCAGGCATGTACCTACCGATGTACCTAGGAACCTATACATACAGTATCAACACATGCTGTTAGCTTAATTTACTGTTCAGGTGTTGACTTACCTTGTACCAATAACTGTTGTTTGTGCAATAGTTGAGGGCTGCCAATGTAGGATTTACACAGTAGACCACCTATACATGATAATTTACAGGTGGTCTTGTGTGTGTGCCATCCATTTTACTGTGTGTGCAGGTGGAGAAGTGTGTCAGTCCATAGGGGCCTACACTGTCAGTGTATGTGCTATACATTCCCTCTTTGCCAAGGCATGGGAATATTGGGCATGCCTCCATCTGCCTACTGGGGCTGGCACAGGGTGTTCGTGGTCTGAATCCCTCTGTGCCTGTGATACCCTTGACAATTGCGGTGGGCTGTGAAGGCCTTCACCATTATGTCCCTGCTGCAGCTGTTTCCGCAGGATCATATTATGTAGCATGGCAAATACTATGAAGATGTGGGCACATGTGCCTGGAAAGTACTGCAAGGCTCCACCAGATATGTCCAAGCAACGGAACCATGATTTTAGCATCCCAAACACACGCTCTGTGATGATTCTGGTTTGTACGTGTGCCTCATTATGGCGTTCTTGCATGGGTGTGTGTGCATTTCTGATGGGAGTCATCATCCACGACTCCAGTGCATAGCCAGCATCCCCCACAAGCTGGCCATATGGGATGTCCCCCCTGACAAATACCTGGTACAGCTGTGAGGCATGCCAGATGTGGGAGTCATGGTAGCTTCCAGGGCTTCCAGCACACATATCCATGATAATGCCCTGGGCATTGCACATGACCTGGCAGTTGATGGAGTGGTATCCCTTGCGGTTTATGTAGCACCTACCATTCTCACCGGGTGGTGACTTGATATGTATGTGCATGCAGTCTATTGCACCCAGTACCTCTGCATAGTCTGCCACATGGTGGAAGAGACGCATATTGCTGGCCAACTCCTCCTGAGTTCGGGGGAAGTATATATGCTCATTGGCATGTGGTAACATGGCATCCAGGAACTGGTGGAGTACCCTGGATGCTGATGCCTGTGAGATTCCCATGATATCTCCAGTTGGCCTTTGAAAGGTACCTGTGGCTAGTATTCTCAAGCTTAAACATACCTTCGTGTCAACTGGGATGGGTTCCCCTCTGTTGTTTCTGGATCTGAGGTGTGGCCGGCACAGCTCAACAATTTGCTGTATGATGTGCCTGTCCACCCTATAATGCACTACTATCTCCAGATCATGTAGCCCCTGGTAGGTTACCCTTGGTCTGAACACTCTTCTCCTCCTCCGGGACCTGAGGTGGTTGTCAGCATCATCCTCCACACCACCTTCGTTCTCCAACACATGGTGATGAATCACAGCTATGGCAGCTCCCAACAAGTACATTGTAAATGTTCCCCATCTGTTTACACCGATGGTGCAGTGTTTGGGAATTCACGAGTGTGTGTGAGGTCCCTTCACACTTTATACTATTGTGCTTTGGACACTGATGATGTCATAGGGTGTGTATGTACAATCAGAGCTGCAGGGTATCTTAGTTATGTGTTTTACCGCAGGTACTGCTATTGTGGTGCCTTTGGTGTTGAATTACATTTAGCTGCTGTGGATCACCTCTTGCCCTTGCCTTCACTTTTCATAATGATCCCCCCCCCCCCCATTGTCAGGTGTGCATCCAGCAGGCTGCTTTCTTGTTTTGCACTTTCCCAACCCAGGATTGTGTTGTGAAATGTGTTCTATAGCCGATCTACTGCAGGTTTGCTTTGCTCTGCGGTGACAGTTCTCTTTTCTTTGCAATCCGACACCTCCCCTATCCTGTTCTGCAGGTTGCTACTAGCAGCCTTGTTAGCTGCCGTGAATCACCCACTGTGAGTTAATAGGTGTTAATTACTTAGTTGTACTCCAATTACCCTACTGCGGCATTTCCTTATTGTCTGCCCATAACCTTCCTGTTTCAGCTGTGGTGTGCGCCGTGTGCAGCTGTTTACTGGGTTTTGAGTGCGTTGTCATCCACGTACACATGTGCTTTTGGTCACCATGTTTGCTCTCAGCAAAGCAAAGCTATGGCTACATCCACACCCCTATCATGCAGCTTTGCTTAGCAATGGGCAACCCGGATTTGCAGTACTCCAATGTGCTTGCAGCTACGGTGGCACACCCCACTGCTGATGTCATGTATACCTCCAGGCCACTCCTCGGTGTTGTACCGCTGCACTGTATGGTACATCCTTAGGCCGGCGGGTTGTTTGCAATTCAGTATTACTTGCCTCATTTGCATGGCATTGACTACTAATTCATAGTTACCGTGCTGAACACTGTCACAGACCCTTAGCAATCCTAGCAGCTTGGTTGTGGAGTAGCATGCATACCATTGACTATTATGGTGAAATCATAATTTGTGTTGCATTGCAATTTTATAACATCTGTATATATTTTCCTTGGGCTCCCGTTTGCGCATACATGCCCTGTGGTTGTACTTTGCATTAGTGTGGCCGTGACATTAAATGTTATTTTTTATGTGTTGTGTGTGTTTTTTTATGCCATTGGCTGTATATTTAGCCATTGGCATATGTTGACTTTGTAATACGTAAGTTTGGTCTGCTTTCAAGGCTCCTATGTTCTGTTTGTAAAAATGTAAACCTTTTTTTTTTGGTTTACATTTCTGTATGCTTGCGCTACACCTGCACCACTTCATGAATCGCTATGTACCTTCATTTGCATGCTGCACTACTATGCATGGGGTGATTACCATACATGAGCCGAGAGCTGCACAGATTTGGCGTATGCTGGTAGTGCACGTGGAATTGGTTCGTACCTGAATTGCTCGCTGGCCATATTTGGCATTATACCGCCTACGCTATGCCTGCGCCTGGCGCAAGCTTCATGAATCCCGGGGATAGTTTAGTATCTCATAAAGCATAATTTTCTTCTTTTGTGTTGGAAATGGTGACTAAAGATATAAGAGGAGGGCTATGGGAATTACACATAGAAAATAGAGAATAATATTGGCAAATAATGTTGGAAGCCAATAGATTCCCTGGCATGAATGAATATCTGTCTTCAGCTCCTGTTTTAAAAAATAGGTCTGATAAACTCTGAAGTGCAGTAATTCTTTTGACCACCAGATAGAGTACCCTGTTGCTAGTTTAATACAATTAAATTATATATGTATTTTATTATTTTATTATGTGTTTTATAAGATTTTTAAAAAAAGAAGGGTAAACAAATTTTTATTAAATATTTATTTGTGTAGTTAATATAAATGTATATGCCTAAGAGACTATGTTTTAGTATTTAAATTTAAATAGCAAATGTTATATAGTAAATGAATGATTTTATTGAATGCAAAATGCTATTGGTTGAAGTTCTAATTAAGCAAATATAAAAATGGCTTTGATTTCATGTATTTTATCTGATGAAGTCAGGAGAGGACGAAAACGCATTTATATGTGAAACGTTTATGTGGATGTATTTTTAATTTGTGAAGCTGAATAAGTGTTTTATTGGAGTTGAACTGCTTCCTAAGTGCTATTTTTGAAGTAGTGCTGCTTAAGAGATATTAGTTGTGGTTAAAAAACAAGTTATTCATATTGTCATAATTTACATATTTTCTGTTTATCTCAACAACCAACAACCACAAACATAGTTACTTAGCATCATATGAAGGCTTACATAAGTATGAACAAAATGCTGCTGACTGTATGTGTGCTGCTCGAGTTGTTACTGAAAGTTGTTTACACAACATTACACAATTAATATTTACTATTTTTATTATAGCTTATAAAATGCAGTTTAAGATCTCAAATCTAATGAGCACAATGTTTTTATGCTAAACAGTTTGCAATTTGCATTTCTTTAGAACCCTAATGGCTCTAAAGATATGAGCATTTGTTTGAAATGTGAGAATATAATTGATTTTGTCAGAAAGCTCAGGATGCTCTCACTAGAGTTTACAGAACTTCTTTCTTGTCTTCCTTATCTTCTCTCCACTGCTCACCTTCTGACAACACCAAACTCTCAACAACTGACCTTTTTTCATCTCCTGCTTTCCAAACTAGCTTCTTCAGCATTTTTTACACTTTTATTCACTTTGCATCTCTGGCCCAGGATTGAAGTGCCCCATGATCTTGAACATTCAAAAAGAAAGAGCTCTACTACTCCCTTCTTCACTTCATTGCATTTCATGTTCTACCTCAGGCAAAAATAACTACCCTTTCAGTACTACTCTTCTACAAAAAACCTTTGGACAAACCTAAATGACCTCATCCAATAGCCTTTTAATATCTGAATGTTTCCATCACCCATAAAGCTTATACACTTTTCCTTCTCATATCTCTATTAGACAGTGTACTCTCCCCATTAATTCCTCTTGATCTGATAAGGTTTCTGGATATTTTATGGCACAGCCTTGCTCTAGCTATTAGCAACCAACAGAAATCATAGTCATTCTGCATCTTCTTTTAATGCTTTGCTTTTGATATTCCAACTCTCTCTAAGGATTCAAATGCCCTTTACCTGCTTCAGTTAAACAGGTCTCTAAAACTCTTCCCTATACTCCCTTTAGAAACATAGGAGAGTGAGTGCAGGATAAATAAGGTGGCCAGTCATATATACCTTTAAGAAGACATGCATACAAGTTCTTGCCACACTTTACACAAACATAATGGTGTCCACCTTCCAGATCGAGCAGAACCATACATGATAACTGCAGTTTAAATCTGAGTCTATGCATTCAACCATCAACACTATCTATAAAGATAGGCAAAGCAGTAATCTGCTTGACCCAGAATCATAGCTAGATCAACTCATGACCTTTGCAGATCCATAAACTGGCACCACTCAACTTCAAACTTCATCTGAGCCATAAATGCAGTGTCAGTAATAATTTAGCAATACAATTGCTGCACTGCACAGCCAGTGAAGTCACCTCTTGACACCTTGTACTCAGGACTGCCACAGCCAGCATCACCACCACTCCCCACCTCCACCCCTAGTTACACCTCCTGCTTGACTTGAGGTGGTAACTTATTCCATAGGCTTGGAATGCATTGAGTTATAAACTTATCTGTCCAGTGAGTCTTGTTTATTCGCTGGTGTAGATTTAAGTCCCTAGTATAAGTATTTATAGGGAGATAAGAGTAAATAGAAGGACTGTCATGGCTTGAAATGCAAGACACGTCACATCAGAGCAGCCAGTAGGCTACTAAATATAAGGAGAGTTCTGCTTTTCTGTCAGGGCAGATGCAGGATTTAAGGCCTTTAACATTATTGCTTGACATTAATTGGGGCCTTTCTATTTGAATTATATGTTTGGATTTGTACATATCAAAAGGGAAGCATATAATCAATTTCTGTAACAAACATTTTTTTCTAACAACCTCCTGACCTACTTCAGTTCCTTCAACTCTTTCCCTTCATCAGACCTTTTCTTTTCATAGAATTTAACATTTTTTCCTTCATAAAGTTCCAGACTATTTTTACTTTTTCAAATGAAACTACTTCTTATCCTAAAAAAAAATAATTTGAATCTATTCTACCTGCCTTTCTTCCCCTCAATTTTCTTATAAGGACCTCCTTATTATGTTTTCTCTCTCTCCCATTTTTAGGATTCTCTTAATCTTTCTCTGCCCCCAATACTTGGGTGGTCCCCAAACTTTATGTAAGCATAGTAGTAACCTCATCTTCCAATAAATATCTGTTGACAACTTTCTTGGCCTTAATTTCTCATTTAACAGCCCTTAACTGATCATCTTAGCAATACTTCATCTTCTGGCTACAATTCTCTGGTACAGAATAACTGAAATATCTAGTATTTTCTACCTCAATTACATTTTTCATTTGTCAAGCTATTCATTTTGATCCTCACTTCCTCACCTGGCTATTCACACACATCATCTTAATCTCTGCTAACATTTTTCTCTTTGATGAAGCTCCAGTATTCTACCAAGGAACCATAACACTAAAAACCTCAATCTGACCACAGTCTATCATTTCAATTGTTCAGGATTCCTCTGCTTTGTCTGGTTGTTTACTCTAATCATTTCTACCATGCGGTATATCTTTATACCCAAATGATTAGTATTGCCCATATATTGCAACAAACGTTATATTTTCTTTGCTGTTCTGTACTATTTGTACAAATACCATTGAGTCTGAAACTTCAAGCCAGAATCTGATTAAAATGCCATGAAGCTAGGCAGCACTCCAGGAAGCATCTTTGTATCTTCTCACAGTAAGGCATCTTTATCAGTGAAAAGTTGTAAGGTATTCTTTCTCACCAATGCTCCTCACCATCTCAAATATGTCTACACAATAAGAAAAAAATGCATAATCAAAGTGGGAATCCTGATATGCCCCCATGCTCACTGATCCTTACAAGAAAGGATAAACACAACAAGTAGGGATACACTGATTGCATGACTCTCCCAAACAAAAGATGCAACAGCAATCACTATCTCTAGCGTTTCAGGCAAGAGATTCTAATTACCAGTATCAAATACTTTTTTTAGATATCAAAATCTCTGTTACCCTCTCTTGCTTCTTTCTCATTCCACAAAATCAAGTTGGAAATCTGTGCAGTCTGAAGAAGTTTTACCTATAAGAAAGTCTACTTGATTCACTCTGACAACTATTAGTAAAGTCTACTTGATTCACTCTGACAACTATTAGTAAAGTCTACTTGATTCACTCTGACAACTATTAGTAAAGTCTACTTGATTCACTCTGACAACTATTAGTATTACCTTTTTTAATCTAGTGGTCAACACCAGTGCAACTGTTTCTTACATCTGCATTGCATTAAGAGATAGACCCTATTTTTTCGGTCCCCAGGGTCTCCCTTCCCTTTCAGAAATACTGCCACTGTTCCTTCATGGATGCTGGTAACACCCCCCCCCCCACACGCACACACATACACACACTGTCATCTCAAACAAGATTCTATTGACAACTTGTAATAGGCAATCCATTAGCTTTGGGGGGCACTTTCTTATAAAAATATATTTTGCTATCTGGCTTTACTGTCCTCCAAAACACAGAAATGCCTTCATGTATTTGACTCTCATAGTATTTCCATTTTTACTTTTCTCACTAAGTAATTACACTTTCTCCTAGCACATTGCTTTCCCAACATTCATGGCCCCACTTCTCATCCTGTCTTCATCCCATTAGTACAGTGCCTCCTGGAGTTCCAGCAGCATTTGTTTAATGTCTTCCACTTAGTAATATTCTGGTCATCCTTCTGCCTCATGGAGCTTTTATCTTTGCTTAATGTCTCCATTTTTCTTCCTTCCAAACCAACAGGTTAGCCTCCATCTCACCATAGGCCACCAACATGACTTTTTTCCTCTGCTACTAACTAATTTTCCTCTTCTCTCTTTTGCAAAAATTTCAGTTTTCTTATTTATCATTCAGTCTTTCAGTCTTCATCATATATAACTAATTCTTTTACATTTTTTCAGTTCTGTTTCTAACTTTCACTTTTTCTTTCTCTTCATCCTAATAGAAGATCTGTCTGGGTCATTATTTTCCCACTGTAAGTGGTGATTACCCATCATGCAACAATTCTCATTATATATCTGATTTTCATGGATTCCCCTTGATCTCTTCCATACCTATCAAATTTGATCACAGATATATACCTGTCCACTTCCATGGATTACATCTCCACCTGCTCAGTGTCATTACCTCCTTGCTATGCCATGGTTGGCCTGTACCTTTCACCCCTTGGTTTTCATATTGACTAAAACATTTGATGCACAAAATGCCATGCTATCAAGTCACCATCTGTATAATATCAAGCTAGTACTGATAAATTCCAGTAATGTAAACAACAAAATCTCTGAAATTTAGGATTTCCATACCCTTGTAGACATTAGCATCTGTGGAGTTATAGAAACCTTGTTCTATTGTAGTGAAAATGATCCATTTGTTCCACGGTACAATACCTATCATGAATTCAGATACACTGGTAACTGTGGAGGAACTGCCTGTATTTATTCATAACCCCATTGTGTTTCAGCAGATTTTATGTGATAAAAATCAGAAACTGGTTAAAGTCCTAGCTACATTCAATAAAACTAATTATCAGATTATAGCCAGTTCTAGAACCCTTTCTTTGACTCATTCAGAGTATGACGTATGCTTTAACTAGTTGGAAAAGTTAACCACCAATCCTATTCTTACCTTGAGTGTGACTTTGTCATTTATACAAACTGACAAACACATACTGCCAACCATACTTCTCAACCTCTTAGTACAAGAAATCTGGACAAAGCCTGACAAAACAAGGGGACACAACCTCAAAAATAGGGACACATTTTAAATATTGCTCTTATAAACTTAGAAAGTTGATAGAGTAACAGGGTTTATTTTAGCATACATTTTCTGAAGGATTTGAAGTCTGAAACACAGATGTATATTATTATTTAGTGATATCAGTCCTCAGATCATCACAGAGATTTGACAGAAAACCACAAATTTTATGAGGAACAAACCAAAAATGTGAACCAAAAATCTGGACATTCCAGGTTAATCACATGGTTTTTCAAAGCTATACAACTATAAAGCTTTATCTCTGATGAAGTCTTCTCTAGCAAAGTAAAAACACTAAAATGTTGTACTTTGTGAATAAACTGTTTGATTTATGGTCAAAGCAGTGTCGTAGCCATACAGTTCGTTCAGCTTTTTGCTCTGCTTGTACATCTTCAGCATTTAACACTACAGCTGCTAATTTTTGGTTGAGCTCGCTGGAGGAGTTAAAGTGTGTTTTTCCCTTTTGGAATGTGGTTGTTATTGCAAGTGCCTGTATGTGAGAGCTTTGACCCAGTGACAATGCATATGCACAAATACTGTATCCGTTTCTTTAAGGATTACATAATTGTCAAGAGAATATGAGACACTTGCTATATTGTCTGAGAATGCCCATCTCCACCAAACTGGCTGCAGAGAAAATGGGAAAGTACATCTCCATTATGACAGGTCCTTTATGAGTTGAATTAAAAACCAGGCTACCATCTACTGCCACTACATGGAAAATCCTCAGTCCTTTTAATGTAAACTCATGGAAAAGTGCTTCAGTGTAAAATAACTAATTTATCCACAAATAGGTAGATACTGAATTCAGAGCAGCTAAATCAACAGATAATGAGAGGTAAAATGCAATTTCTTTTCAAAATAAGCACAAGTAAAGATAATAAATAATTCAAGATATCAACAGCAGTGTATTTTAAACTGCTTACAAAAGTATGATTATTCAATAAAAGTACTTATCTTTGGCTATAGGGCACTGGATTTTAGCCAAATACTTCTGAAGCACACACAGGTGAGGACACCAAGAGTTACTGAGCTCTGTGGAAACGAGACAGGAGCCGCACAAACGTGCCAAATTTATACAGGCACTGTAAACATGGTAACTGACTAAAAAGTCCTCTAGCCAATAAGATGACTACACTCAGGGCATTCAAGTGTGTTTCCCAATTCAGACTGACCAGGCTACTACCTACTGCCACTAAATGGAAAATCCTCAGTACATGATGTAAAAATATAGAAAATAGCTTGCTAGATTGTAAAAATTCATTAATTTATCCACAACCTATCTAGATAACAAATTCAGAGAAAGTAAATCAGCAAAATCAACAATGAGGACAAAATGTATTTTTTTTTCAAAATAAGCACAAGGAAAGGCAATAAATAATTCAAGATATCAATGGCAATGTACTTTAAACAGCTTTTGGAAGTGTGATTATTCAATAAATGGACTTAGCTTTGTCTGGATGACACCAGATGTAAGACAAGCACTTATGAGGCACAGGTGAGGATGCTAAGCATTGCTGAGATCTTTGGAAATGAGCCAAGAGCTGCAAAAAATGCATCAAATTAATACAGGCACTAAAAACAAGGTGCAATGACTAATAGTCCCTCAGGCCAATAAAACAACTAAATTCATGGCTGTCTAGTGTGTTTCCAAACAGAGACAGATCACTGAGGCACACAAAGGTTTTTTTACTTAAACATGAAGGGCAAATTGACACTCTCTGTTTTCTCCTCGAAAAACAATAAGGCAAAATAATTATTTGTAACATGATTATGTGTAAGAACATGAGAGGTATATTCCTTACTTATTCTGTCTGCTTTCATAACAACTGTATAACTTAGATATTTTACTTCGACATCAACTTGTTCCTCTTATATTTTTTTCAGTTATTTACCTTCAAGATATTCCCAACATCTTCACCACCATGCAGCCTGAGAACCTGTTTCATTACTATGGAATAGGAGAGCCCTGTGGTGCATTCATAACTCCTAGGATGAGGGTTAAGTATCAGAGATAATGCCGTCATTTATTCTTAAGACCTATGCAAAGGAGAGCCCTATGGTGCATTCATAACTCCCAGGATGAGGGTTAAGTATCAGAGGTAATGCCATCATTTGTTCTTAAGGCCTATGGAGAGGAGAGCCCTATGGTACATTCATAACTCCTAGGATGAGGGTTAAGTATCAGAGGTAATGCCATCATTTTTTTTTTTGGTCTATGCAGAGGAGAGCCCTATGATGCATTCGTGACTCTTAGGATGAGGGTTAAGTATCAGAGGTAATGCCATCATTTATTCTTTAGGCCTATAGAGAGGAGAGCCCTATGGTGCATTCATAAATCATAGGATGACCATTAAGTATCAGAGATAATGCTATCATTTATTTTTAAGAGAAGGGTTTACACTGAAGTCCTTACCCCATTATATATGCCTGGTAACATGCTATAGTATTTATTGTGAAATGGAACAGAGTAAAGGAATGGCAGCTGCTTCCATGAGTGATGTAACAACTCAGAGAGCTTAGTTCCTCTGAGATAACAACCTGCAGCATCTCCAGTGCACACTGGAGATTCTACGAAAGGAGGTATACCCTAGACATGCTCAGCACACCCTTATGATTAAGAAATGTTAGCAGGAACTGTCTCATTGCTCCTTCTACCCAATCACTAGCTTCTCCTACACCTAAGCCTCTCATCTAACATGAGTCACCTAAAATGTAATCTGGCTTTTATCCTTTTGTCCAAATTGAGCTGCATGCAATTGCTTCTCACTGAGTAAATGTGACATTAGGTCTGATGTTGAAAGGCTCACAGAATATAATTTCTTTGGAATTTTTTTTCTTAATATTTTAACAGTCCTGTTATCCTACATTATATGCAAACATTTTTGTCTAAACACCACTTCTATCTATTAAGTAGCTAGCTATGCTAGTATTTGTGTTTAAAATATACAGGTTGTGAAACATTCCCGTACCTTTCTTGGACCTTTTCAGAATTTGCAAAAAAAGTATACTTAAATTAGCTAGCTAGATAAAAAGTATTTTTTGACATGAGGACACAAGCATGGCTTCTTGGCAGATGGAAGAAATGCAGCACCATTGTGCACTATCACAAATGGCATATTACTTAATATGGACAAAGTAAACCTAACCCAAAAAAATGCCTTTTGTCCAGAAGACCGAGATATTCTACTTGATTCACTAACAGTCATCGGAATTAGTCCCCTTCTTTGCTTTCTATTTAAATGGGCTCACCTGGGATCTGACACTGACTGATTCCTGTATGCTCTGATCTCCAGGAAGAGTTTGAAGCTGTGCAGAGCAGACTTCATACTATCAAACTCACATTAGTACAATCAAAACTTCTGCAATGTTGCTTGGGAAATTCCAGATGCCTAAGAATGTCCATAGCATCATTAATGAATACAAACATCTGCAGAGCAGTTTTCAAGGGCTGTTAATGGTCAGCCCCCCCCCCCCCAGTTAAAATGTGTGTAAAGTCCTATAGTCTGCAAAGGTTTATTACTGTATTCTAGCAGAAACAGGGGGCAGTCTGTCTCATCTGTAGCCTCACACTTCCAAATAAAATTTGATTATTTATTGTTTCTACTTGTTCATTTAATTGAAGATATTTTATGCTACCCATAAATACACAGTCTTTCACAAAATATTTAATCTCTTGGGTAGAAAAGTGAAGTCCATAGTCAGGCATAACTTTTTATCTTACACAGTGCACAGCAAACATTAATTTTGACATGATATACCTATAACTTATTTTGGCATATTGATAGTGGTCAGATTGGCCTTTCATGCACACCCCCCACCCCCCACATACACACATATAAGCTATCAAAGATGAGATAATCAGTACTATTTCCCAGTCTAACTATCCATCGGTCCTTCTTTGATGTTGATGCATTTATTTATTTTCCCTTGGTAGATTTGGCTGCAAACATTAGATTTTACCATAAAATGAATACTTTCTTCATTGTAAGTGGATACATTTGTTAATGTTTCAAAACACAGCAGCTAATCATAAAATGCAGACAGCCTTCTTAGTGAAATAAGCTATGGAACCTCTGTTTACAAACACTATTTTCAGAAAGCATCTAAATTAATGTTATATAACTTAGTATTAAGGTGTTGTCATATTTCTGTGCACTGACCTGGTAGATAAGAAAGAATGACTGTGCTACCCGGTATTGGGTACTGATAAAATACTTTCCTTTTACTTTTTTTTCTATAATATTCTGACTGCAGAACTATTTCAACCAGCTTGCATCTAAAATTTAATTATGAATGAATAACTGAAACAAAGTGAAACAGGTAGTCTCCTTAAATGAAAAAATACGTATTTATTCACAATGATGAGCGCTTTCGCTTACAAAGCTTCTTCAGATCAATTTAACAGAAAAACTAATGATCAGATAATATATATAAATTCAAATTATTCAGACCAATCACATCACACAGTCAATTTATCAATTTAAAAGCACATCCTATGCATTTAACTTCAGGCAGTATTGTAAGTAAAGTGCACTTCCTATAATATACTAAATAAAAACACATATGTTTCATGAAGCAGCACCTATATACTCAAAAATAAAATAAAACATATATATATATATATATATATATATATATATATATATATATAAATATATAAAAATATATATAAGAATATACAAAAAACATTTCATATATACAGGGACAACAATAAAGCCTATTTAAAGACATTAAGTGTTCTCCCATATCTAAGCTTCCAATGAAATAATGTAAAGCTTTTCTACCTAATATTCTGGCGTTTCCTCAGTAAGGGCTTAATAGATGCCCTTTCATTAAGTCCCATACCCCTATCTGCTCTTAACTTAATAATCCAATTATTCTCCCTGTATTCGGTATGATTTTTAATATTGCCTTCACGAATACTGGGGGCTATAACTTCTAAAACTCTAAACATAAAACCATGGCTTATGGAAACATATGTGTTTTTATTTTGTATATTATAGGAAGTGCACTTTGTCTGTTAAATTGATCTGAAGAAGCTTTGTAAGCGATAGCGCTCATCATTGTGAATAAATACGTATTTTTTAATTTAAGGAGACTACCTGTTTCACTTCGTTTCAGTTATTCATTATTTTTTTATTTTTATTTTGATAATGGAGTGTTTATCTGGTTGGCTGGTGGCTAACTATCTGTTCCTAAAATTTAATTATAACTGATGGGATGTTTAATTGTTAATTTATCACTGCTTTTATTACTTTCTATATATAGTCTAAAGTTACTGAAGCCTTTTTTGACTCCGGAATATCCAAACTGTTTCATAATGCTTATGTTTCTTCTAGTCATTAAACCTTTTTAAAAATGAGAGAGTTAAAATTGATGAAATCTAATGCAATATTTCATGCTTTTGTTCATACTGGTCCTACAAGACAGTAGAGAAAATCATCGCTAGGTAACAAACATTATATATTTAAATGACTAATGTTTTCTAATAAGTTTGACTATATTTGACATGAAGCTGAATCTCCATCTTAAAACTACTCTGTAGAAAATGAGCCTTTGAACACTTCTAAGGCAAAAGTTAATATCTTATACAAGAGTCATTCCAGGCTGTTTTCAATTTACTAAGCCCTGTGATCCAATACTGACATAAGAACAAGCTACTAAACAAAGATGTGTTATTTTTTTAATGTCTCTCAAATGTTACGTGTGCACCTACTAAATGCAGTACCACCATGCGCAATACCTGAATGTATACTGTGATTCATACTATTCAGAAAGATGTGCAAGCTGACCTTGTAATTTGCAGCTGTAAATGTTTTTAAGACAGCCATTTCTAGTTCACACTGCTGTGTGAGTATAACATGTTGGAGATCAAGTGTATGCAGGTGGTTAGAGAAATAAGATACTGTTGGCTTTTGAATGTGCTGTATGGTCATGCTTAACAGGAAATAAAATATTTGTGCAGTTTTTTATGGAGTTATGTATGTCCTGCATCATAAACTGCATTTTGCTCCATTTCACTGCTTCATTTTATTTATATTAATGATTATTTCTTCAATGACTTTGGTTTCTGCAGTGATGATGTTGATTAAAACTTCTACCCCTAATTGAATACAATTTTTTTTCTGCTATCATATTGTCTCTTTCTGCCTAAATTTCTCTACCAAATTTTCTTCTTCAATTCACTCAACCTCTGTTAATCCTCTTGCGCTTAAATTATCCTTTGCTGTCCATCTATCCATCTATTTCACATCCCTCAGAATACTCTTCTCTGTCTTTTAAAATGATAGTTTTCCATAAATTGGAAGTAAAGGGATATATCGTAGTGTCTAATGTTGTGCTACATATTAAGTGTGCAGCAAAAGAAACACTCTAGATCTTTATCTTCCCAGGTACAATTAGAAGATTGACTAAGGAGGCATCAGACCCTTTACTCAAAAGTACTCAGCAGTTCTACACTAAGCAACTATTTATCCTACTTTCCTGATTAATAAGAACTGATCTACACAGAACTTAGAAAACTGTTATGAAAGTCTTTTTCTGCTAACCCCTGTTGCTGTGCTCATAAAAAGTCTCACCTTAATTTTCACGGTATCTTTCAGTAGAATGGCCCTGTAGTCTCTTCTTCATAAGACCTTCTATTTTGACTTCCACTCTATTACCACTAGCTATCTCCAGGGTTTAAATATGATCTGGCTCTCTACCCACTATCACCATACTATTGAATTTTTATGTAATTTTTCTTGACACTTTTCTTTCCACCATCTGTGAAAATCTACATCCCTATCTAACTTTTAATCCTCTTTTGTCTATTTCACCTATATATGCCTTGTAATAGGCCTAATTTACCTTATCTACCCTATTTATCTAGAACAGGGGTCTCAATTTCAAATGACCAGGGTTGTTGAAAGAGGACTATCATGCTCATCTGATGGCCACAGTTTCAAAATAAAAAAGAAGTGTGCTCACCACAGTGGAATATAGTGGAGAAGCTGCTTGAAGCCTGAGGGCCATGAGTTTGAGGTTCCTTATCCAGAAATACTCTGTTTGGCAATAGACCTCACAAATTATATCATCAATAATCTTACTTTAACATGGACATCCTCTATCATTAAACCTATTCTCTCCTGTCATCCCATTTTGCTATATATGACTTATTTTCTCTTCCTGTCTCATAACCAGAAATACTGATGGGCCCTAACCAGTAGTCTATTAACAAAAGAAATTGCCTTTCTAGACTCATTCCAGAAAATATAATGGCTGCAGGCAAAATAATAAAGTCCTTAGCAACTCACCTTTGACCAATACATTCGCCCTCCAATAAGTTCCAGCACTGCGGCTGGCTATTCTAAACTAAAACTTATAATTCCCATCTAGATTGATTATCCTGTACATGGGTGAGGGATGACTGCAGCATGCTGTTTAACACACCTCATTCAAAACTGCTCAGGGTCTCTGCCCACTTTTTTACACCACTTTCCACACAGCCTAAATTTAGATATTGGCTCAGAGCAGATGTTAACTCTCAGAGTGACCAGCAAAGGACTGAATTTAGCTGCCCATGACTTACACTTACATAACTTACTGGGTCAAGTTCAAAGTACAGCATTTTCAGTTTTGTGCTGTAGAACTAAAAGACTGTGCAGAAATATGTGAAGCTTGTTAGCAGAGCATCAATCGTATTCAACACACTTTAGTCTGCTTTCTATTTAATTTATACCCTGCCCCAATCTTCACCCGACCTGTTTCATCTATTTTAAATAGAACCACAAGTCCCTCCTATGTATTGCTTCTTCGAATAATCTATCTCCCCAACATGGCTCAAAACCGCAGTCCCTTTCTACCACTACCAATCAGACAGTTTCTTCAAGCACAAACTTAAATCACTCCAAATTCAGTCTAATGTTATCACATGACAGACATTCATCTCATTAAACACATGCATGTTACTATGCATTGATATAGTTGCTATTATTTAGAAAATCCACTGATAAACAGTAGTCAACTCCATCCTTCATTTCTCTACTTCCTCCCCCACATTTAACCAATTATATACCATCTAGCTTTTAAGCTAATAAAGCTACCAGACACTTCTCTAGTATCCATAGACCTCTTGAAATGTAATAAATCCCATCTTTCATACCAGTCACTTATCTAACCTATATATCCAAGACCGTCATCACCACAAACTTCCATGCTACCGTATCTAAATACTCTTGTATGCGGATGTCAACATAATCATCATGGTCTTCTCAGTCACATAGTCTACAGTTCTATGATCTCCCTCTATCTTCACTTCCTGACAGTACCATATCATTGCCAGTATAACATTCAGAAACACTCCTGTAACCTTCAACCAACACTAACCGTATTTGAGACATCTGGTATTATTGGTCTCACTTACTTCCATTATCTAACGCTTCACCTACTTTTATCTAAATCATAGATGACATATTCCACCATGTTACAAATTCAGTTAAATGATAAACAATGCATTACCTATATTCATCCTTCAAATCTGCTCTTGCTAAGTAGGGACATACACCGTAATGCAGGTCTTCCTCTACAGTTAATCCCAGAAATTGATAAACCGCCAGTCACTTGCTCCCAGTCATCAGGTAAATACAAGATAAACTCTGAACTAAAATTCATCAATATCAATGTCCACAGCACTGTCAGTAAACTTGCAGATTCCATTCCATGGCTGGATAGTTTAGCAAACCTCAGACATAGTAATAGTTACCAAGACTTGGCTAAAACAAAATATTACTGACTCTGACAGACCACCCCGAAGAAACAGTATTTGCAGGTGTGACATAAAAACTGAAAAAGGATGAAGAGTGGCCATAATCCACTCAAACAATATTACAGTACTGTACTTCACCATACAATCACTCTCATTCAGCAGCACTAACATAACACCTGCACATTTGGAGTTAAAACTAGACAAATCTGTGTGCATTATTGTTGTGGTGTATATGCCTCATGAAAAAACAATGGATATGTACCCAAAGGCTTACTTTAGTAGATAATAACTCATATTTTCCAGGAAACTGTAAACATTAATCGGTCCAATTTTAACAGTCTTACAGGCACATGCCCTATAAACCTCTACATCTTCATCCATCTAATAACCATCCCAACCAGACACAAGAGAAACAGCAAAAATTACACCGTTGGCTGGATATTAAATACCATCTCTTAAAAAAATCTCATCCACAAGTACATTACCAGATTCAGTGAGTGACCACCAAACCAACTCTGCCATCCTCCAAGACAATAAAAAAACCCACTCCAGTTGGCATAGTAGAGTCAGAAAGCAAAAATCTTTCAACAAAACAAACTACATAAACCCCAGCAAACAATGCTCTTGGACTCATCATCAATATCTGAAACTGGATGAAGAATTGTAGTAACACGTTTCTCCCTAGCTTAAACTGCCGAACTCCTCCAAGAAAAAATATGTTAGAACTAATCCAGCCCCACAGCTCTCATTCAAAAACAAGTAAACAATATATGACAAGGACAAAGCTTGGAAAAGATGTCTTACCAACAATTCTGCCCCCAAAAATTCCAAATCCATAATGTAATCTAGTTAAAACAAACACAAATGCTGATAAAGGAAATGCCATCTCAACCTACAGGATGCCCAGCACAAACATCCCAGATTTTTGGTCTACCGTCAACAATCTGAAGCCTGGAAAATTCAAACACCCCCCCCCCCCCCCCCGCCGATGAATCAGACAATAGTATTGCTAGCAAATGCAACAATTATTTGGTTACTGCATCAAAATCTCTAACAAATAGTAGAACACCTGCTGATACCTCCTAACTATTACCCACATGCAGCACAGCTTATATCTTCTGTCTAAAACCAGTACCTGCTGGTACAGTAAGCTGTTTTATTTTTATCCAAACTTAAACCTACAACTTTAGCTGCTGCTGCAGAAGTTTTGGACTACTCCATTTCTAATTCTCATTAACAGGTCTCTCAGTAAATACTTCTCACGTACGTTCAGAAGCCGTTCATAATTCTACCCATTCACTAAGACAGCAACTCACATAAACTATCCAAATACAGACTCATACCCTTCATAACCCTCTGTGCAAGACCCTTGAATGTTGCATTCATATCCAATATCTCAAATTCTTGTTAAAGCACCGCATTCTGTCTTATACACAACATGTTGTTTGCCCTCACCTTCCTTTTAACCTTTTTAAACACCATCTATCACCTCAAAAATGAAAAGAAACTTCTTTCCTCAGTTTTCTTATATCTATCTAATGCACTCAACACAGTATCCCATCTCAATCTGTTTCATAGTCTAGTAACTGTACAGTTCTCTGAACTCACAATCAAATGTTTCAGCAGCTATCTGAATACTAGAGTCCTATGCATGAAATAGCAAGCTGCACATTCATCCTATCTGTCAGTCAAACTCAGAGTCCTGTAAGGTTCAATTCACGGTCCTTTACTACAAATCTATTTATAAAGCATCTACAATCAGTCTCATACCCCACTACTTTTATCCAACATGTCGATGACTCCACACCCAGATGCTCGGATGTAGCTATCATGGAACCCCAATACCTTTCTCAATAATCTTGTACAAATGTCGAACAATAGTTTGGCATGTCTTAATTGTTTCAATACCACCCCTTCCACCCAAAAAAATATATATGCTATTTTCTCCCAAAAATCTTATACTAAAATAAACAATTATTCACAGTCAACCCTTTAAACCTTCCAGATAGACATAGCTTTTGCTAAGCAACAGCTGGGAGTCATAACTAATGAAAATCTAAAATGTGATGCCCATATCAAACACACCATTAATAAAATTCCAGTAACTGGCTCCTTATACAAAGTCAGATCCTTCTTCTCTTACTAACCATGTAAAACAACAGCGACCTCGTATCTCCTATCTAGCCTAATGTATGTGACACCCATGTGCACACACCTCTCCTCTTCACAATTACACAAACTAAAACAATGTTATCTTAAAGATTCGAAATGTGCATCACATTCTCCAAGCAAGGTCATCATTGCATCACCCACCAAAAACTCTCAAGTATGGACATTCCCAATCTACCTAAATTCTCCTTGCTGCACATTACCCATAGCACACTCTATCAGCAACAAAAATGCCAAGCTATACAATCCCTTGTTGCAGTGGAATGTAACATGTGTTGTCCTTAATATTTGAAACCACTTGGTTGGTCTCGATCTCCAAAATCACAAACTCCCATTGAGATATACTCTTCTACATCTATGTAGCCAAACTCTGTAAGACACTACCTCCCAACATCAGGCATACTGGATGCCATTATGATTTCCAAAACTATCTAAAAACATTCTTACTCAATACACCACCCTGTTACTGTACCACAGACTCCTTTATTCTCCATTAATCAACAATGGTTCATAGGTTCATAGAGTGGAAATGCATATAGCTTTACTGGATAGGCTCACCCAGACTCTGCCACAGCTTGCTGTGAGGGAAAGGTTAGTTTGCTTTTTATTTATTGTATTTTGTATGACTCTACTGTCTTTTCTATTTTGTATGCTGTGATTTGTTTTCTTTACACTGTGTCTTACTTGTATTCTGCTTTTAACTGCATATTAAAAACTGAAAAGAGACCACAGCTCTGTCTCTTATGAGTCAGACAACATTTTTTTCCCACTCTCCCACACTGTTACTGTTGTGTTCTTACATACCACTGTCTTTCTAGTTCCCTGACCTTTATGTTAATTTGACCATATATCTCATTCCTGCTCTCCTTTCACTGGCTGGTGTGAGCAAGTACAAAATTATCATTTTGTGAAATCACTCCCCTTTAAATATTTAAACTGATTGGCCATCCTACAGTATTCCATAGCACCAGAATACAAAAGTGCCCTCCCCCTTTCAATCTATCTTGCTCTTTTAAAAATAGTGGCTCTCCACTTAAACTTAACTTTTTAGACAGCTAAAACTTAAGTTACCCACTTTCATATCTAACTCCTTAGTGTACACTGCAGTGTTTAGAATAAACCATTTTTTCAACCTACATTTAAGCATCTATTGCAAGACGACCAGTTATTGGAGAGCCCACATTCTGCCTTTCAGTAGTCATCTTGGGATTAATGCTTCTGTTTTCTCCTGGTGAGAGTGAGTACAGTGATATTGTTTCCTGGAGACTGCTGATCACCAGAAAGCCTAATTTACTGCTTTATAGGTAACAGCTTGGAATCTGTGCTTATATTCTGATTCTGGTGAGAAAAGGAGCAGAATGCATTGATTGCTGAGTGTTTCTGGTTGTAGAGTGTGTCTTGCTTAATATACCTGAATGGTCTGTTGATATTTGAGGCATCTACCAGAAAATGGCTACAAGCCTACAGACCCTTGCATCATCTGGGACAAGACTGTGGATCACCAAACAGGCCGTGGCCTGCTTCTCTTCTTGGGATTTGTGCTAACATTCTGCTTCTGGTGAGAGAAGAAGCAAAGGAGTATTGTATCCCAACAGAGTGAAGCTGTAGTGAGACCAGCATTAGTAGTAGCCAGGCAGCAGCCATTCATGCGACACCCCTCTTTTCATCTTTCTTGACAAGCTAATTCTTTGTTTTCAATAAGTACTACATGATTTGTTTCTAACTTCAGAATATCTGCCTAAATATTTCATCCTTAAATTTTCAGGGTCCATGTATTAGTTTCCCCTCAAGTGTTTGGCAGTGCTCTGTAGGGATTCAGACACCTTGAGTAACATTTTTCCTGTAAAAGCACTATTGAAATTTCTCCAATACTCAGTTGTACACAGGACAACTAGTTTCCAGTGCCAAGCACTGTCCACATAGTTGCAAACTGGATACTCCTGACAGTGATTGATATTCTCACTCCAACTATCTAATCAATAAAAAAGGGTCTGTTGTCATGGATATAAACTTTCCTACAGTCTCCATTACTGGCTTGGTAGATATGGGCATCCTGAGTCAATGTAGAAATTGCCTTATATTTACTGACAACCAATTAATTCTCAAACAAACTGATATGGTATGTGATAGACGTATTCACACAAAGTCACTGGAGGTAAAGCTCTCACATAAAAGTACTCTTAATGTCAATAAGGTTGTCAGTAGTACACATGCTGCACCCATCATGCACAATTCAAAGCAGACATATAGACCCACATATGCTGAGCCACTTATATGTAATCTTCCTAAACCACAAAGTTCAAGATGAAGTACACATAAAAAATACCCCCAGAAGCCCCAAATGCACTGTTTCAAAACAACACCCATATCAACACATAGAGCTACATCTCATGGAGCCTCTACATCTAAGTCCATAAGGCAAGTCACCACATAATCCAACATTCTAACATTGGAGACTCCATTGTGAGACACACTGATTTCCATCTCACCAGGCTGAGTAAGGAGAAAGTTATGGTCAGTTGCTTATCAGGGGCTAGGATCCACCGCATTATGCATGCACTCTGGTTAATGGACCACAATTGCCAATATGACTAGGTCATAGTCCATGTGGGATTAAATGACCTGAGACATACCTCCCTAGACTATATGAAGAGAGACATCATGGAGCTCTTGGAATATGTGTTTCAGGTTGGTATGAGCCTAGCATTGAGCAACATTTTACCTTCTCCAAGGATGATGCCACAATATGAACAAATGATGATTGACTTTAATAATTGGCTTTGTTTCTGGTGTCATTCTGAGGGGGTGCAATATTTGTTAGCATGGAAAGAGACGGTCAACAGACCATGCTGTTTTGCCAGGGATGGTCTGAACCTCTCCACTCTAGGCTTTTAAATATTATCTAAAACACTGTCTTCCCCTATAGTGCGTTTTTTAGACAATACCAAACTGAAAGTACTTCCAACATAGCAAACCAAAACCAAGAAAATCTAAAGGTGTTACTGCTCAAAGCTAGGAGTCTAAACAAAAAACTCCACTCCCTAGAAGCTCTCTATACCCTAGAGAATGCTGATGTCTGTGCGGTCACTGAGACATGGTTTAAAGCTGTGGTGAGCACACCAACAGTGCAAGGTTATAATGCCTTCCACACATTTAGGCCAGCTACTTCACAGGCAGGGACTAAAGGTAGAGGTATCTCTATTTACATCAAAAATAAATATACTTCAAGACTGGTCAAACAAGACACTGCTCTTGAGTTGCTCCATGTTCAAATCACCATAGATAAAATCTAATACCACTTCCTTGCAAACTATAGGACCCCCTTTATGACCCAGGACACCCATACCATGTATTTAAACTTATTAGAAACACTAACCATCCAACCCAATACCATATTCATGGGTGACTTTAATTACCCTACTCTTAACTGGGAATCCTATATAGCACCAAGCATCCATGCACAGAGATTCCTGGATTTTGTAAACACAAACTCCCTGGACCAGATAGTGAATACACTAACCAGGGGTGTAACAATACTGGATCTGGTTTTCACTAATATGGGAGATTGCTGCACACACCCCCCCTACTGTAATGACTTCCCTGGTTAGGTCAGACAATAAAATGGTCTTCTTTGAAGTAAAAATAAATCCCGGACCCCAGCTAAACCTGAAATATTCAGGAGCTCTTCTAAGGCTAACCTGCTATTAAAAGAGAACCTGGCAAAATTCCAAGCCCCCACAAACCCTGAGAACACATGCCTATGCAGAACTGTTCACAGAAATCCTGTACAAGCATGTTAATAGCTGAATAGAGGCAGCTGTAACCACTAGGAAGAAGCACAGAACTAACAAAAAAAAAACAATCCACCCTTGTGGAATCACAAAATCAGTCATTTGTATAACAGGAAGAAGAAAATCATAGTAAAAATTAGGAGGTACAGCACCCAGCAAGATAAAAGCACTCTCATCAAACTAAACAAACAATTCAGAGGACAAATATAGTCTACCAAAGACAGATTTGTGGTAATTTGCCTTTCCAGGCCAAGGACAACCACAAAGCATTCTTTAGCTATGTCTGCAACCTCAAAGGCAATACACAATTGTGTACAGAGTTCATTGTAAATGAAGCCACCTATACGAAGCCAGAAGATATGGCAAACCTCCTGGCTGATAAATTCAGCTCCAACTTTACTCCTCTCTCCCCCTCAACCTTCCCTCAGGAAATATCATCAATATATAAATCTCCCTACTGTCACTAGGGAACAGGTCCTTAATGCTCTCTCTAAGACCAAGAACACTACATCAATGGGCCTAGACAATATCTCAGGATGCATTCTAAATAGCATGAAACATGATCTGTCAGGGCCTCTGGAATTACTATTTAACTGTAACCTCCAAACAGGCTTCATGCCTCAAGAATGGAGAAAGGCAACAGTCATTCCTCTGCACAAAGGTGAGCCATCTACGGACTCTGGTAACTACAGACCCATAAGTCTCACTAATCTTATATGTAATCTTATATGGAATGAATTATCATGGAGATGATCAACAGAGATGCAGTAAACCTGCAGACACTGGATCCAGCTCAGTTTGGTTTCATCAAGGGAAGATCATGCCTACTCAGCCTGCTTGAGTTTTTTGAGAAGGTCACCAAAGCAATGGATGAGGGCAAAATTGTTCACACTGCTTACCTTGACTTGGCCAAGGCATTTGACAGAACAGCCCACTACGGCATTGTTGACACACTCAAGATGTTAGCTACAAACCCATATGTCACCCAGTGGATAGCCAACTGGCTCACAGATAGAACCCAGGAAGTTAGAATTGGGGAGTCCACCTCTAAAAGAGGCCAGTCACAAGTGGATTCCCTCAGGGATCAGTCCTTGGGCTGCTTCTTTTTGGCATTTACTTCTCGGAAGTCAAGGCAAGTGTCAGTGGTCTCTGACTGACAAAATTTGCAGATGGTTGTGAATTAGGAGGTGTCATTGAATCTCACACTGACACAAATATTCTCCAGGAGGGGCTGACACAGACAAACAACTGGTGTCAGAACCAGGGACTGAAACTAAATGCCAAGAAATGAATAATAGTACCCTTTGAGAAGTCATCCATCCCTGGTAACTGTTATATTGGCAACACACCCCTTAGACCTATCCCAGAAGCCAGGGACTTAGGGACACACATAGATAGTAATCTAGCCTTTGATCACCCTGTGTCTACAGTGGTCAGCAAATCATTCTATGTTGTGCAACTTATACATGGCATCTATCTTATATATGGCATCTAAGTCCAAGGAAGTCATTGTTCCACTATATTCTGCATTCATCAGATCTATCACTGAGTATAATGCCCCTTTTGGTATGCACCTAAGCAGGCATATCCAACAACTGGAATATCCACAGAGGTTTCTCACTAAAAGAATACAGGGTGTAAGTAAAATGTGCTATGCAGACCACCTCAATGCCCTATCACTGTATTCTGTCTCCTACAGGCTTTTGAGGGGAAATCTATGCCTGGCATACAGGGCATTGTCAGACCCCACTCTGATGGACCTCCTACATATCCATAAAACAAATACTAGCAGAATTACCCATTCTAAAGACTTAAACCTTGCCTGTGACATAAATAGGACCTGCTAGAGAGACATTTATGAATCCCAGAGACTATCCCATCTATGGCACAGCCTCCACATCCATGTGAATCGGAGTTCTTCTCTAACCCAATTCAAGTGCAACTTGGACAATTGGATGGGAAACTGGAAATTCATCCCTGGTTTGGCACCTATGTCTCTAATGAACAATGGTAACCTGTAAATGGTTCATCTCCTAGGCCCATGCTTACAATTATCAAGGGTATCAGAACTTGTCAGAGATTTGGGATGCATGGCTAGGTTTAAAAAAGCCCTAGTGGTCGTTAGCCTAGTAAACAGCTAATAAACATATGAACCTAAAATGCTCTAATACATACAGCTCTAAGGAAAACACATAGATAAAAACAAGCCATCCTGGCCCAGTACTCACACCTTACCTCTTCCCCAGATCGCTATAACAATAAGCAGATAAATGCAAAGTTAAACTCGCAGAACTAATCACTCTTTTAACTTCGTAATCCCCTAAGTTTTCATTTTATCTAGAAAAGCATCAAATTCATCATAATTTTTCTGTTTCCCATTATCTTCCTAACATCAAACTGCCTTTAATTATATCAGTCCTCTAACCACAGAACAGATCAATCTCGTAATCCCTTCTTAATGTTGACTACTCATAATCATATTTTTTGAATCCTAGCACAGCTGCTAATTTCATTCCAATTCACAATAACTACTTATCTCCTTATCTGACTGCAATTAATAACACTTCATCTGACTGCAATTATTATCACTTCCTTTACTACATCAGCTTCTAATTATCAGGTAGTTTTTCCACCAATTACACTTACAAATTGAAGAATCTTGGTCATACATTCCAAATTCTTATTGAAGTGTGCTGTGCATATCTTGTTATACTTTATTTGTCTATAGTTTTGCCTTTCTATATGTTCTATATAAATAATGTAATTCTGCAAAGACAAAAAAATAATTATTGTGATTGTGGTGTCACTGTGAATATAAATCTCTTTGCAAAGCTGAATATGTAATTCCTGTACTTTATACTGTAAATGCATATACAGAATATCAGTTGTAGTGCAGCTTTTCTCCTCCTTGGCCTCTGTTGAAAAGGGTGTTTTACAACCCAGGCAGAGTATAATAAATATATAAATAAATAAAGTTTATTTGTGTCAAAATGTGACCCACCATTTCCCTAGTGGGTAATGAATGTGAAAGTGACAAATCTGAAGCTAAAACTGAGGAACATATTAAATTCCGATTCAACTTATTGTGGGTGTTTTTTTCTCTTGGCGGCTTGGCTATAAGTAAATCCCATCTTAATGGGATTAACCAAATATTGATGGTGAAAGAAGCTCTAAATAAAGTTCTGTCATCATGCCATAGCTAAGATAATATTTTCTTAAGCTGATTTAAGTTTGGTTTTCTGATGTCCTTTCATATTTAGCATCCATTTCTCTTTGCACTGTATAAATACCTGAAATCTTTCAGAAAGCAGTTTTGTATGCATGCAGGAATTTGAACTTTTGTGTTTTTAAGACCTTGATATGTCATATTCACCTCTAAGTCTTTCTTAATAGTACTTACCTTTCTTTACATGCATCTTACAAGAATTAAAAATGCGTAATTTGCATTATCTGACATCAAACATTTCTTCTGTTTTATGTATTTGAAGGACAGTCTCTTTAGAATTCATTAGACCTGAGGTTTTCTTGTCACATTTGCTTTACAATTTAATGAAAGACAGGTATGAGGCAGTTTAAATCCTTTAAAGATTATAGTACTTCACCTTTAGTCTCTTTTAGTCATTGTCATCTTTTATAGGTATATTCATCTTTTATCATATTAATATTTCTCACTGCGAGAATTTATCAAGGCTTTCAGGATTTCCTTAGTTTCCCTGTGAAGTGATACTTAAAGGATAATTAGTAGTATGAAATGATTATACAGAATTATTCTTCACAAAGTACACACACAATTATTACAAACTCAAGGGCAAGGCTTGAAAGCCATATTTCACTTCAAGAAAAATGTCATTGGACTTGTTAAGATGAATACTATTTTTACAGAGTATGATGTTATTCACTATATTCTGAAGATTTTTAAGAAACATATATTTTTTATTTGTTACTGAAGTTATTCCCATTTGTTATTTCCATTTTAGTATGTCTTATTTTTCTATTTTGAATAGAATTGCAGTTTTTTTAATATTATTTAGAAGCAAAAATACTTAACTTTAAAATCTGCCCTCAAGTTCTGTTTGGCACCTTTATTTTGATACATGTACAGTTTTGGGCCCAGTATGTGCTAATTGAGTTTAAAACGTTTAAACTGTCCTACCTAGGTAGGTAAAATAGATTAAAAGATTTGTATGCTCATTTTGTACTGTGACAAGTATTTCCCATGCAGTCTATAATCTTAATAAATGAAACACCCAGAAAGTCATTCAAAGAATGAGAAAAAATAAACTTGTTTTAATGGGGAACATATGAATCTTATTGTAACAACTCGGTCGTAGTGAGGCTCCTTCAGGAGGACTTCACAGTAACAACTCTTAGCAGACACATACAATAACAAAAAAATAACAGACAGTGAAAATGAAAAGATTGCAGTGATTGCATTCCACATAGTAGAATATTCGTTTCCACAAGATATGAGTTTATCACTTGCAAATGGTGAGGACAAACTTTACAACACTAGCAGAAAAAGTCAAAACCTGTTTCAGACAGTTTCTGCAACCTGAATCTATTCATTACATTTTCAAAAGTACTGCTGCCAATTCCTTTAGATATAAGAAGTAGTGCTTAACATGATAGAACCACCAGGAAATTAGTAGACTGCCACTTGGGTTGTGAGGCTGGACATGCAGGCAGACTGCTTCTCTAATCCAGGAATCATTATTATTACTTCATAAGGCATATTTTGGATGGCATAACTATCCTGTTCAAAAAGTCTCTGTTTGCATTTTATTCACTTGTTAAATGTATGGGTTTGTCATTCAAAGATGGCCGCCATTCTGTAGACACTGCATATCTACAGCTCTTCAGATACTCGGAATAGAAATTAACCCTGAGGATATACTGCAAGTTTTTCTACACTAATTGTTGGCTAAAATTAATCTACTACAACTAAATATCGTCTGAGAGGTGAAGGAACTGGAGGAAAATAAACAAATTAGCAGGATTAGATCTGATTGCCTGACTGACTCTGAACAGAGTAGTAAACAAAGGAACTGTCTGAGTAGTAACCTTGGATATTTATCATTCAGCTATACTAAAGATCTGCTTTGCTTCACAATGTCAAAAGAAGATAAAAGTATGGAAACAACAACAAAAACTAAATTATCAGAACTTCAGTCGCCAGAAAAAGATTTGACAACAAAAAGGCAGAAGATTACAAAACAGCAGGAACTTTCAAAAGCTGGAATGAAAAATAAACCAGATCAAATGGCTAATATGGAAGATATTAAAACTGCTTTGTTACCTATCCAAGAAGCTTTAAAAGAATTATCAAACCAGGTGCATTCTTTTGGTGCCACATGCACTCAAATTCTCGAAAGAATAGATAAATCAGAAGCCAGAATATCTGAAAATGAGGACAGAATAACATTGCTTGAAAAAAAAACAGACATTCATGACCTGGATATTCAGTCCATGCAAAATAAAATCCTGGATTTGGAGGCACGATCCAAAAGGAACAATATAATTATCAGAGGAATTCCAGAATCTATCCAATACAATGATTTAATTTCTACCATTACACAAATACTTGAAATGTTGTTTAATGACTCGGACATAGCTAAACAAATAGTCATAGAAAGCCCATAGAGCTCTCAGAGAAGCACAAGCCTCAAACATACCTAGACCAGTATACGTCAAAATACTCAACTACCAGGACGTAAACAAAATAATTTTAACTGTTAAAAAAAATGGAGGTTATATTATGTGGCAGAATAATAAAGTTTCTATGGCTCAGGATTTACCATTGCAAATAAGGCAAGCTAGACAAGCATTATCTCCATACTGTAAGTTTCTCATTGAAAAGAACATCAAATTTCAAATGAAATATCCTAACATATTGATTTTTACAGTCGAGGGTTCCAAATACTCCATATCTACAAAAAAAGAAGCAAAAGTTACCTTTTTGAAGATTTTTAAGTCTCTTCCAGCGTTGGAAGCTTGATCTGGCCATCCAGTCTGTTTGCAGCAACGTGGATCCTGGGATTCCATGCTTACTATATTTCGAGGCTTCAAAATCCTTTGTTTGTTCTTTTTTCTTCTCCAGGCCCCTTGGTAAATGTTTAACTAGTTTATTTTTTCAGCTCCAGCTCGTCCACGAAGATTTTCCGAACTTTTATGGCTTTTTACGAACTGAGCCCCTTCGCGAAGTAACAGGAAGTCCTTTAGGTACTGCTGAGGGTCCGCTTTCGAGGTGGCACATCCGGAAGTCTGTCCGCTTAATGGTTCCCCCGTCGCGAGCTCGAAAACAGGATTACAAGCTCGGGAAGCAGGAAGATCTCTGTTGAAGAAGTGGAAGCTATTTGGACTGTAAAACGAGCATTCGTGGACATTTAAAGTATGTAATATGCTTTACTGTTTTAAAGGGAACTGTGGATTCATTCAGGTATGATTATAATTGAATTAACAATGTACTGGTTCAAAATGTGTCATTTAACTGATTGCTTAGAAGTATTATAGCTTTACTATAGTTATTCTTTTTCCTTAGGTATCTTATACTGAATATTGTTGTGTTGATAACCTGGTAGTTTATTTTTAGTATTCTTTTTTCTGTATTACTGATGTGTTTTAATACTGCAAATCTTTAGATAATAAGGGGATTTAGTGTTGAGATAAATACTAGATAAAGAGACCATGAAACAGTATATTGTGCGCTCTCCAGGAATGTGAAGCTTAGCTTGGTTATGTACTGGCATGTGGTTCTGACTGTTTTGAGAACTGTATTACTTAGTTATCATTTTCTAAATTTAACTATATTATCCAGTAAAGTGAAGTTAGAGTCCTATTTTTATTCACCTTATTTGCTGACATGATAATTCTAGATAATTTAGGCTACATACAGAAGGTCAGATTTAATATTATATTTGAATGTTAAACATTTGCTTTCTCTGTAGTTCTTTTTCTCTCTTTTAATTAACAATACATATGGTGAATTACCTTTACTTTAATAATGTTATTGTTTAATAGGTGTACTGCCACATACTTGACTATTTTAGATTTAAATATGGTTGTTAGGTAACTTAATGAGATACAGCTACTTAGTATAAGTAACAATATATGAGAACTATTAGTGAGGTAGGATAGTAAATGTAAGTGTAATGAAGACTGTTTACTTGATAGGCTTAACTATATAATGTGTACAAGAGCTGTGGATATTCATCAGTGTTTATTAGGGAATGTTTGGATTAGGCTTTGTAGAGTTAGATGTAGCTTTTATAGGTTTCTTGCATGTTTTTGATGTTATATTTTGTAAGATAAAGAATAGATGTTTAGTGAAGTTACTTAACTATAAAAGTTTTAACAGTGTAAAAAACCTATGTACGTCCTGGTCCAGGGGAATAGTGGATAGGCACTGGTTAGGGATGGGATGTCAAGATTGCTTCCAGACAACATATATTGTGCTAGTATACTTGAATTTAATACTGTTTCTCAATTTTAAAATATCTTTAAATGGATTAAAGATCTTAGTATGTGGATAATAGACTCATGGAATACTAAAGGGCTCCAGAACATGAAAAAAAGGAAATTATTTTTTCATTTATTTTTCCAATCAAAGGCATATTTTATCTTATTACAAGAAACCCACTTGACCAATGACCAATGGGCTGTCCTTAAAAGTAAGAAATGGATTAGAGAGGTGGTAGCTTCAGAGGGAACAACTAATAGTGCAGGAGTGGCTATTATCATTAAAAATCAGTATCAAGAGAAAATTCTAGATTTTAAAATAGACGAAGAGGGAAGATGGTGTTATGTGATTCTTTCATCTACACTATATGATAAACTTGTCGCACTTATTAATATATATGCCCCATGTACCAATCAACAACTTTTTATAGCATCACTTATTTTATTCTGACTCAATTCAATAACTGTTATATAATAATAGGAGGTGATTGGAATACATATTAAGATCCCAAATTAGATAAATCAAGTTCACACAGGTCTTTTAATAATCAAGCAGTGATAGCATTAAAGGAACTTAAAACAGATTTCAAATTATATGACCCATTTAAATACACAAACAATCAAATAAACTCAAATAACTTTACATTTTATTCAAGTTGTCATAAAATGTGGTCTAGGATTGATTTTTTCCTAATTTCAGATGTACTAATTACTTTAGATCCTTGTGTATCTGTACAAGCTTGACACTTATCGGATCATTCTAGAATCACATTAATTTTTAACGAAGACATTAGAAATAGTAGGCGTCATAGAGGTTATAATTGGTCTCTAAATCTGTATTTATTAAATAAAGAAGACATAACTAAAGAAATTCAAGAGGCCTGCAATCACCTACTAGTTAATCTTTCTAAACACCGGCATCCATCTGATATAGAAATGGGCAATGACCAAAGCACAAATAAGAGGAATTTTTCTCCAAAAGGCTACTTATTAAAAGAAAATACAAACTAGAGACATACAAGAATTGGAAACTAAAATTAAGTTACTAGATCAAGATTTAATCGGGAACTATAGTAAACAAACTGAAACGGAGTTATTAAAATGTCAAACAGATCTTTTTTTACTACAAAATAGTAAATTGTCATTTTATGAACAGAAAAAACTGGTAAAATACGCTAATCATATTCAGACCCCATCAAAAGCACTAGCTGGTATCATTAATCAATCGAAAATACCTTCTCAAATTTCTGAAATACAGTTTAATAATAAAAAATATACCAATACTGAAGACATTCTGAATACCTTTGAATCAATATTCTCTCAAATTTATGGCGAACATCAGGAATTACTTATACATAAGAGTAATAACGATTTTTTGCAGAAGATTACTTTTCCGAAAATTGGTGATGAGTCTCATGAGAGTTTAATCAAACCAATTTCCTCTGAGGAGATAACAGATACAATTAATAATTTGAAGCCACATAAAGCTCCAGGATTGGATGGTTTGACTTCTGAATTTTACAAAACGTTTGGTGATATACTGGGTAAAATACTTCCACAAGTATTTAATTATATAATTAACAATAAAATTAATGATCCACATTTTAATGCTTCAAAAACAATTCTTATACCTAAAGAGAATGGAGATTTTCAAAATCCGGATAACTATAGACCCATTTCACTTTTAAATATAGATATGAAAATTATGACATCTATTTTAGCCAATAGATTGAAGAAGATAATAAACCTAATAATATCTGATGAACAAGCTGGCTTTATAAATGGTAGACAAACTACCGATAATACGTTATCACTTCATACACTCATTTCTTATGCCACTCATAAAAATCGTAATGTTTACGCACTCATAATTGATGCTCAAAAAGCTTTCGATAGAGTTAATTTAAATTTTTTGTTTGATATTCTATCATATTTTAATATACCCCAAGACTTCATTTTAACATTAAAAAAATTATATAATAATCCCTATACAACTTTATATATTAATAAAAATTTCTCAAAAAGAATACAAATTAAAAATGGTACCCGTCAAGGATGTCCGTTATCTCCTATTTTATTCAATTTATATCTAGAACCACTATTTTTACATATTAAGCAAAATATTTATCATAATGCTCCAATAATATATGGTACGAAAATATCTTTGGCTGCTTTTGCTGATGATCTTAATATTTATTGTACAATGCCTGTTTCAGATACTAAGAAGATATTAAAAGCAGTGGAAGATTTTGCAGAAATATCTAATTACAAAATAAATTAAAAAAAACAATTTATTTCCCTTAAAGACGCCTACGCCCTTTTCGCTTTTTACCATTGATAGGTCAGGTAAAATCCGAAGAAAAAATAAGATATTTAGGTATTGTTTTCTCAACAGATAATAGAGACTTTTATGTGAACAATGTCAAGCTAATTTGGGATCATATACTGTCTGATTTAAGAAGATGGAATAATCTGAAATTACCAATAATGGCAAAGACTTCAATTATTAAAATGAATGTTCTCCCTAGAATATTATATATTTTTCGAGCTACTCAAGTCTCAATTTCTAAGAAATTCTTTAAACAACTTCATACGGAATTAGCCCAAAACCTAGTTTCTAGTGATATACATCTTTTGGTTTGGTTTTGCGTTTCTAGTGATACACATCTTTTGGTTTGGTTCATACGGAATTAGGTAGATTTGTATGGGAACCTAGGAAAACTAGAATATCCTATGATAAACTGATGACTCTGAAAAATAAGGGTGGTTTAGAATTACCGAACTTTGAAGCATATTATTTAATAATAAATGCTAATAGAATTCTAAGAGTGGTTAACTTTGATAAGTCCGGTACCAAATGGTCACCCAAGTGGTTGATTCTGAATTACAAACATGTTGTCAAATTGGGTATTAATTTTAAGGCATTACCTTTTTTAAATAAAGATACCTTTAAAATATATGCTTTGATGGAACATATTAAATTATATATAATATCAATACAAAATCTGTTTAAGTCACTAAATCTCTTACAGTATATGATGACCTTTCAACCATTTCATAAGAACCCGAATTTGAAAATCAGTAATCAATTGATAGATCTTAAAAAATTCCCACTTGTAATTGATTTAACCATACTCAATTTATATCCCTTTCTTGGTATCTCAATACACAACATATTAAGAGAGCTGAGCCTTCCTAACTGTTATTTAATTATAATGAGACAATTAAAGGATCTTTCAATAACTTATTTTAGTAATTTTAAAATTAAAGAAGAAGACTTAACCATTTGTTCAAACTTATGGCAAACTCTTATGCAAGACTTCAAATATATAACGGCTTCATATAATTTGATAAAAGATGTGAAATATAATAACCAAATACTTTTATCTAAATATTGGAAGGATAAATTATTACTGAGTGATGATAATAAAATATTGAAAGCAATTAATCTAACTTTAAGATCAGTATCTCTTCAAAAGCTATTATTCACTCAACTGATGATATTTAATAATGCTTACTACACTTGCCTCAGCTTACATAAATTCAACTCGAAAAATTCACCTAAATGTCCATATTGTATTGATCAAACCGCTGACCTTTTACACATGTTCTGGAGCTGTAAATGTATATTCAAACTTTGGAATTCTCTAAAAATTCAATTACAAAAAATGGGTTATCAACAGTCCACACTTTCTTGGGAGTTTATGATTCTTCATATTCCTCCGAATGACTTGAATAGATCCCAAGTGATCATACTCATAAATATTTTCTTGTTAATGAAGCTTTATATAGCTACAAATTGGCTGAATCCATCTTTGACTTCATGGGAAAACTTTAAAAGTGTAGCGATAAAACATATTTTAGCATATAAATTACTAATTAAAGATCATAAGAAAAATATAAATAATACAAAAATATGGGAGCAAATCTTTAACATTGTGTTAGCTTAATGTTCTAATCCACTTTTCCCTGGGAAGTACATATTTAATATGGAGATTAGTATAGATAAACCTTATATTAATATTAGATCTTTTTTCCTTTTTTTTTTTTTTCTTCTCACTTTTTTCTTTTTTAATACCTTTTTTAGAATTTTATCTTAATGTATAATGATATTATGTAACTGTTGGAAGCATTCATGTATATAATGTACGTATTGTATTAACAATTGGAAAAAAATAAAGATTTATTATTGAAAAAAAAAAAACAATGTATGGGTTTGTAAATTCTTACAGATGTTCTTCTTTGTTACTTTTTAATTTACTGTTAAACAATGCATCCTCACTAATAAAAAAATTGTTGCCATAAAGTAAAAATGCAATGTCAAGCAAGTGACACAGAAAACATCAGGAAAAAAACAGAGTACATTAACTTTTTTGTAGAGGGGAAATACAATATGTATATATATATATATATGTAAATATGCATGTATGCACACATATATTTATGTATATATATATATATATATATATTTATATATATATATATATATATATATATATATATATATAGTGTGTCTCTCTCTCTCTCTCTCTCTATATATATATATATATATATATATATATATATATATATATATTTAAGAGTGTGCTATATTACAAGGAAAACACCAAAAGTCGACTACAAAAATATCAACCATATTAGGGAAAAACATGCAACTCGACAAACCATTACTCATGCACCAAAAAATAGCCTTGCTGTATACAAAATTGATTTTGTTAAAAACACGCAAAACATAATTGTATGTAGGGGTAAATCCCCCTGCACTCCCATCAGGAAGACTGTGTCACCCACAACCCCTGCTAGTTATATACATATTAACTATAAGATCACACAAACATGTGGTATTTATTTTATTTATTATTTATTTTATTTTACATTTGTTGACCGGGGAAGTCCGACTGGATATGTGTAGTGGAGGCCCAGGGAGAAAAGCTCCACAGATCAAATTACAAGCAAATATTAGGTGTATACAGAAAGCATGCAAATATAGGGTATATGAGGGTATAGTCCCTAATCACTGAAATTCTGCAACCTCACACACCAGTAGATCAGATGCTTACTCAATCATACATGGTCAGCTAAGCAGCTGTTGATCACACATACACTCAAACATACACACACACACACACACACACACACACACACACACACACACACACACACACACATACACACACACACACACACACACACACACACACACACACACACACACACACACACACACACACACATGCTTGATATAATGCTGCACATCTATATATATATATATATATATATATATATATATATATATATATATATATATCAAAACATTTATATATATATATATATCTATCTATCTATAGCTAGATAGATAAATAGGTAGATAGATTGAGAGATAGATAGATAGATAGATAGATAGATAGATAGATAGATAGATAGATACTATAAGAAAGACTAAGTGAAGCCAGGATCAGTCTCCTATAGTGGAGGCCCATGGGATATACTTAACTAACCCCTTAAGGATATAACAATGTTTCAACTACATGGCTTCTGAATGTCCATCTCATTTTACTTTTTAAGGCTTTATAGGTATATTCATACCAATAAAGCTGTAGACATGCATGCATGTTTCAGCCATTTTATTTATCTTATAAGGAACAGCATAAGTGGATTGTTTAGCAATACTTTAAAAACACAGAGGTTAAAATCAGCCTGATGTCCACAAATATTAGGATGCTTGCAAAACATCCTAAATAACATCTAATCAAAGGATAAAAAGGTCAGACAGAAAAACCATTCAGTAAAAACTTCAAGAAGAACCCAGCCAGTTACAATCTTTGCTGTGTTTTACCTTAAGCATCCTGTAGTGGAGGCCAAGGGGATATACAAATATGACTCTTTAAGGACATGACAGCATTTCAGCACTGGGGATTCTGAACACTCATGACTTTATACTTTTTAAGTTATCATGGGTACTTCAGGCCATTAAAGCCAAACCCCACTACATGTAGACATGCATGCTTCAGCCTTTTTATTGACCTCATCAGTATAGCATTGATGTTACGTTAAGTCATCTGCATACTGGAAAAGCTTTGCTGTCTATACTCTGTATATGTTGCTAAACTGTGGCACTTCATCCCAAGAGACATCAGATATATTTCATCCCATGGACAATTTAAAATATTGAAAAAAATATTTGTCAACAAAATAGTCCTGCAGTTGTAAGAAGCACCTTATCAAGCCCATTTCTTATTCAGAATGTCATCCCAGTACTATTTAAAATTTCTTTGAAAACACCCCTATAAACACAACTGTCTTTCCATTTTACCAGCCCCATTATTAAGTCTACTCTTGTACAATCAGACCAAACTCAAATCATAAAAATCTCACATTTTTTCTTGGTACAGGCCTCAGCTGTTTTCTTAGCTGCTGGGATAAAATATGCATATGTGTATGTATTATTTGCTGTCTGTGAACTGAAAATAATATATGACAACACATATACACCGAAAATGATGCTCAATGTTCCACTGGTGAGAATAAGCTTAGATATTGACTGCACTGAACCATGCATGTAACATTTTAATCACTTCTTAAACTATATATTAGTGTCATGTTGCACATTTTCACTGCTAACTTATGCTAACTTCCAATGATAATGCATGTATCATGAAGCCTTTCACTCTGGGCTTACAATGAAAGGGATTTTCGCTCAGTTAGAATTTCCCACTAATAAAAGGGGAAATAAAGAAAAAAGAAAGAAAATATTTGCCTTTGGCTGTTATCTAAATGCAATTCTACTGTATTTTCATATGTTTGCCTTATGTAATATTTTTCTTGCACTGAACTGTGATACACTTTCTTTTCTAAATAGTATATTAGGCATTCAGGAAAGTCCCAGTTCTACCTAAGAAGACATGACTATTCCCTATCATTGTACTATGCATTTTTATCCTACCTTTTTCCTCTGCTGCCATCATGTCATGAGGAACTGATGGCTTGCGGACAGCACAATTAATTAAATATAAAGGGTTCCTCAGCATATATATACACACACACATACAGGTGTGCTGTATGCAACTTTTTCTTGGTTACTGATTTGAATGTCTCTCCTCTATGTAAATAAAACACATTTGAGCTGTGGCTGGATTTTTTTAACTGGTTAGTTTTCTCATGCTGTGTGGCCTCCTTGAAAAGACTGATATACAGTTCCTGTTTCTGTGGCTCCTGCCTTGCCAATGCACTGGTATTGAGAATGTCCCTGTGAAAGGCATGTGTTCAAATCCCTTGTAGCTTATCTTTCTTATTGGCAATTTGTAAATATTCAATTCATCTCTGGGTTATTCATACGTAAAATATAACAGCTAAAATCCTATTGGAAATGTATAGATTGGCTTCTAAAGATATTCATGGATCAATAGCCTAGTAAGAACTATTAAACCTATGAAAGATTTGGTCTACATAAATAACCAACCTACTACTGCATTCAAACAAATGCTATATCCTGCGACTTACATAGACATGCCCCTCTCTGGAGTGATAGAAAAACAGTATCTCCTTGTGAAAGTTACGCAGCAGGGATTAAAGTCCATGGTACCTTAGTTTCAGAAGATTGCATGCAATCCCATTCTATCAGCCAAGTAGATTTTGAATATTCTGGTTACACAGCAACCAACACCGTGTCAGTGCAGATTGTCAGGTTCAATATGAAAAACTTTCAGAATTATCTAATTAGCTTCTAGCATCAGTTAGAGGATCACCTGTTAAAAGACACTTAATGATTTCTCTACGAACCAAGGATCACAGTAGGCTGTGACATCTACCCAGGCCTCATGGTTTTGTTGCACTATCTCAGTATGTCAGGATGGAAATAATAGACATAGAATGGAGACCAGTGGTTCTGCACATTTGGGCACTTGGCCCTCACTGTAGAAGGAGATGCATATCATTCTGAAAAAATATATGGTGACTGTCCCTCTGGCTACTAAGGATTTACAGTATTTCTTCACCAAAGTGATGCTAGAACATTAATGTATAATATCTTATAATATTAGAAATAAACAGGCAAGATGTCATAAAATGTTTCTAATTTTGACAGATAATCTTGCAATTATAGGCTCTATTATCATCTCTGGGCCTGCATTCAGTGTCCATCTACTAGGGGAGAGCAGTGTTTTGGCAGACTCTATAGGCTAATCAGTGCTGTTAATCATGAGATGTAACTAACTTCAGAGTTATTTGTACCTTGACACTGATGTGAGGAATATCAGAAAGAACTCACACCAAAGTTTTAGACCAGACTCCAAGATACTTTGTTAAAACAATGGAATGGCATGTCTGCATATGTGTTTTGTCCAATGTCTCTATTTCAAAGATTCCAATGCAGAAAAAAAACAAGAACCAAAAAAAAAAAAAAAACACCAAATGGCTGCGGCACAGGCACCTTCCAAGACCTTTCAGGACCATTTTATTGAACCAAAATAAGCTGTCAAGCACTTTCGTCTTTCCATACAAGACTTCTTCTTTCACATCATATTGTTTCCATTTTATAATTACATTCACACTACATGTTTTTGAAAAACAACCAATAAAACAACTTTAACATTTCATTCCACCAAACTCTAAAAACTGTGTTACAATAAACCTAATCACAATCTAAAACAAGAACAAAAATTATCCAAAAATATTTGTATTTATATTGAGAATCACAATCTTCAAGACTTTTTAATTCATTTTAAAACTGGAATTAGTGAACATTAGTCATTGAGATCTGGGCGGGGGGGGGGTAAGGGCATCACGATTTAAAATCCAGATTAACTCCTTTTTGTTTAGGTGTTCATTTGTGAAATAACCCTTAGGGTCACTTTCGATATAATCTAATACCACAAACTTAAATTTATGGTCTGGAAATTGTGAATTGCTTGTAGATCTTGTCTTTCAGTCTATGACTGGTCTTGCCTATATAAAATGTGCTACAACCTTGACACAAAGCCCCATAAACCACCCCCTTAGAGTGACAATTAACATGTTTTTTAACAACAAATTTCATTCCATTGAGCATAAAAAACTCACAAACCAAAATGTAGTGGCATTGACTGCAATGGTTACATTTAAACATCCATTTAGATCTAACTTCACTATTCCCATTAGGCTTCATTTCCAATAAATTCTTGAAGGATCTACCTTTCCTAAACACAACCTTTGGTCTATCACCAAATCTCTTATCATTACCTAGCAATAATCGGCCAAAACTTTACTACAACATCCACAATGTCAAGTTACAATCAAGGGATGTTCATAAAATCACTATTTACATTCACACTATTATAAGGTGATAATGTAGTCACTACACTCTGATTCCCCCTATTAGAAATAGGTAACAATGGCAGGTATGTACCCCAATTTCTTTTGTCACACACTTCATCTTTCACTGAGCGTAATAACTCCGATGGATAACCACGTCTGTAAAACATATCCATTGATTTATCAATTTCTAATGAAAATTCCTCATCTTTTGAAATCATAATAGCCAACCTGACCAGTTGGCCTTTAACAACAGCTCTTTTTTGAAAGATGGGATTTCAGCTATAAAAATGGCGATATGAATTAGAAAACATACTTTGAATGTTAGAACAACAACATTCGCTATTGCAATCTTTAGTGACCATTATATCTAAATAGGCCAGCTTGTCTTTGGTCTCCTCATGGGTAAATCTTAAAAAGAAGATACGCCTGTTAATAAATTCCAAAAATTCAATTAATTTAACCTACGCATCCACCCAAACCAGAAAAATATCATCCAAAAATCTGGTACAAAAACTCCAACATTTGGCAAAAGCACTAATAAAGACGAAATAATTTTTTCCAGGAGGCCATGATGAGGTTGGCAAAACTGGGGGCACATAATGCTCCCATTGCCACACCACTGAGTTATTTAAACAATTGCCCTTCAAAATAAAGGAAATCGTTTACCAATTAATGTGGCCACCATGTTAATCGCATCTGTTTCTAGTAAACCCACATCATCCAAAATCTTATCTAACCAGTCTAAGCCTTCCCTATGTGGAATAATGGAGTTTAAATTTTGCATATCAATAGTCACCAAAAAACAGTCTTTATAGAACTCAAGTCTAGTCATATTGGAGAAAAAAATCCCATGAGTCTCTACAAATCTGCTCTACAGCATTGACTGACTGATTAAGTAGGTTGTCTACAAATTTCACAATATAAAAAGTTCTACTCCTTCCAACATCCACTACAGGTCTTAATGATGGATTGTGGAAGTCCTTCTGTATTTTTGAATTTCTAAAAACACCCACAGTAACAGGGTTAGCATTGCAAAGGTAATTATATATATATATATATATATATATATATATATATATATATATATATATATATATAAAGTGATTCGACCCTGCATAAGCATATCAAAAAGGCAGGCAACAATTTTAGAATAAGCAAGATTAAGCTTGTTTTTAGAAATTTGGCCGTAGGTATCCATAAAAAGAAGTTCATACATTTGATTATTGTAGTCTTCTACATCCATAATAACAATCCCCCACCCTTATCTGGCTTCATTACTCTAATGCTTTTATTTTTGCACAATTCCTTGAAAAGCTGCTCTTCCTCCTTGGTTAAATTAATAGTTTCCTCCTTCCTAGTCTTAACCCTGTTAATCAACCGTATACCTCTTTCGCATAAATAACAAATAACAAATAACATAAGCCAGTTATTGAGTGGTGGGTAAAAAGTACTAGCTTTCTTTATGCTAGTCTTGTTATTAGACAGTTGATTCATTTTATCAGAATTAAACCACAAAGCCAAATTTTGTTTCCTCATATATAGTTTGAAATCAATCAAAATCTCAGCTAAATCAGATTTACGAGCTGGAACAAAACTCAAATCCTTGCATAAAACATTTGCATGATCAATATAGAATTGGTAGCTAGAATATTTATAAATAGTAAAGTCCTTATCAGAATTTTGAATGAAAACAGGCACAGAGTTAACATCAACTGGCTTGCTTTGGTCAAAATCAAAAGTAGATACAAACAAGCTGTTAACTACCTTGTTGCCGTTCAAACCTGAACTTAACAAGCCATTTTTTAAAGGACTTACATTTAAATCATTACCATCAATTGAGTGGTCAATTTTCAATTCACGACTAATGTTATTAACTCCATAAAATACATTTTCACTGTTGAAATCGTCAAATAAATAAATACCAACATCAGATACTGATGCGATATCACTACATTCCCCAGCTGTTGAAAAATGACAGTTGTTGCAGTCCACTAAATCAACATTTAAGACATTCTCCTCATAAGCCAAGGTTTCCAAAATGAGAGCGCTTGACTGCTTATTTTAGTTCAGTAAAGTGGTCCTGAAAGGTTCCTATGCCTCTATTTCAAAGATTACTGCTAACGAGAGGAAATGAAAAATACATATGATTTTCCATAACTCTTCCTATCCAAGACAAATGTGCTTTCTTAAGTTGGAGAGAGCAGAACATTTATTCCAGCAACCAGACAGGTAACAACCTCAAGTAAAACAAGTGGTGGTGGGCTGCAGTTGTACTTCTCATATCAGAATCTGCAGCATGCAGAGACTCAGAAGCTGAGACATTGATTCTGAATAGAGACTTTTTTTCTGCAAGAAGACAGAGTTATAAAAAGAAACGGGCTGCTAGGTAATTTTATTTGGCAGAACAGTGGGGGATTTATTACTAGTATAGGGGTAATTGCTTACTGTCTCTTCGAGTAGAGTTACAGTATCTATTGTTTCAGAGTACCTATCACGTTTATTTAGTTTAGTTTTTTTTTTCCGACTCTTCCATTAAGGTTCACTTTCATCAGTTTGTCACTTATGAAAAGGCGACTTCAGCATGGAAATTGTTATCTTTCAAAGAATCCTGACTTTGTTTAATAAAGAATTGTTGAATCACCATCTGTCTGCTTGTTTCTTTTTGTTAAAATTATTTTAAGGGGAATGGTTCACAGGTGAATACTAGGATAACTGCCCAGAAATCCCATTTTAAGCCTAGTCCATAACCTAAAACCAAAATCAAATCATGTACCTTGCGATTATGAAGTGAAGGCCTTAACCATTATGCCAAACTCACCCCTGCCAAGCTCACCTCTTCTCTTAGAGAAGCCTCATCTGGGAAAATTTGGGAGCTACATGTCCTTATGTCCTATGTAGCATCCTACAAGATCCAGGCTGTCTTTCATACAAACCCTTCCTTTAGACAAATGGTCATATCAGACAATACTTTAAATAATCAATCCAGCCTACTTGCTTCCAACTACATGTTCATTATTCCTTTTGTACTTTATGGAGTTTAGGAGGCAAGCATTTCTTTGTATTTCCAGAAGCAAAAATTTTAGAATAACTGTCTAACTTTTCATGTCATTTGCTCTGGCAGGTTTTACTGTCTAGAGGTGACACCTGTATGCTGAGCAGCAAATAATATATATTGCATACATTTACCAAACATGACAAGTTTGATTACATTTTATGTCAAAATGATGTTTTGCCATAGTAAGCATCCAGGTAATAATAGCGGAGACCTGCAGCCATTCAGCATATTCATTGCTACAGCCATAGTATGGGCAGGGCAGATGAGTTGGCTGTCCCAGAAGTTAAACTGTTGGAGAACTGAATGACGTGCTAATTTTAGGGGTAAAACACAGTTCCACTATTTAAAAGCTATCAACAGTGACGTAGCTAGAGTTTTTGCCTCCTGGGACTATCTTTGAGTTTGCCGCCCCTCCCCCTCACAAAATCATAGTCAATTGAGGACCCCCATACACATCCCTCCCCCTCTGCAGCCATTCCAGTGTCCCAATACTTGGCTATTTCTTCCCACTCAACTTAAATACTGTAATGAGTATCTGTACAGTTGAGAGGTATGCCACCTGTGACAAAAGGCGGTACTGCCATTACAGCTAGCTGGAATTTTGTAAATAATTATATGTAATTTGTGAATATCAAACTGATTTATACAATATGCTTGTGTTACAAATGTATTAGAACTGTATGTCATGTATATCAAACTGCTTTATACAGGTGTGTGTTGAAAAGGCATTTGTAAAGTGCTTGTGCTTAAATCCCAGTGTGCCCTACAGGAAGAGAACAGACACACACACACACACACACACACACACACACACACACACACACACACACCTGAGGAAGGCTGGCACAGGTGTACTAGCTATTCCCCCTTCTGCTCAGACTATAAGGTAGTTACCACTGCCACCAACCCCTACTTATCAGCTACTATAAAGGCCCTTACAAAGGGTGACCAGTCCTTCTGTGTAATGTTACCATTATCCAAATGGTAAGTGAGACCAAGACTAAGGCTATTTAGGAGTGGTCTGTACAGTGTCACCAAATACATATGCAAGTACACTAAGAGCTTAAATATGTGTCACGAATAGCCACAAATATAGGTTTAAATATATTTAATAATAAATAATAAAAAAACAAGTCAATACTCAAACAACACAGTAACTGCATAATTCAGAATCAAAGGAAATATTTTAAAACAACATTGCAGGACAGTCTGAAATAATGCAGAAAACATCTAAACTAATCTTCACTGTATTCCTATCTATATCTAAAAGAAATTATTGTACCCTAGATTTACTTACATAGCAAGGCAGATGCAGAAGTGCTGAATGGATACTTTTAGGTCCAAGACAAGATACAAAATGCCCAGTCTCTCTAACTGAGAGAGTTATTAAATTAATATCACATATTACTGCTGGGTTGGCCTGGATGAGATCACTCCTTGTCACCTGCTGTCAGTTCCCAGACTAACAGAAACTTAACAGAATTTAACATTTCTATGTAAAAAATACATATTTCTCAGATGTCTGCTAAGAACTGTAAGTCATAAAACAGTTAGCAATTATTTCTGTTTCAAGATCATAGGAAAACCTCTAACTCTAGATATTTGGTCTGCTTACTGAGTAATAACACAATCATAAAACACTTTACTTTTCAACTTATTTTCTTGAAGTTTTGCAAGTTAACTCTGTATGTTCCAGCTTCTACTATTAAAACATGCATTTGCACAGGTATGCTTATATACATTTCTGTTCTTTTACAGTAGAGTACACTGTGGATCATTCTTGAATCTCAGTACATGGCATACAGTTCCTGACATTTGTAAGACAAGCATATGAATTATATTAATATTCACAAATGACAAATGATTATTTGCAAAAGTCCAGATAGCTGGTCTGGCCGTGTCACAATAAAGCATATGAATCATATTAATATTCACAAATGACATATGATTATTTACAAAATTCCAGATAGCTGGGTCACACTAGCAGTGATATTTTCCATGTTATTTTGAAACGTCTCTTAGTGAGACAGAGCATTCTGCATTCTGTCTGGGACCTGACAACAACAAGAACCATTCAGTACATCTGCCTTGCTCTAAGCAAGTTTTTTAGGGAATAGTAATTCTCTTACATACAGTCAGGAATATAGTTAAACTTAGTTTAGATTTTGTTTTTCTTTAATTGTGTGAGCCTGTATTGCAATGTTATTTTAAATGTTTTCTGTGGTCTTGAACTCTGATGTCACTGTGAATATATATTTAGTATTGTCTTGATCTTTTATTATTTATTATTAAATATATTTAAACCTTTGACTGTGGCTGATCTGTGTAGAGATATTTAAATTTTAAGAGTATTGGCATACCTATTTGTTGACACTGTGGGGGCCACTCCTAATAGCCTTGCTCTTGGTCAAACTACCATTTGTATTAGTATTAATATTACACAGTAAAATTGGACACCCTTTGTTAAAGGCTCTAAAGTAGCTAATAAGGATTGACTGGTGGCAGTGGTAACTACCTTATTGTATGGACAGAAGGGAGCATTGCTAATAACCTGTACCAGCCTTTCCCAGGTGTTTGTGTGTGTGTGTGTGTGTGTGTGTGTGTGTGTGTGTGTGTGTGTGTGTGTGTGTGTGTGTGTGTGTGCGCAAATCAAATCTCAAAGAGTGTGTGTCAGCTACTTGGACAGGGACACAAAGCCCTGGTTGGACAGAAAAGGTGCTGGAGACCTTGTCTTGGTCACTCAGCTGAGCTCACAACTCCATAGCTGTGCCAGTGGAGAGTCTTACTAGAAATATGGAGGAAAAGGGAGAAACCAGCCCTGGACTGACTGTGGTGTCTGTGTGCTCTTAAGGGAAATTGCACTTGATGCAGAGAGCTGCATGTGGAAATACTGTATGTGTACCTGTTATCCTCCCAGTGAATGTCCCCTCCAGGTACCAGTGGTGAAGATTGAGGCTCCTTGATTACTGGTCCAGTGGAGGGCCATCACACCACCAATATCAGTAAATATGCACAATCTCTGCAGAAGTAAAAATCATCTAAACAATTCCACATTAGAGAGATCTGTAACTAATGATGAGGTTGCTGCTAGCAAGCAACTTTTTATTTCATTGTGTCATCTACAAATAATGTGTCTGTTGCCCTTGAAGAATAAATTGCCTATGTTAACATAAAAAATTATAAGCTGCTAATATTGCAATAGGGAATGGATGACAAACTGACAACACATTCTAAATTTCTAGGCATTTCATTTAAAGGAGGACATACTCAGGACAGCAGCACCACATCCTCTTAAAGTACAAGACAATAATAGTCTCTCAGTATATAAGAGACCATATTTATTAGATTCAGACCATTCAATAAATAATGTTACTTGTAATCCTTTTTTCTTTGACTATAGTACCTGTTTTTCCTACTTTTTAACTATTGCTACTAAACAATTCCACACTATTAAATTATTTTCATTTTCAGTAATCCTTTGTAGTTCATATTTCTAGTGTCTGTAACTTACATAACATAACTTATGTCTAGCCATCATGTTTAAGATTTAACTAGCTGTGAGACCTGGGAAGTATGTCATACAATGTTTTGGACAATTTATAGATTAGCTATGATATTTTCTGTTAATTTTCAGTGTCTTCATTTTTTATGCAGACATTTTACTACTCTTGTTTCCCTCCTCTGTACACGTCTCCATCTTCCCAGCATCTTTGCATTATGGTATTGAGAGTTAGATCATAATTTAATTTCTACTTCTAATGTCTCTGCCTACATATCCCAAGATCACACAGTCTATATTCACTGTACTCCTGCATTAATATCCATCCTTTGCATTGTCTGAAATAGCTGACATAAATATACAAATAAACACATGCACACACACACACACACACACACACACACACACACACACACACACACACACACACACACACACAGTATACTCTTCTCCTTGCCTTCAGTACCATCATCAAATGCATATTGCTTTGCACTTCTTTTCATTAAACATAAGCTGAAATACTGTCTACATTTCTATAATTTTGCCAATTCCTAACTAATCTTGTAGTAACTTACTTGTATGTTGTAAAGATAAAAGAAGACAGGCTGCAGGAAATACAAAGATACAGACAGCAACACAAGAAAGGAACGTCTTCTTGTATTTAAAATTGTGCACAGGTGGAAAGGAAGAACAGGACATCTGTGCAACTATGCACACACAGATATGACATGACAGGTGTGTGCGACTGGACCATTCTTAAAAAAGACTGCCTTTAAAAACAAAAACGGTACTTTTTTAATTAAAAAGTAAATGTAACAGTCCCTTGGCAAGTGAAGTAAAAAATCACTTCATGACAGCTTGCATTGAGTTAGATTGTGCTTTTCTTTCAAAGTCAGCAATAAGTTATAAGGATTTGGAACAATGAAAATATTTCTTATAAACCTTCTTTGCTGTCATGATTAATGCCATGTTATGTTTAAACTGTGGAAGGCTAAATGGAGGATACACTATGGTAAAGAAGTGTATGGATATCAACATGATAGTGTAATATAAAACTCACCTATGTATTTACACTTCAACCTTGGTCACTTCCCCCTCACTTGTGTTCAACTTACCTATTTATTTGTGGCCATTAATTCCTACACACTCTTGTAAACTGAGATGGGGTGTATACATGAGCAGTTCATAGGATCATAAGATCATAGGAGATTACTAAGCTATTTACCCGGAGATCATTTTAAGCCTAGCCATTTCAACCCAATGTAATACTGTAGAGGTACTAGTCAATACCCAAGATTGCATTTAGTGATGACTGCCCATGTCCAGGAGAGTTGTTGTTGGTGCTATCCCTTGTAAGAATTTATGGTGCCCTATCCACTCATTCAGTTTCCTCTTGAACAGTTTCATAGAGGTGCTCTGTTTTACATGAACTGGTGTGCTCTGTTTTACATAAACTGGTAGCCTGTTCTTAAGACATGGCAGTCACTAGGAGATAAATCTGTCCCTCTAGCATGTCCTATTTAAGTCATAGGCCATATTTAAGTCCCTGGAATTAGTAGCCCTAGACCCATTTGATTTACAGATATGAGTAAGTTCATTAGGTCTGGGTCTTGGGTTGCTTTCTAGGCCAGGCATGAGTCTCCCCTAAGAAATGTATATGAAACAGACTATATTGACAGGGATTTTACTCAGTCTGTGTAAGGCACAAGCTGGATGCCCTTGATCTTCTTTATTAGAAACCTTTGAGGCCTCTCTAATTGCTGTAGATGCTTTGTTCAGTACATACTGAATAGGGCGTTATACTCAATTATGGATCGGATAAGTGCCGAGTATAGGGGGGCTATAACTTCTTTTGCTCTTGAGGCAATGCCTTACTAATCAAGTAAGCTACATGGAAAGCTTTCCTTACAATGGTAGACATGTGGTGGTCGAAGTTAAGGTCACAGTCAGCCTGTGATCCCAGGTTCCCTTACCACTTCATGGGTACTTCGGGTATTGTTATTGATTTGAATAGTGTGAAGGGACATTGTTTGTGCTGAAGGGAATGATGATGCAATTCTCTGCATTCAGTGTGAGACCATGACTAAGACAGCAGTCATTAGTTTGCGTAAGAACCTCCTGGAGTGTACTGACTTCATTTGGGGATTCAATTATTGCACTTAGTTTGCAGTCATCTGCAAACTTGGTAAGCCACAACCCTTTAGTATTGACCTGAACATCTGAGAAGTATATACCAGATAGTAGTGAGCCCAGCACTGATGCCTGTGGCACTTCATTGGTAAAAGGTCTGCTAGTTGATGTGGAGTCACCCACTTTGATAGCGTATGTCCGGTTTGTCAGCCATTTGGCAACCCATCTTACAATGAAGGGGTTTGCATTCAGTTTGCTAAGTTTATTGGCAATGCCTGAATGTGTTGCATTGAAAGCCGTTGCCAAGTTGAGGTATGCTGTGTGCACAGATTTGCCCTAAGCAATGGCCATGGCCACACTTTCAAAGAAATCCACCAGATTTAACAGGCAGGATCTGCCCTTCACAAAGCCAAATTAGGTATGGTCCAGGATTTGGTGGTCACCTATGTCTTAATTTATGAGGTCCATAATGATACATTCCATGGCCTTACAGATAACGCTGGTCAGGCTTATGTGTCTGTAATTCCCTGGATCTGTTGCTAGTTGCTAGGCCTCCTTTGTGCAGGGGAATAACTGTAGTTGTTCTCCATTCTACAGGAACAAAGCCTGGGGTTAGGCTGTGATTGAAAAGAGTACTTAGTGGTGATGTTAGTTCTTGTTTTAGCCTGTTTGGAAGAAAGCCTGGCATGCTATCTGGTCCCATAGAGGGTGCATTCTTTGCCTTGGGCAGGGCTTTGAGGACCTGGTCTTCAGATATGTATAGTGGGGGGAAGTTTGGAGGAGGGTTTGTTGTAAGTTGGGATGGATAAAGGAGTGGAATTTTCACCAAACCTATCTGCTAGCAGGTTTGCTATCTCTGTGGAGTCAGTGTGTATGATACTGTTGGCCAGCAGTTCTGCACTTGCTTGGGTCCTACCCTTTAGGTCACATACATAGCTGTAAAAGGCCTTGTGGTTAACCTTGGCAGTACTTGCTAGGTTTCTGAGGTGCTCAAAGGAGCTCTTGGATGATTTGACAAGTTGTCTTATTTGCCTGTTCTGCTAAGGCTGAGGAGGGTGTTTTTCCATTGCTAGGTCCTTGCCTTTGTTTTCTTGGAAAGTAACTTTTTGCATTTATTGGAGAATTTGTTGATGCTGGAAGCTTGATTTTACTTGGGGATCTGGATTTGATTCTATCTGGTACAGCTGAGTTTATACACATATGCAAGTGACTGTACAGGACTTCAGTGTAAGCTTTGGTGTAAGTGCCACTTTTAGCTTGGAGTGGGGCTTGGAATGCATTTATACCTTCACCTTGGAGGGTACAGTTTGCCTTGGTGAAGTTTTGTAGTCTGATTTCACCCTTTGTGAGTTCTGGTGTTGGTGTTAATTTGAAGGTGACTGATTTGTGGTCAGTTTTAACTAATGAGGGTCCAACAGTTGCAGCAGTGCACCTCTTTGACATGTTGGCGAGGATGAGATCTAGAATGTCTTTTCTTCTTGTTAGGGTATGGACAATTTTCCCCAGGGTATTTGAATTCACAAAGTCAAGGAACTTTGTGCTTGCAAGTTTGGGATAGAGGAGTAGGTTTCGCAGTTGATGGTGGGATAATTGAAACCCTCATAACCAGTGTATTTGGTAAAATTTGGATTGTCTTCAGTTTGGTTTGCTAAGGTAATGCTTAAAGCCAGAATTAGCCTACTGCACAGTTAAAATAATCTAGGGAGTCAGTCTTTTTAGTAGAATTGTTTAGAAATATATATTCTAGACTTGTCTATCTCTATTAAAAACATATAATATAGTCACTATATTTTCATGCTGCAACTCCATGACAGGAGTTGCTTTTTCTCAATATGCTACTACTCGATGAAAAACTGACTTAGGAAGCATACAGTTGATATTAAACCAAAGGTAAAGGGTTCCTTTGCTATTTCTGTTAAGTTTATGTATCTGCAGTTTTTAGAGTCTTATTTCTGATACTTTGAAAGCTTTTTTTCCATCTAAAAACTAGACAATACTTCTTATAACCTGGCAGATTAGCTAGCCAATCATGGAAGTGATTTGTTGCTGAAATCTAGCCCAAGGTTCACAACCTCTGAGAATTTACAGCTTAGTGTTCAAAACTAAACACTGAATATCTGAATGAGAACTGCCCTTTACCGTTACTGTTATGGTGAGTACTTTAAGTCATCTTTTTTTTTTCCTGAACGTCAATTTTTTTGTTTTAAACATGTGAGAAATATACAAGAAAACTAGAAAATGATCCATCATTGTGCCCTCAGTGATGCAGGCCCAGGACTGTGTCTCTGAAAACCATTCTTAGCCATACACAGCACCAAATCCAAAGTCACCAGCTATGGTATAACCCCTCTCATCCATGTATAAGCAGTCCTACTGTATCAGTCAAAATGTATCTCACTCTGCCCAATATTACTCCAAAACTCTACTAATCAAGATTCAGTGGTAAGAAAGATGGTCTTATCTAAAAGACATCTACATCTTTCCAAACAAAATAGCTTAACACAATTGTTTTACAGCCAGAGCTGAGTGGAACCAAACATATGGTCTCTGTCTCTCTAAACGGTCTAAATCAATGTATAAAATACTCTTAAAAGGTATCACTGCATGTAAAACAGTCATACAATTTTTGTACTTTTCAAAATGAATCTAGACCAACCTTGCCATTCTCCTGTTCTGTATCAAAGAACATAATATTCCTGGTGAAACTTTTTATGATGTTCAAGACTGAGGAGACTCTTAGTTAGGAAAATAATAACTAAAAGCAGATAGAGATTACTTAATAAACTAGGGGTCATCTAAATAATGTATCACATATGCAACTTCTCATTTGCACTCTAACAATTCCACTAAAGAGCTAAAAGGAATAACATTATGCATGCGACTCTATACCCTGAGTGTGTAAATTTGTAAAAAATAGTCTTTGTTAGTTTTGAAACAAAAAGGTTTACAAGTCTCAGACACAGCAGTAGCAAAGTTCATTCTGTAGCAGCCTGTGCCAGATGCCACATCAGAAAATATTCCAACATCAACCTGGTATTTTCAATGTAGAATGTGATAAAACCTTTTCCAAAGTCATTACTGATTGAAGGCAAAATGAAATGGACAGAATAAATGACACAGTCGTGCAAACGTTTACCGTTATTGTTATTATATGAACCAAACTCACTGTGAAATGACACACTGCATGTAGCCTCAAAATCAAACTGCCTTCGACCCGCGTTACATCATACTAACCTTTATATTCTGAGGTGGGTATACAATTTCTACTACAGAAAGTGAATTCTTAGCTTTCATAAAGATAGTATCCCTTGCAAAATATAGCTAACAATTTCATGTGAAATGTACCATTAATGGAGCTCCTTTTTTCAATTTAGTTTCTGTTTCCTAGTTTCATGAGGTCATACAATTTAATTAGTGCTGCAATGTCTTCCTTCCTCAATGCATTGTTTTCAGTTTTGATAACATCAGTGTTTCCTTCTGGATTTCTACCAGCCAGATTTCTAACCTCTTTAAAACCTTTAGCATCACTTGATCTCATTATGCTATATCTATAGCTACTTAATACGATTGCCATAATCTCAGTCAGAACTCAACAAAGGCATCTGTACTCATTTCTACCACATCCTCAAAAACAAATACAAAAAAATAACAAGCATATGTATGGAATGTCAGTCTAACTTATAATTAATCAGACAATCTAGAAAAATGTTAGCCTATTCTAAAGGTTTGCAGGTGTGAATGACAATCATATATACACACCAATCATATATATATATATATATATATATATATATACATAATATCTCTCTCTCTCTCTCTCTCTCTATATATATATATATACTTCATATAATCTCTGAATCTGAAGCTCAATGCCAAAAAGTGTATTGTCATCCCTTTTGGTAAAAACTGTGTACCCATGAGCTACCAAATAGATGGTAGTCCACTTAATGCCGAAAATGTGATAAGAGACCTTGGGACACAGGTGGACAGTAGTCTCTCCTTTGATGATCACATCACCACAGTGGTCAGGAAATCCTTCTACATGGCTCATCTCATCACAAAAGGATTCTCAGCCAGAAAAAAAGAGGTCATTGTTCCCCTCTACTCATCACTCATTAGACCCATTATAGAGTACAATGCCCCTTTTGGTATGTACCTCACAAGACATCTACAACAACTGGAAACACCACAGAAATACCTCACAAAGAAGATTACTGGCCTCAAACAGATGCCCTATGCAGACCGTCTCAAAATCTACAGCTTTACTCCATCGCATATCGTCTTCTCAGGGGCGATCTCTGCCTAACATACAAAGCTATGTCAAACACAGAGCTGTTTGACATGCTCCACTTAAAGAAATCTCAATCCCTCCGAGCTACACGCTCTAGGGACCTTAACCTTGTCACCACAATAAACAGAACATGCTGGAGGGATATATTCCTCTCGCAGAGACTTCCCACACTCTGGAACAGACTACCTATCTATGTCAAACAGAGCTCCTCATTAGCACTCTTCAAGAAAAATCTTGATGATTGGATGGGAAGTGGGAAATTCACCCCGGGGATCACTTCTGTGGTTCTGCTCGACAGGGGTAAAGGAAAATAATTTTCTTGGGTGGCGAAAGCCAGGGTACATTTTTGGCTAGGCTTGTATGGGCCCTAGGGCCGGTAGCCTAGTACCTACTTATGAACCTATAATCAAAATTTCACTTACCCAAAACTTAAAAGGATGAGAGGACTTCACCGGAAACTTACTTTCACAAACACGTGGATCACTGCAATTTTACTCAGGGAAAGGAACCACTTGGCCACCATGACAAAATAAACAAAGTGAAGCAAATCAGTCGCACCCAACCCCTAACTAAATATACCAACTCCAAGATTGCAATACAGTAGGGAAAAGGGCAAAGTTCATCATGATGGCCAAGTGTGTCCTTTCCTGGAGTAAAATTCTGGTGATCCAAGTATTCATGAAAGTAAGTTTTTGGTTAAGTCATCTCATCCTTTTAAGTTTCAGTTAAGTGAACATTCAGTCATGTAAAGGACATAAGGGCAAACATATGTATATACATATGGGTCTAGTTCAGAAGACTGAAAAACCAAAAGACTGAATCCCAAAAAAGTGAAAATTCAAAATACTGAATGATGGCATTTGCCCCTTGTCCACTGTTGTATGATCTTGGAGTTGGTATATATAATTAGCAGGGGGTATGGGGGGCACAGCCCCCACATGAGAGGTGCAGGGGAGCTTTCCCCCTACATTATAAATGTGTTCAGTCTTTTGGGTTTCAGTATTTTGGTTTTTCAGTCGTCTGAAATAGACCCATATAAATATATATATATATATATATATATATATATATATATATATATATATATATATATTTAAATTTGTTGACCGGGAGTGTCCGACTGGACATGGGTCCATTTTCAGCGGAGGCCCGGGGAGAAAAGCTCCACAGTAAAATAAACAGACAGTAGTTACATTGGATTACATAGTGATTAACAATTTAACATAGAAATTACTTACAACATATTTACAGATGAAGAACATAGTACATCAGTAGACAATTAGAATCTTTATCTGTGAAGTACATAACAGGCATTAACAAATGTAACAATGAGAAGTTCCTGCTGTATAATAAGTACTAGGCTTATGAGCATCTGAGCTTGCTATCATCAAGGTAGTTAGTGGAGGTGAAAGAAAGGTAGTAGTTGGATGGGGTGGATGATATTAGAGTGGGAGTTGCAAGGGCATAGCCAGCATGTTTTAGGTGCGCTTTTAATAAAGTTTTGAAGTTGGTGCATGATGGTATGGAGGTAATTGTGGGTGGGAGTGAGTTCCATAATTTGGCTATGGCACAAGAGAATAGTGCTTCACCAGCAGAGTTATTGGCTTTAGTGATCTGCAAGTGATTTTTGTTGCTGGATCTTAGTGTTCTGGTGGTGCGATAGGGTTGGAGTAGATTCTGGAGGGATGGGACATTTAGTGGATGGTTTACTAGTTTGTGGGTGAGTGAGAGTTGATACCACTGAAGGAGGTGAGGGAGTTCAAGCCAGCCCAGTTTAGCAAGTGAGAGACAGTGGTGACTACGGTAGGATGCCCCTCTGGCGAATTTTGCGATTTTGTTGTAGCAGGTCTCTAGCTTGTTTAGATCACATTGCCTTAGGTTGGTATATACTGGAGAGGCATAAAGTAGGGTGGAGATAAGGTGGGAATTTGCTATTGAAATCTTTGCTGCTTTGGTGAGAAATTGTTTATTTCTGTATAATGCTCCTAGTTTTTTGTGGACTTTTTTTATGGTCATGGATATGTGAATGTCAAATTTTAGTTTATTGTCTATTTCCACTCCTAGCAATTTGCTGTGTTCAGTTGGGTATATAGTGGTGTTGTCTTTTGCTGTGATGTTAAAGTGAGACTTGTTTTGAGTATGTTTTGTGGGTTGGAAGATGAGTAGTTTAGTTTTGTTTGGGTTGAGTATTAATTGGGCATCGGATAACCATGTTTCAACAGAGGAAAAGGCTTCCTGTGTGACTTTTTGCAGTTTGGGCAGGGACTGGGCTGAGCAGATGATGGTAGAGTCATCTACGTATTGGATGAGTGTGCCATGTTTGGTGACAGAGGCTAGATTATTGGTGTAAACAGAATAAAGTAGGGGTCCAAGGATGGATCCTTGGGGAACCCCTATGGAGACAGGTAGTTGGGGAGATATGTCATTCTGCCATACAACGGATTGTTGGCGGTCAGACAGGTAACTCTGAAACCAGTTGGTGACTGATTGTGAGAAGGATAGGTTATTGAGGACAGAGATAAGTTGTTTGTGTGGGACCATGTCAAATGCTTTAGATAGGTCTAGGAAAGTAGCAGAGGAGAGACAGCCATTGTTTTTATGCTGAAGGATAGTGTTAGTAAAGGAGAGTAAGGCAGTGGTGGTACTATGGTTTGGTCGGAAACCATGCTGAGTACTGGAAAGGAGGTTGTTAGTAAGGAGGTAGTGTGAGATCTGAGAGTGTAAGCATCTCTCTAGTATTTTGGAGAGTGGAGAGAGAATAGCTATGAGGCGGTAATTGGTTAGTTCTGCAGAGGGTCCGCCTTTGTGGAGGGGAATTATATGTGAGACTTTTCACAATGTGGGAACGTAACTTTCTGACAGAGATTGGTTAATCAAGATGGATACTGGGTAGGCCAGAGCATCAGCTGCGATTTGTAGGTATTCACTTGGAAGGTTGTCTGCTGCTAATTTGGTGGGTTTAAGTTTAGTTAAGAGTTTTTTTATGTTGGAGGTAGGTACAGGAGAAAAAGAGAAGGCAGTGGGGAGATTACTAGTTGAAGGTGTGGATTGGAGGGGAGGGGGGTTGTGTTGTTTAGCTAGTGATAGTATGGTTTTGGTGAAGTGTGTGTTGAATGAGGTAGCAATATTTTCTGAGGAGTGAGGGATGTTAGGAGGAGGGGTACTGACTTTACCTGGGTGGAGGATGGAGTTTATGGAGGACCAGAATTGTTTGGGGCTGAGTTGTGAGGAGTCTAGGGCAGACTGGTAGTATTGGAATTTGTCCCGTTTTATTAGCTTTTTGACTCTGTTGCGTAGTTCTAGGAATTTCTGTCTAGCTGGTGGGGGTTTTGATTTTGCGCCAGTGCTCCCAGGCTTTATCCCTGTTTTTCATTTCTGACTTAGTGGTTTTCTGTAGCCATGGGGAGGGTTGTGCTTTGGTTCTGGAAAATCTTATGGGGGCATGGTAATTAAGGATGTTCAGGAAGGTAGTATTAAAAGATTCAACTGCGTCATCTAGACTGAGGTACTTTAGAGCATGCTAGTTACATTCTTTGAGGGATGAGATGAATGTGAGTGGGTTAAAGTTTATTTTTTTACGTATTTGAAGATAGATGACAGGTTTAGCTTGGTACAGGTTTTTTTTGAGCAGGAATGTTGGGGAGTGATCACTGAGGCTATCTGATAAGCAGCCTGTTATATATGACTGGGGGTTCTTACTGACTAGTATCCAATCCAGGGTAGAGTGCTTGCTGGAGTTTTTATTTATCCTTGTTGGTGACTGGACTAGTTGGATGAAGCCATGAAGGTGTACATGATGGGTTGGATTGTTGCCAGAACAGGATTGCCAGTCAATATTGAAATCACCTAAGATGATAGTTTCTTGGGGGAGATGGTGGGTAGACCAGCTGAGGAGGTTTTCTAGTGGAGGGATGTTTTGGCCAGGTGGGAAGTAGCATCCAATTATGTTGATGGTTTTGTTTCGGTTAATTTTGAGGTTGGTATATATTATTTCTTCATTACCTATTTGTGGAGCTGATGATTTTAAGATCTGGATGTTTAGATGTTGTTTAAATATTATAGCTACACCACCATATACATATTTTTTAGGAGTGCTACAGAATCCTGAAAGCCCAAAATCCTGAAGATCAATATCATGAGACCAAAATCCTGAAAGTTCAAAATCTTCAAAACTCAAAATACTGAAAACTCAAAATCCTGAAAACACACAGGATACTAACACTTACTATATTTCAGTACATGTACATACAGAACTATATGCAGGGGGGGCAAGCCCCCCTGCACCCCCCCCCCCTGTGTGGAGGGCTGTGCCCCCCACACCCCCTGCTACTTACATATATCAACTCTGAGATTGTACTTCTTTACACTAAGTGCAATCTTGAAGTTGATATATTTAAGTAGCAAGGGGTGTGGGGGGTGCAGCCTACCACATGAGGGGTAGAGGGGGGGCTTGTAGAACAGTAATATAGTTTGTGTTTTATTTCTTTCTGTATGTACTTGTGCTGGAATATAGTAAGTTTTGGTATCCTGTGTGTTTTCAGGATTTTGAGTTTTCAGTATTTTGAGTTTTCAGGATTTTGAACTTTCAGGATTTGATTCTGTAGCACTCCCATAAACACATATATATATATATATATATATATATAAATAAATATATATATATATATATATATATATATATATATATATATATATATATATATATATATATATATATATATATATATATATATATGGGTCCCCTTCGAAACATCTAAAACCCATAACATTGAATTTCATAGCATTGAGACCAGAACATCTAAAACCCAAAACATCTAGAACCCATAACATTGGATTTCATAACATCTAACAGTACAAATCACATGAAAAATAACATCTCCTCCACATGTAAAGAAATATAATGACGCCAAACTACCAAACACACTTTTTACTATGTTTCTGCAAGCGGGGTTGGTACAGTGGGGTTAGGAAATTAACTTGTTCCCAGTGTAGTGTGATTTTGGAGTTATTATATTTCATTTATGGGGGTGTGGGGGGTGCAGGGGGGTTTGACCTCTTGCAGAAATGCAGTAGAAAGTGTGTTTGGTAGTTCGGTGTCATTATATGTGGAGGGGATGTTATTTTCTTGTGATTTGTAGTTTTAGATGTTATGAAATTCGATGTTATGGGGTTTTAGATGTTTTGGGTTTTAGATGTTCAGGTTTCAGTGTTATGAAATTAGATGTTATGGGTTCCAAGTAGACATATATATATATATATATATATATATATATATATATATATATATATATATATGTATATATATATATATATGAGTGAACTGCCTTTTGTCTTAAACATGTTTGTTTGACATCTATTTATTTGACTGCATTTAGTCAACTAAATAGATAAGTAGCAAGGGTGCAAGACTGCACAATTCTTGTGGATGGTGCTTATGCCATTCCTACCCATACTGTGTCATCTCAGACTTAGTATATGCAATTAGCTGGGGGTGGACACAATTTGTTTTATTTTAAATTCTTAATGCATAGTAGCCTGTTGACATTGGGTTTGCCGATATTTTGCTATAGACATAAGCAAGGTTGACAAGTGAGTGTCTCAATGAAAGGAAGTAAATATATATATACATATATATATATATATATATATATATATATATATATATATATGGGTGTAATTCTAAAACCAGACTCCCAGAATGTCGACTTTTGCAATCATGAGACCACAATCACGAAACCATGGAACATCGAATGTCAGCTGTTTACTACAGTAAGTAAGAGTACTATGCTCATGAAATGGTCTGTTTTATGGGCCAAACATAATGATACTGGATCATTAAGTTTGTTGCCCATCATGGTAAGGACAAATGTCCATGTGAAGAATTCTTTTTTAACGTTTGCACACTTCAGCCAAGTGTGATTACTGGATGATTTGTTCTTTGACTTGTATTTATTTACTAGGGCAGAACACTGCTCTCCATGAACTTCTTTCAGACTCAGCCCAAGAACACTATCTGGTTAATTGACTTGCTCAAAGTCATACAATTAGGCAACGGAGGCTGTGAGAATCAAACCTTGTTCACTGCACTATAGGAAACAGATCATTAACATCTCCTTAATAATCTATTCCTGACAGTCTTTGGACAACAGTTAAGATAAAATTTTAAACAAAATGAAATTAAGTGATGTAAACACATCAGAGTTGTTATGTACAGAGGCCTCTTGTAAAACCATTGTTCCTAATTCTGTACCTCATGCTAAAACAACTATGTATGGACTAAGAACTATTTTGAATTAAGTTTTGTACTTATGTTATATTTCCTACCCCAGAAAGAAAGTTTTACAAGATTCAGTGTGGATGATGAATCCCTTCATCTATTCCTAGGAAAACAACTGTAGGCTACTCCAAATAAAACTGGGGAATCCACAAACAAACTAAAAATAAACAAATCAGCAGTAAACCCCGAACAGCAGACCCACAGTTAAATAAATGTTGTTTAATGAAGCGCTTTTCGTTGCCAAAATATAGCAACTTCCTCAGAAAAAAATACACATTAACAAGCAGTGCTATTTAAATGGTTGGAAGTAATCACCTGAGTAGGCACACCTCTTTCCTTTCACATATTTAAAAAGACATTACAGGAAGAAATCTGCATCCTAAATAAAAAATGTTTTCATGTTTAAAAAACAAGGCTGATCTAAACAAGCCTAACTGTACAAGTTATTGTAAAAGTAAATTATTGTGAAAACATCATAATAAAAAAGTGAAGTACTGTATAAAATTATGTTCTGTTAAAGTGAACAGTAAATCACAAAAAAATTAAACTAATAGCTGTGATTATACAGTAATAGTCCAACAGTCACAAGTGGTTACCATATCAGACTTCTAAGTTTAAGTAAACATGCAATGTTGCATGAATCATTCAACCCAGGAGGAGCAAATGCATTTAACCGTATTTGCCATGAAAGTTCATGTTCCTCAAGTAGTAAATTCATAGGGCCACCTCTCATATTCGGTTGGATTTGATCGATGGCTTTAAATATAAATTTATGACCTGCATTCTGAATAACTTGTTTAGCCAACAAACTGTCAATTTTATTTGTAGAGGATGCGTAAGTATGCTCATATATCCTGTCCCGCAATCTACGTTCGGTTTTACTCACGTAGAAAGCGGGACAGCAAACACACCTTGCTATGTATACCACAAGTCTAGAATTACAATTAAGTCTAAACCTGATGTTAAACTTGTGGTCATTAATAAGGAAAGTGTTTCCAACCTTGACCAATCTACACATCTTACAACCCCCACAGGTGGTCATCCCTGCATGTCTAGGTGTGTTGCGGTGGTTGCCACTTTCAAGAAGGTTCTTAAGGTTGTACTCTCTATGAAATACTGTATTAGGGAATGGACCCAATTTATCAAGTAGTAGGCCATCATTCGAAATGAATTGCCAGTTCTTGAACAAAATAAATTTCACCCTTGCACTGTCAGTGCAAAAAGTGGTAATAAACCTGTCTTTGAAGTTAAAGTCTTGTGATTTGTAGTGTACCTTGTTTTATAGAAGAGCCACCATCAGTGAGGAAAGTTGTTGTAATATTCTCCAAATTACTAAAATGGAGAATAGGGTTAACTAGCCCAACTCTTCTCTTTTCAGAGACTTCACTAATCAACTGTTGTATCAAGTTACAGGGGTAACCACATTGCTCGAACATATTTCTCAGCAAGTCGCATTCCATTTGAAAGTTCAACTCCAAAGTGGTCATTCTAGCTGCCCTGATTAACTGACCTTTGACAATTGACCGCTTCTGATGGAATGGGTGGCAGCTAGAAAAATGTAAAAAGGAATTACAGTATGTATGCTTCCTAAAAATCTTCGAGACATACCCTTTATTGACCCTGTCTTTGGACAACTCGACGTCAAGTTAGTCTATAGTGTCTGTGTGGAATGTTGACGTGAATGCAAGAAATTCAGTAGTAGTGTTCAAGTAGGAAATAAATGTGTTAGCCTGTGTATTATCACCTTTAAATAAGATGAAAATATCGTCTAAAAACCTGTGGGGGTTGTAAGATGTGTAGATTGGTCGAGGTTGGAAACACTTTGTTTGCTGTCCTGCTTTCTACATGGGTAAAACCAAACGTATATTGCGGGACAGGATATATGAGCATACTTAAGCAATCTCTACAAATAAAATTGACAATTCCTTGGCTAAACACGTTATTCACAATGCAGGTCATAAATTTATATTTAAAGACATCGATCAAATCCAAACGAATATGAGAGGTGGCCCTATGAATTTACTACTTGAGGAACATGAACTTTCATGACAAATACAGTTAAACGCATTTGCTCCTCCTGGGTTGAATGATTCATGCAACATTGCATGTTTACTCAAACTCAGAAGTCTGATACTATTACTGTATAATCACAGCTATTATTTTAATTTTTTTTTTTGTGATTTACTGTTCATTTTAACAGAACATAATATTATACAGTACTTCACTTTTTTTATTATGACGTTTTCACAATAATTTACTTTTAAAATAACTTGTACAGTTAGGCTTGTTTAGATCAGCTTTGTTTTTTAAACATGAAGACATTTTTTATTTAGGATGCGGATTTCTTCCTGTAATGTCTTTTTAAATATGTGAAAGGAAAGAGGTGTGCCTACTCAGGTGATTACTTATAACCATTTAAATAGCACTGCTTGTTAATGTGTATTTTTTCTGAGGAAGTTGCTATATTTTGGCAATGAAAAGCACTTCATTAAACTACTTTTATTTAACTGTGGGTCTCCTGTTCTGGGTTTACAGCTGACTTGTTTATTTTTAAACTGCAGACTACTGTCATCTTAGATTGTTGCCACCGATACTCAAATCATTTGGCGAGCACTTTCATATCCTCTCATCTTTTGGAGTCTCATATCTGCTACTCCTAAACACATACATAATAATGTGATATAAGCTAGGTTGTTATACTTAAAGGGCATTTCAGTCTCATGCAGATGGAGCAGTACATTTTGCAGAAATTCAGTTTGTCATGAGTGATCTGGGTAAGTACATATGGCTGTAGATGTGCATTCAAAAATGAAATATCTTTGCATCAGCTGCAGGGAGGAAGCTGACTTGACAAGCAGTCCGTTTCTAGTGATACCACAGCAGGTCTTGAAGAAGAAAGATGGCTGCCTTGCACTAGCATGGTATTATTTGGGAGATCCATCAAGGATATTTAAGAAATTGAAATGCTGAGCAACCAACAGAATCAAACTCCTTTCTAAACTTCTGGCTAGATTTCTGAATTCCACACAGACAGACAGAAAGACACACACACACACACACACACACACACACACACACACACACACACACACACACACACACACACACATGTATACACAATAAAAGTTATATTAGCCATTTAAACCTGGAGTTATTATCTTATTCACCCAAAGTATTAAAATGAACAACTTCCCTAGGATTCATATGTCAGGGAAATCTATCAGTCATATTTGCCAAACATCAGTCAGTTTGAAGCCACCAAGGATGTTAGGTCTAATGATCAACATATGCTGCTGTGAAGAGAATTTTGGCTATAATCTTTGAGGTCTCAGAATAATACACTTAGGAGATTAATCAAACAAAATTAAGAAGTAGTTACAACATTTTAAATGAGACGAAATCACGAAATGGTACCAATATCGAACTTTTTTTAGTCCAGTTGCCATTAGAATGCAAAAAAAAAAAGAAAAAAATGCATAACTTCTGGCAACAATGCTACAAACTTCTGATAGTGGTGCTGTAGTGAGCTGATATGTTTCCATTTATTCTGAGACAATATCCAGAAGTATGGCATTAAATACAGTTTGTATATTTATTTATTAATCTATCCCTTTAGTTAGTTAGTCAGTTAGTCAGTCAGTTAGTCAGTTAGTCAGTCAGTCAGTCAGCCAGTCAGTTAGTCAGTTACTTAGTTAGTTAGTTAGTTAGTTAGTTAGTTAGTTAGTTAGTTAGTTGTTTAGTTAGTTAGTTAGTTTGTTAGTCAGTTAGTTTGTTAGTCAGTTAGTCAGTTAGTTAGTTACACAGTTAGGCAGTTAGGTAGTTAGTTATTTTGTTGACCAGGATAGTCTGTATGGGCATGAAAAGCTTCTCATTGGAAGTCCATGAAAAAAGCGAAATAATGAGAATAGGAATGCATACAGTAATATTCTAATACATAATGTTCTAAGGAAAACACAGAAGTAAAACCAGACACAGCATATAATAAAGGTCAAACATGCCGAAGTCAAATGAAACACTTCATTAAGAATAGAAGCAACATACAGTAATGGTTTAATACTGGAATACTAAGGAACCACCATGTTAATATAAAGATTGTTGACAGGGACATTCGGCTTATCCAACATTAGAATAGTGTACCCTGATCTTATAATTGTCAGAAAAGGAGGTAGAATATGGGGCAATAGGAAGATGAACTGGGTAAATGGGAAGAGGTGCTCGGGAGAAATAGTGGGAATTTAGGGAAATTGGATGAAAAGAGAAACATTTGTGGAGAAATTGATGTGAGAGAGTAAAATAGTCCGAGAGGCTTCTGGTTTGTGCTTAAGATGTGCATAAGTTTGTTGCCTTATATACCTAGTAGTGACTTGATGTGCCCGCAGTATCCTGATGATGTACATGAACACAACCAGGAGTTAGTACTGTGTTGTTTTAATGTGGGTATGAATCCTTTTAATCTATTTGTTTTAATGAAAATGTGACTTGTTCCAAAGATTAGTGACATAATTAGAAAAGAGAACATTTCCTGCAACATTGTTTGACTTTTGGATGACCAGAAGACGTTTTTCACAAGGGTGTGATTCTCTGCATGGTGAATACTGCTGAAGGATGTTTTAGTGAGGGGTCATTATTGCAGCTGTAGATACAATTATGGGCTGTGTCTAGTTATGTGTAGATTAGGTGTTCTGTTAGTTTTAACCATTGTTCTTTTTTAATACAAGACAATTGTACATTCTATATTAGATGTTTATAGCAAATTTTGTTACTTTGTTGCAGCATGTCTTGAAATTCAGTTGCTGTGTGATTTGCAAAATAATTGAATATAGCTGATGCATACAGGAGGCTATCCCAAATGTTGTTACTCGGTTTTCAGATGAAATTTTTATTTTGAAATTGGAATTTTGTGATTTTCACTACAATGTATTGCATTCTGTGAGCTGGCAGTATACTTTACCCTTTTCTCCAATGTGGTGTGTGGTGGAGGTGTTAGTATATATAAATTTTAAAGGTGGCGCTGGATTAGGAATGTAACAGGCTTGCTTTCCTGCAAAAAAATATATTTTGTGTGTTTTTAAGGATTTATGACTCATAAGTTTTGATATTCAGCTTAGAGGAACACCCATACGATTTTAGATTTTTGTTTATAGTTATGCATAATATTTCTTTTTTTTTTTTTGTGGGTTACTTGTTCTGTGGTAGTGTGGTGGTGTAGTGGTACAGCGGTTAGTGTTGTTGACGCACAGCAAGAGGTTCTCCAGTTCAGTTCTCAGCTGGGTTGCCTTTTCTGTGGAGTCTGCATGTCCTCCCTGCATTCATGTGGGTTTCCTCAGGTGCTCCGGTTTCTTCCCATATTCTAAATACATGCATCTGGAGCATTTCTCCCTGGATCTATGCTGAAAATGGGCTCTGTCCAAGTCATACTTAAGCAGTAAACAAATGTTAAATAAATAAATAAATAAATAAATGGCTGCTGTAATATTAAAAGAGTGTTTCAAGGTGGAGAATTTTTTGGGTGTGATTAACATTAATTTGCTTATCTGAGGGTATAAGAGCAGGCTTGCATTGGTTAGTCAGGATTTAACAGAGGAAAAATATGCTTGTGTGATTGCAGTTTTGTAAGACTTGTTGCAGTGTAGAGGAGGTTGTACTGCACAATGATGGTTTCTTGTGTAGCTGAGTAGAGCTTGTAAATCAACACATTAAATAAAAACAGGCCAAGAATAGAACCTTGTGGGACGCCAACAGGAACTGGAAGGAATGTTATCCCCTGTTGTCTGTTGTTAAACTGTCTATTGAACCTGGATAGCGTAGGTTGAGGGATTCCAACAATAGAGTGGACTTATCAGTTAACAGTTTAGGATGAGAGACAAAATCACATACTTTAGATACGTCTGGGAAGATGGTTGAAGCTAAGTAATCTGCATTTCTATGATTATTGATTATGTTGGTGAAATCTAGAAAGCCAGTAATAGTGCCATGACATGGATGAAAGCCATGGTGTTTCTGTGAAAGGAGGTTGTTGGCCATGAGATGCTTGAGGGGCTGTTTGTGTATATATTTGTCTAGGATGTTTGATAAGGAAGATAGTATTGCAGTAGGTCTGTAGTTCCACCTTTTTGAAGGGGTGTGATGTAAGCCTTTCTCCAAGGTTTGGAACATCAGTCTTTGTAATGAAATGATTAATAAGTATGGAGACTGGGCAGACCAGTGGGTCTGCTGTCATTTTGATGGCATCACCTGGAAGGTTATCTGCAGCTAGACTTGTGTGTTTTAAATTTTGAAAATATTTTTGGTTGTTTAATTAAACCTTTTCCCATTGTCAGTAGAAAACAAGCTGAAGAACTATATTTCATGACTCAACCTCACAGAAGGAAATATAAGTTAGGAGACATACGCATCATGAAGATTTGCATCTGTCTCAGTAAGTAGAAGTAAATAGGACAAGCAATAAAAGTGAAAAAGAAACAAATTAAGTCAATGGCTGCAGAGACATAGTTGGCATATCTAATGACTCACTCCTGTAACTCTTAAATGAACAGCATAAAACACACCAATCAGCTTCCTATAGAATGCACAGTCCATCTCAGCTATCAAAACCCACAAAAAATAAAAACTCTGTGATCTGGTGGCTGTGTGGTTGGTACTCTTAAAATGGATCTCATTCCCCACTACCTCCTCTCTTCAGAACAGGAACAATTAAAAAAAATATAAAAAAAAAAGGTCTGCAATCTAATAGCTGGTGATCCTGAACTGCGTAAGCCAATCAGGTCCAATTTTTGCACCCCACCAGCACCCCTCCTTCCTCAGCTGAGAGGGAAAGAAAAGCTCTTGTCTTTCCTTACATTGGTAATAAGCATTTGCTACACTTTATTCCATGCACATAGCTCTACAGCACTGAAATCTTCTTAAAAAATAAAAAAAAAACAATTTTTTTCTTTAAAACTATAGAAAATAGCTTGCTGCAATGTATGAGTTTCAACAGTTTAGAGCTCAGCTTTGACAACAAATGCAATGTTGGCATTTAAAAACAGAATGCTCTATTATTAAACAGCAATAAGGCTCAGCCAGTCATGACCCCTAGCACTTTGTGCCCAGCCCAGTTACCCCCTTCATTCCACGCTATAAAATCTACTGAATGGATGCTAATGATAGAGCAATAAGATATATATGTTGATATATGGAAGCTTACAGTTTGCCTGTATGAAAGAAGGAGGCAGAGCTACTGCAGGTGATGAATATGCATGCAGATGATGCCGAAGAACTACAGAAAGCAAATAATGATTTAAAAGAGAATTATACCTATGGGCTAAGCAATGCTCATGTATGCAGCACTGACTTGGGTAATGCTGATGTAATACTTACTGTTTGTGTAATGCTGATTTAGACTTCTATTTAATATTTAAAAAAATAAGTTCGGATTATGTTAAATTTCTGTGAATGCCAGTTTGGTTGTTGTCATGGCTGAAAACAGTGTTTGGACCAGCCCATGAATGTGATTAAAAAAATAAATAATATTTTAAATACTATTAGGGGAACAAGCTGACACAGAAGACAGGCCCTGCAGAGAATAAAAACTCTGTAAAGTATATCTTGTCATGGCTTGAGAATTACAAAGTTAAAGACCAGATTTTGTCACTGTTGTGGAAGTAAGGGAAGATATATAATGCTATATATAAATTACTTATTTTTGACAAAAACTGTTGTTTGCTCATGAACACAGAGACAATAATGCTTCCAGTTGCAACAATAAAGTGCATAAAGAGAAAACTGAAACTCAGAATGAATTATCTGTATGCCTTTCTGACTTTCTTCTCACTGGAATTTAAGGCATCTAAGTGATGTGCAAGAAACTGTAAGAAATATTAAGAATATGAGATTAAAGGTAGTGGCAAAGTGAGTGAAACAGAGAAAGTGGTGGCAGTTTGAGAAGAATTCGAAACAGAAGAGAAGTTGCAGTACTGAACTAAGAAAAACAATTCTGAAGATCTGGGCAAGATGAAGACTGAGGAACATAAAAAGCACCTATGGTATAAAAACAGTGAGCAAAAAATAGTATGAATAAAAGTGGTGGGTTAGGTAATGGAGAAATAAGTCTGAGTATATTTTATAAGCTGTTACATCTGCCTTACCAGTGCAATAGATTCTAATCTGTCCAATGTTTATTTTTTATTATATTTAATAGTGATATTTTCATTTAAGGTTGAATAATCTGTCCACGCACCTTACTGATGGGCAGCATGTATCTCTTGTTTTGTGGAATATGTCACACAAAAGTAATGTCCATTAGTTTCTATGAGACATAGTGAGAAGATTTCTTGCAGAGTCTAATTGAAAGTAAACATTGATATGAATCTATCATCACAGATTATACAGAAGTATTTGAAACAATGCTAAAATGTGAATAGCATGAGCAAATAGAAGTAAAATGTTTGAATTATGCTAGCTGGATGCCTGACTGACCTAGGATGGGGGTCAAGTGCTGGGATCAGGGCGACGCTCACAAAGTTTGAAGCCTACAATGCTTGGCTGCTTTGCATTTGCCTTTTTTCTGTTAAGAACAATGTTTTGTATAGATGTCATTTAAGTAAAGACAAGGTTCTCTTAAGTTTACTGTATATAGGTTAATGCACAAGTAAGGAAAACTTAATTGTTTAACTGAATCTTATGTACCATTAATCAATGCTTGTCATAGAAATGAAAACCATTTACTAAAGTATGCAAAAGAGTTTATAAGCTTTATCAAATATATTGACATGTTTTGCAGGAAAAGTTAAAAAGATGTGCCTTAAGGAATAAAGGATTGATTTAGTAGCCTTAAATGTGAACGGGTTTGCCAGTTCAGCTGAGAAAAACAGTAGGTAACTGTTTATTAAGAAAAATGCAACTCAATAGTAAATTTGCAATTGACACATTTAGAAGCTGATGACAAAGAATTGTTATTGAAAGGGTAAAAGGTTTGAATCTGCTTCCTTTTTAAATATGCCAGTAAAATAAACACTATATTCTTTATTTTCAGACATTTCCCACTTACACTTAGGTGTCTATTAATGGATATTCATTGTTGCCATGTGGTTGTAAAAGGTTACATATATTGGTGCTTTCATGGTGAAAGTATATAGTAAGAACTGGAAAGTTATGCTGAGTAACTCCAAAAAACAACCAACAAAATTATGTATTCAAATTTTATCTTAGGTTTGCACTTTCACCCAGATTATAAGGACTTGTCAAACCTAAAACAGCATTTTACTTCTGATGAATTTCTTGTAGTTTGGATAAAAGCGCTAAACCTACAATAACATTGGGATATATAATTTGGTCAGGTTTTTTTTGAGCTATTCAGTGTATGTTTCTGGTTCTTGGATTTCACTTTGTCACCCCTTGCTATGTCCCTTTGTTTGGTTATTTGGCAGTATATTGTGTATATATCCCTCCAAAGACCATGCAAAGGGAACAATGCAAAATAATAAAGAGTATAATTACATTTTGGGAGGAAAATGCAGTTTATATGTAAACCTGCAATGTCATTACTTGTTCAGTAGTGATAAGAGGATGGTACTGATGTCAGATGGGGAAGTATGTAGGAATTTTTACAAGAATCATGAGGCTTACCTCACTTTCTGGCATTTAGTTAAATAATGTGCAGTTTATATATTATTAAAGTCGATAATAAATATTTTTATAATCCCCAAGCATAAAAAATACATCAATATCAAGACTTTGTCAAAAGAAGATGCAGACAGTTACTGCAGGACTTATAAGTGAAGAAGGATGTTCACTGTATTGATCACTGCTGCAGTAGTCTTAGCTTTATGGCTTATAGCCTTCCAAGAATATAATGACCTGTCAGTTTCCAAAGATTCAGGGTACCTTCCATACACCCGACTGTCAAAATGTTAGAGCTGAGTTGTCTAAAAACAGGTTTGGGTGTGAAGCCCTTCAGAGCTTTCCTGCCACTGAGAAGTATGCTCCTCTGAGGCTTTTGATGATCAAGAGTTGGTGTTTGCTCTCCTTTGCTGGGTTAGTAAGTTCCCTTTGGAGAAAAAACTTCAATTGTCTTAAATGTATTGATGTTTTATTACTTCCCTCTTCAGGAAAGTTATTTTAAAGCTAAAAATGAAAGAGAAATGATACCCCATACCTTAAATGCCCACCAACTACTCTCCTGTTATCTTGAGAGAACTATATATCTCATATCTTCAGATCAATTGTCTATTTCTTGTGAAGGTAATAAGAAGAGACAAACTGAGTCAAAACAGACTATTTCCAAATGGTTGTCTAAGGCTATTAATTTTGTTATACTCACCATAATAAATCTATTCTAGGCAAGGTCAAGCCCCTCTCTATCAGGGCCTTGGCTTCATATATGGATTTTGGAAAAGGAGTGAATTCTAGAAATATTCTAGAAGCTGCAACTTGGTCCTCTATTCATACTTTTACAAAGCACTGTAAACCCGATTTCTTCTGTAGGTCTAGATCAAGCTTTATTAGGACCATTCTCCAGGGATTTCTGGACTCTTCTCCTTCCAACTCCCAAAGGTAGTTAGCTGTGGTAATTTATCCATATAGCTAAGGCTACTGCAGCAGCGATCGATATAATGAAAATAGTACAATTGCATAAGTTCAACTTACCATAACAGTAGATGTTCGAAAGATCACTGCTGTAGTTGCCACTCCCTCCCTCCATCCCTCTTGTTTTACGATGTGTTTTTCATCCCAGAGATTGGACTTTTATGTTTTGTTTTTCTTAGCACCACCCTTTTAGGGCTCAGCCCTCCTCTTTCTGCTGAAGGGCTTTGCACCTAAACTTGTCTTTTAGTCAGGTCAGCTCAGCTCAAGCTGCTTGGCAGCTTGGGCATGTAGAAGTTGCCCTGACATTTTGGAAACTGACCAGCTATTCTATATATGCTTGACGGGATATAGCCCATATAGCTAAGTTTACATTATCATTAGGTGAGAGATGAAATATCTGGTAGTGATGGCATTCTAATGGAATTCTAGAATAACCATAAGAGGGTATGTCTAAATCAGTACAACACTCCACTGCAGTTTTAGAAACTAAACAGATCTATAAGTCATAGTAAGAGGCTGTGGTGGCAGTTATATTAAAGGAAGGCATGGATTTATATATGCTATTCTCAAGTAGGATGACATCAGTATGAAGCAATGACTATCAGCTATTTATTGTAAATCTGACTAAAAAGGGTGATGCGTGCAGTACCAACATTAGTAGATGCTGATCCCTATTTGTTTGTAGAAAGCAAACATACATTTTTTTAGATACTGTTATGTTGATATAGATCATATGAAAAAACAAACCATAGGACATAGTGAGTTGAGATGCTGAGACGGCCTTTGATAGAGTAGAATTGAACTATTTAATTAAGATTTTGTTGGAATTTGGTCACTCACTAGATTTTGTTGCGAAACTCAAAGCTGTTTTCCCATAACCAAAGATTAGAATTGAAATATATGCTACAAGTTTGTGACCTGGGGACCCAAGTTGATAGCAATCTCTCATTTGACAACCACGTGGCCAAAGTGGTTAGAAAAACATTTTATATAGCCCACCTAATCATGAAGGGATTCACATCTAGATCAGGGCAGGTCATTGTGCCTCTTTACTCATCCCTCATCAGGCCCATAATTGAGTACAATGACCCTTTTGGGATGTACCTTACCAGACACCTGCAGCAACTGCAAAGACCCCAAAAGTACCTCACCAAGAGGATCATAGGGCTCAAACAGATGCCATATGCTGCCCGGTTAAAGAAACTCCAGCTCTACTCAGTGGCATACCGCCTGCTCAGAGGTGATCTGTGCCTGATGTATAAAGCCATGTCCAACCTGGAATTAATGGACATGCTGCACCTCAGAAAATCAAAATCCCATCGAGCTACGCACTCGAGAGACTTGAATCTCAGCACTGAAATAAATAGGACATGCTAGAGGGACAGATTCATAACCCAGAGGCTCCCTTCACTCTAGAATAAAATCCCAGTCCAGGTTAGGCAGAGTCCCTCATTGACTCTCTTCAAGAGGAATCTTGATGAGTGGATGGGAGATCGTAGGTTTACCCCAGGTATCACTTCTGTGTCACTGCTAGACAGAGGCAGAGTATACTAACCTCGAAAAAGGGCATAGCAAAATTAATTTAAAATGGGTGGTGAAAACCAAACACACTCTGGCTAGGCTTATAAATGCCCTAGGGCAGATAGCCTTGTATGAACCTATGAACCTATGTCTGTAAGAATGAAAATATTTAAATGCACTACACACATTGTCACCAGTTACTCTTTGCATTTGGTTTAGAGCCACTGCTTATGATGGTTAGAAAAATCTGAATTGAATGGTTACAGAATGAACCAGGAACAACTTAAAAGTTCATTGTTCTTGGGTGATGTGTTCATATAATTTACTGAACTTGATAAAAATATGAGTAGGTTACTTCAGCTATTTGATGCATTTGAAAAGTTCTGTGCATAATGTAAGCATAACAAAACGAGAGTAGTGGAAATAAATTAAGTCCTTCTTCAATGTTGTGAAAGATTGCAACTACTTATGGAAGAATGCGTGTGCTAAAAACCTTTGGAAATCTGGTTGGGGAATATGTTAGAGAAATTGCCTCACGTGATTGTGCAAATGCTGTTAGCCTCTTAGATTAACATGAGTGTGATCTTTTGCATGCAGTGAAATGTTCCCCAGTTATGTATGAAGCAGCTGGCAAGGAAATCAGCGCATCCAAGTAGAGGCCATGGTTGTCTCCAAGAAAAGAATATATTACTCAGTGTAGGCTCACTAAAGCAGCTAACTCAAATGGTGGGGGTACGTATGTTGCAGGAGTGCTCATGAGTGGGAGTAGAAGGCATTGAGAGAATTATCATAAACTTTATGCTGAATGTGTGGTGGTGAAGTGAGAACTGGGTAATAGGATGAAATTCTCGATTTACCAGCAGTCTCTGCTGCCATCCACATTAATGGTGAAAGCATTTGGATAGTGACCAAAGCCATGAAAATATGGATGCAACTATTAAATGTTATAGTACTTTATAGGGGAACTAGATTCATTTTCCATGACAGATTGAGGGGGCTGACAATTTAGAAGGATGTTGCAGTAAATTTGTGGTTCTGTTGACTTGAGATGAAATAGATAATTTAATTGTACTTCTTGGAAAATAACTCATCTCCCTTATTATTGTATTTCTAAGTAGTTCTACATATACATATTCTTGAAGTCTTACATTTTTGATTGCAAGCCAAAAACGTCACTGGGAACTGCTGCTGTACAAATGCTGTAAAATGTTTATTAAAACACAAAATAAACCAAAAAGTATCAAAGTGAGCGCTTTCGGGCTAGGCCCTTCTTCAGACAAAGTGCTTCTCACAAACATCACATTTTAAAATAAACATACACCAATCACTGTTCAGTAAAAAACCCCACCCTGTTTTGATTGTTAGCTGAAACTAACAAGTCATCATTAAAAACACATTGCCACTACTCTTACTTAATAAAAAGTACGCCTACTTTTAAGTGTTGGCTTCAGCTAGTTTCGGGAAGGGGGTGGGTCAATAAGGCCTCAATCCTGTACTCTTCTCTTATCCATAAGAGTTAAACCATTCAAATTGATATTACAATTTAGTATTTTTTCCCAAAAATATAACATTGTTTTTATTACAGCTGGAAATCAACCCAAGCTTCAGGACCAAAGAGTGAAAGAATAAAAGGCAAGTGTTCATATCATAAGCATATGCAGAAGTTGTGATGATGGTTCTGATCTTACAATCATCTGCAAGTTTTGCTACCCAATAATTTGACATTTGGGGAAGGAAGAAAGAAACATAAGACCTAACACAGAACCCAATGGAACTCCAGATATAACCCTTCCCCATGATGACTTTTCAAACAGTATAATTACCTGTTGTATTCTACCTGCAAGCCACCTATCGACATATAGAATTACATATAGATCAATTTAGAGAAAAATAAAGCATTTTAGGATTAATTCATAGATTAATGGATCATTGTTTTAGACAGGTCTAAGTCATCAAGTATGCTAGGTCCTAGTCATAAAATTTTACCACTGCCTCATATGATTCTAAGATGGGGATATCCACTTTCGATGAATCCATGCTAATATCTGTAAAAAAACATATTCTAAACACTTTGAAAGTTACTTAAGTATATAGTAATCAAAATGTTTTCCCAGTATAAGAGTGAAACTTTTCTTAAAGGTTATCAAATAAAGTAGCTAATAGGGTAACAGGGCATTTACCCCATGGTAGCAATCATAAAACAAGGGTTGTTGTCAGTTCCCATATAATATGACTTCTTAACTTTAGCAAAAAAAAAACATTCCTAGCATCTTCATTCCTAAAGCAGGGCATAAAGATGAAGAATAAATAAAAATAGAGGCATCATTTTGTATGAAAATATTAATATTAGAAAATAATTCTTTAAAGATGGTTGCCACTTCTTTTGGAAATGCAGCTAGCTGGTCATGAAACATAGCTGATTGCAGAAGGCTAAATATGTTTTAAAACAACTGATATCCTTAAAATAGTTTTTAATTTGCCTTTCTGAGCTGATAGTATAAGCTCATATTTACTTTTATCAACTCTGATTTGGTCTTTTACTAATCTATTAATGGCACTGAGCTTCCTTTTATTCAAAAACATCAAGAACCCTCTGTAGACTCTACATTTGCATCTTGCTTTAGTAATCAAATGTGGCAGTCCTTTATTTCACAACGAGGGCCTTTCAGATTTAGCTTTCTCTGTAACTTTATATTTAATAGTAGCAACCAAAAACTTGTGAAAAATGGGATTTAAACTATTCCAGCTAGAATAGTTTAGATAATATTTATTGGTAAACTGCAATATATAGGTGAAAACACTAAATTAAAAGCCTAAAATTCTACCCTAGAGTTGTCAAGTATTTTGAATTTACTTGTATTCATTAAACAAGTGGCAATCATTAAAGTAACTACATTGTGAATAGAGTAAATTTGAAATTAAACTTTGCTCATTAGTAAAACCAGTTCAAAAATATGATTCAACACTGGTTGGAGTGGTAACCAAATGAAGAAATCCTAAAGAATGATGATAATGATCCACAAATTCAAAGGCCAGATATGAAGCTGTACATGCGTATTTCAATTAATGTAAGTATAACTGAAATTACATACGATAAATGATACACCCTTGTTCATAACTCACAAGGCTGACAAAACTCAATGTGTTGCTCAATATTAAGGTTGGGGCTCCAGCAAACAGAAAGCAGTCAAACTGCCTCATGGTTACCAATATTATACAACTCTGGTACAAGAATCTCTTGAGTTAGGATAATAACAAACTAACAAGTTAAAACAAAAGAACATATATTGATGAAAATAACATATTCAGATCAATTTTATCTCAGAAAATTTTCTAAAAGTTTGATAAGTTACAAAGGCTATATATCAGGTTTATGTGTTAAATATTTTATAACATTTATCCACAACCATTAGTTACAGTTCATCTTGTTTAATGCCTAAACTGTGAGTATTTGCATAGTAAACCCACAAAAGTAAATAAGTTAGGCTATTCAAAGTGGTACAGCTGATGACTGTATATATTAGGCCAATGTATTATGAATTTTACTAAAATACCACTATTCAGGGCAATATGGCATAGCTGAATATGTAATAATTTAGATACTTGTTAGCAGTTAGACTTAAATAGATATGAAGAACAGCTATGCAAATGAACTACATATACAAGTTGCTACATACCTAGGATGAATCCTAGGAGAAGACTGCCATATGAGATACCAGGTTTGGTGTTGCCACATGTATATCAAAATGCTACAGCTGCATTGATGACACAGCCTACTGTAGGTATATAATCATGCGTCTTAAGGATAAAATTTATAAAAGCTCTGCCAGGAGAAAATCTTTTTATGATAATTTGCTATTTCATGTTCTTAATTTAATTTCTTCAAATTATATTTGAAGTTCTACCAGAGAACCTTGGAAATCTTCTTGTGAAAACAGCTAACACCTCAGTGGACAAAGTGAAAATTAATATTTGTTATTTTAGAGTTGCAGTAGGCCTGAACTTCAGAAAGTAATGTTATACAATATCAAAGGAGAGATACACTTGATAGACTGGCTCAGTAAACAAATATCAATTTATTAGAATTCTTGTTGCTTTGGTGGCATAGAGAGATACAGCCCTGAATACAGCCCGGATGGCTCAAATGTAATTAGCAGCTCAGGCAGTAGACAGGGTGGCAAAGAAAATAAGCATGCCTGTCCAGGAGGGGAGAGAATGTGATGAGCACCATCTGATGATGCTAGGTTATGGGGCAAAGTGAACAAAAAGGTGCAATCACCTACAGCTAGGGGCAGCAATACCTACTCACCATGACTCTTCCATTGCCCACAGAGTGATGTCAGTACAAAGAAGTAGGGATCTAGGCCTAGAAAAATCCCACATGGAAGCAGGACAGCTTCTCTTCTGGTCTGTCTCATCCACTTGCCAGGAATGACCCAAAGTCAGCCTGCACAATGAGTGTGCCCTCCTGGTGCAGGATCTCTATCAACATGAGTACCCTTCATGCATGGAACATTAGGGATTTGCTATGATTGGACTTGTTCAGTTAAAAAGTCTCTGCCTCTTTAAGATGGTGAAAAAGAAAGCTGGTAGGAATTACCTACTTAATCCTAGCAAGTATAATAAGATTGAAATACTAAGCATGCAACAAATTACATGTGGCCTACCTTGCCTGTTCCCCTTGATATTTAGTGGGTTCAGGTGTTGTTAAAAGCCATTGTGGGTCCCTCTTCAAAACATTTGGTATCTGAATCTGCAGCAAAGAAAAATGCACTGTTTTGCTGAGACAAAGAAAAAGGAAGACCCAGAACCTGTTAAAAATAATTCCAGGCAGATGAGTGTAGCTTGGTTTGTTCAAATTAAAAGTCTGGTGCTGCTTCTTAAAAACAAAAACGTTAGAGTAATGTAAAACAGCTGTGTGACGTCCAAGTGGGAGTGGTCTTTCTTCCTCTTTGCCTGAAAAACACGGTGCATTTTTTGCTACAGATTCAAATACCAGATGTTTTGAAGAGGGACCCACAACAGATTTTAAGACCACCCTAATCTACTAAATACCAAGGGCAACAGGCAAGGTAGGTCACATGCAATTTTACATGCTTAGTATTTCAAAGTGATTGGTCTTGCAGAAAAAGACACGTGGACTAGCAGATGTGGTTGATCATCAGCCACGGAGGCTAATAAAGAACATATTATAATTCTTAACCAGAAAGTTATAGACAGAAATATTCTCATTTTTAACTACTTTATAATTGAGGTAAACCAGAAGATAATGGAGTAGGTCATTAAAAATGTAATTCATAAGAAACAAATATATTTATTTCATTAACATTTATTTATTTGGGAAAAAGTTTCAGCTGATAACAGAGCCTAAACTGCTTGTAGCACTTCTTAGAAACCCCATGGTTTGACATTGAAACATGATCACTTAAACTACAGACCTGTCAATTTGGAGTTCATTGTGGGAGAGGATGGTAGAATGGCTCCTTACCAAAATTCTGTTGAGCAAAACTACCTATACCCTAACAACTTTTCTGCTAAACAAACTGCATCTAAAGTCAATACAGCTCAAAGATAAAGATAAATTGCACATGCCAGTTTCATAGTTTTTAGATTTGCATGTTTAGTCATGAAAACTACAAGTATTTCAGAGAATATAGCTGATTGAATCATGACACATCCAGTGGCTACCATAAAGAAAGGTAGGACTTGGTAAGATAGCTGATAACCATCTATATAGCATAACAGCCTTTACAAAAATATGACACAACTGATAATTATGTCCAATAAAAAGGTACTTCAGTATTTCCATGTTGCTATTTTTTTTTACTTATTTATATTAGTAAGTGGCTCAGGTCCCTGGCTTTATTCATTTACTTACTCCACTCTTATTATTGTGGGGTCTTGGCTATTTAGAATGTGTTAAAGTGATGGTGGGATAAGCTTAAAAATATGAGTAAGAGTGAAAAAATACAGAAGTAATCTTTCTGAATGTTGTAAGACCCAGTTGCAGGTAAATAGGGGAGAGACAATGATGAAGCACGGTGGGACCATTACGCAATAAGGGGCTACAGATTCCTTTGGATCTACCAAGTATGTGATTTTTGGGTGGAGGTCTGATTATCCTGCCTATTGCCTAGCTGCAGGTCATTAACATAAGCTGGTAATTAGCCTTGTTAAGGATTCTAGTTTCCATAGTTGTACATCTTGACATTAAGTAATAATGTGTATGATGCCAATCCCTATGCATTGTAAAATCAGTCTTTGGTAACATTTTATTTTCAATATATACCTTAGTGCATTACACAATGAATACAAAAAGGTAATTACTAACTTAGTCTTTTGAGCACTACTTTTTGTCACACTTATGGAAAGAAAAAGTGGTTTTCTGTCTCATGGCATCCACGTGTCTACAACAGGATGTACTCACCAATGTCAGTTCACAAGCATTGCTTTTTACAACAGATCAACCAGGTGAAAATATCATCTTCTGATTTGTCTCAGCAGATACCCCATGCCATACATTTTTATAGATTTTTTCATTTGACTAACAGCAATGACATAGTTTTATGCTCACATTCAGTAATCTAAGATGAATGTCCAAGTATAGTGCATCAGATTGCTGTAATCATATTGTGTGTGCTTCAGCAAGAATCATACAGGAACTAGATACCTGGCAGACATTTCAACACCTTCTTTGTGAATTCCACTATTGCAGTTTCATAACAATGAAAGTGCTCACACTAGAAACAAAAAAATATTACGAGCAACCATGTCTTATTATTTTGTTATAATTATATGTAACAAATCTTCCATTTCCAATACTCAATGAAAACTTTACTCAGTCAGGACTGGAACAAAATCAATACTGAAAAGCCTTTCTGGTAATGTTGGAGCCAATCCATCCACTTCCATACCTATACAATGTCTGCAGTTTCTTTTAATGTAGAATCATCTTAATCACTTGTGCTGTATAGTGGCCAGCAATTTTACTTCTGACACCATAGGTGGAATCATTTCTAGTGTGGTTGATTTAAGAGTTTAATTTCAGTCACTGAATTTTTTTCCCTTTAAATGAAACTAATGCATACAATTACAGAAATGAAAAAAAAATAATAATAATTTTAATGGAACTGTACATTTTGTTAGAAAACTTAGCAAACTTTTTGTTATTCATTTTCAGAAACTGCTAAAGAAGCATAGATGGTGTATTGGTGTACATTTGAAACTTTCTCCACACTAGCTAATTTCCTGCTGTGGGATTACATTGTTTTTTTTTTTTTAAGCGTATCTCTAACGGTACAGCACATGTTTGAGTAGGCATTGGTTATATATAAAGATTAACACAAACATTTTTTGAGTAATTGACTAATGCATGCTATCAACATCCTAAAATTGTGAAAGTGAATTTCATAAATTGAATAAATTTATGCTTTGCAGGAAATCTGAACATCCAACATAGGAGTCTACCCCCTTCATATCCCGGGTGCATAACTATGTGAACTCATAATTCACACAACCTCAGAGACAATTGAATGGGTAATTTTGTTGCATAGCCAAGTATTTCCTTTACAGTCAAGTAATGCTATCTATGATTGTTACATCCCATTTTTATAGGAGTGGAGTGAGCAGGGGGTTTGAACACCCCCCACTAAATATATATATATATATATATATATATATGGTTCCCATTCAGAAGCCTGAAACATCATAATCCTGAAAATCAAAATCCTGAAACCAAAAGCCTGAAAATTCAGAATCCTGAAAACTCAAAATCCTGAAAGCCCAAAATCCTGAAAGACCAAAATCCTGAAACTCAAAATCCTGAAAACACAAAATAGACATACTGATGTCATTGTGGCTTTGCTATTGTTAGCCCTGTGGTGTTAGGTCATGCGTTGGGGTCAGGTAAGTGCGGTTGGTTTTATTTTAGGGTTAGGGCGGTTTAAGTGAGTTAGGGTTAGGGCAGGTTAGGCATGTATGCAATAGTGACAAATATTGGGGTTAGGGGCGGTTTAAGTGAGTTAGGTTTAGGGCGCGGGTCAGGTTTGTGTGCGATAGTGACGGACCTTAGGGTTAGGGTTAGGGTCAGGGTCAGTTAGTAGATATTAGTGTCTTTATAGTGACATATTAGCATTATTTGTGTTTTCAGGATTTTGAGTTTCAGGATTTTGGTCTTTCAGGATTTTGGGCTTTCAGGATTTTGAGTTTTCAGGATTCTGAATTTTCAGGCTTTTGGTTTCAGGATTTTGATTTTCAGGCTTATGATGTTTCAGGCTTCTGAATGGGAACCATATATATATATATATATATATATATATGTATTACTGGATGTTATTACAGGACTCATGGAATGCATAATAAATTAAAGGATTTATCCGTTAATGAATAATGCAAATCATCTATAGCATAGTGAAAGGCTACTGGCAGTCTCAAAATGAGCATTCTCCTATGCATTATCATACAGACACAGGATTTAGTGCTCTGATGCATCCAACTACACTACCAGCTGAGATAATATTGTTATGGGATATAGCATGACTGTGCAGCTATAGCAGGACTGTTATGCAGGCATAGGAGAAATGCAGACTGTTGCATTGTGTTTGCGGTGAGAGAGTCATCTACGCTTTTCCTGTGACTCCAGAACATAGCATCCACTGCAGGCTGGAGTAATCCATAATGCTATGCTTGAATCCTGTTATATAGTACTGCATTGTACAATTTGTGCACTATGATGACCAAGCACAATTTATGTTATTTTCATGTAATGAAGAAACAACCAATTCACGAATCATTGTGGCATTGTGAAGCAAAGTACTCTAGTACATCTACCATTACTAGTTTGGAGTAACATAGCAAACATCAGTCATCTTGGTTGCTACCCCAGGAAATGTGTATTTATTTATTTTTTTACATAATTATATAAAAGATGATGGTAAGTCTAGGTAACAAAAATGTAACTTTTAATTTTACTGCAGTTAGGATGCTACTGGGATGAGCATAAATGGTATGATATAATGGGAAACAAATCTGATAGCTTGACAATGGCATCACAATTAAATTTAAAAGGGTGTTAAGAGATGAGATTGTGGAATACCCTAGAGAATAAGCCTTACTAGTGCATTTTGCAGGAGTCCAGAAATAGGACAAAGATACTGAAGTCAAGTACACTGTTGCTGCATTTTACAGACGTTGCATATTGGAAGCACGAGATACAGCAAGCACTTCATTTTTTGTAGCTTTTATGTTTGTATGTGTGCATGTGTAAGTGTGTGTGTGTGTGTGTGTGTGTGTGTGTGTGTGTGTGTGTGTGTGTGTGCGTGTGTGTGCGCGCGCGCATGCATGTGGGTGAGTCTGTGTGAGACAGAGAGCGAGAGAGTGAACAAAGGCATTACAAATTTACAATTATGCACATCTCTAACTACACCAGAAAGGGAAAACTACAGTCTCAACTTCTCTGTTAACTATAGACGGGGAACTGGTAGCTACTATAAATTTAGTTTTGGTTTGCCTATGAGATGTCACTGGTTACTTTTTTGGTTCATCATTTGTTGAAATTTTAATTCTGAAAATGGTGAGTTGAAAATTTTATAAAAATAGAAACAATCTTTCTTTACTGAGGGGCTAGCCCCATAGTTTCCTGATTTTGAATCCCCCCACACCATGAAATTATATATACCATTTCCATGTGGAGATAAGAGGAAGAAAAGCCTGAAAAGTGTACTGCTGATTCACACATTACAAAAGACTGTGGTGACGCTCACACATTACAAAACACTGTGGTGAAGCTCACACATTACAAAACACTGTGGTGAAGCTCTCTGTAAAGTAAAATCTTTGCAATGAAGATGCATAACGGAAGAGTCAGTGACAACTCATAAATATGCCATTAGTGATATGTTTACACCATATTACTTCAGGAGTAGGAGAGGAGAGAGATTGTACACATGCTGTTTATGAAATGTTACACATTTACTGCCTCACTATATGTACCACTGGGTAGTAAAATAGAATACATAGCTTTGGATACCAGTGTTTCTCTAAAAATATGCCATAATTTCTTCGACACCTGACACTGCAAAGTTAGAGCCAGTATGCAGTATACTGAGATTCCACAGTATGAGATGAGAAATGTAATATTTCCTTTTTCTGAAACCTGGCTTTAATTCCCATATATCATCAAGTTTTATATAACAGTTATTACTTATTTTTCATTTGATTTCATCATTTGTTAGGTGAGAAGTTTGAAACCATTTTCAGCTGTGGCTCATGTCAAAGGTGCATGTGAGATTTAAAAGAGTTTTCACAGTATGGTGTGAGTAACATTCATACCCTGTATCCACTGAGTAAGAAATGTTTGCAAAATTTTGGAACAACCACCCCAGCTATAGTATTTGGAGAACAGGATATTCATGCTAGTTGTCTAATTTTTTTGAATTAAGTATTTGTAATTTAGAAAAAAATATTCCTGATAAATCACATTAACATATTGTATTTCTGACAATTCAATTTGCAGAGTGCTATTAATTCTATTCCAATAGTGCTGTCACCCTCTCAACCCACACCTGGCCAGCTGGCTAGCTGTAAAGTGTGTGGGGTCGGGGGTATGATCTCCTTTACCCATGAGATTAACAGAAACTACAATCAGCAGATGTTACACAGGTGCTTAACATGAGTTTATTTATTATTTATTTATTTATTTATTTTAAGAAGTGTGATCCATTTGAAGGACATAAGATGTAAAAAAACAAAAATGTTATATAATCAGAAAGATTATTTCAAGCAGGTAACATGTATACCAATACAATAGGCCTTGGTGGTGATGATTTTACTGCATTGCTCTATTTGAGTATTAATGGATGACAAGAATAAGTTTTGTTTCACACTGTATTTAATCATCACATTTCCAAAAATGACAAAAATCAGCATGTTAGTGAAACTCAGAAATGAGTACTAGCATGGGTTAGGGAGGGATTGCATGTGCTTCTCTTACTACTCTATGCTGTTAATATCTCAGGAGTTGATGAAATGCAATAAATGACATTCAGAGCTTGACAAATGCTCTTAACTAACTATCGTCATGTCAAACATATGCTCACACTCACTTCTGATTTTGTATGTGTGTGTGTGTGTGTGTGTGTGTGTGTGTGTGTGTGTGTGTGTGTGTGTGTGTGCGCGCTATAATATGTATATATATATATATATATATATATATATATATATATATATATATGCAGAAACCACAAAATCCAAAAACCGAGCAAGTGGGCGTGTGGAAGAAGAAACGTGCCAAAACGTACAAGAAAATACGCCAAATATAGAGTAGCAACTGTCATATAAATCCACCTCCGTACAGCAGAGGCTACAAACTCATTTGCAAAACCAATACTGGCAATGCTACAAAAGCTTCAAAAGATGGTTACTTAGGTTGTCACGAGCCAACCTCCGTATTTAAAACTAAAGTGCTACTGCTAATTCCAATTACTGCAGGAACGGTTAAAAACAGATGATAAATGCTAGTAACAAGTCCAAAAATTGAACGATAACCATGCGGTTCAGAAAATTTAATGGTGAGCGCTTTCACGGCTCAAACAAGCCGCTTCATCAGACAAACAGCGAAGCGCTACTAAAGCGCCAAATTTAAATTAAAACAGACAACACATGATTCCTATCAATATCCGGTTACGGATAGTGAATACATTTTAAAACATTTTAAGAAATATAAAAATAACATTTACTAGTAAATTAAATGAACAACTCTAAAACAAAGCGCAGTGAAAGCATGGTATCTAGCATCAAACTACCTACACATTATCAAGAAAGTACGTAGTGTTACATCAATTGGTTTTACATATGAGTTTGTAGCCTCCGTAGCACGGATTTATACGGTGGATTTATACGACAGTTGCTACTCTATATTTGGCGTATTTTATTGTACGTTTTGGTACGTTTCTTCTTCCACACGCCCACTTGCTCGGTTTTTGGATTTTGTGGTTTCTGCATACATTTTTTGGGCTTGGTGGTTTCTACTACTTACGGGACATGGAAGGAGCTGTGGGCGTTACCAAGGATACCGGTAATGTAAGTACGGCTACTTTGCACATACGTGGTTTAATGGAAGATGCTGCGAATCCCCTAGTTAACTTTGATGGCTCTATGACTGCTAATGACATGAATCCTGAAATGAGGGATGAAGCTTTAATTAAATCTATCAAAAGAGATATGGACAATGATTTGTTTAGATTCAAACGCCTACAAGCCCAGCGTTACCATATGGAGGCATGTCTAGCCAAAGGGGTTATACCTAGGGGCTTGAGAATCCTCAACATGCCGACATATGGGAATTTATACCCAGGACTACTGCAACAGTGGCAGCAAATAAATTTGGCTGCTAGCCGTTCGTATATGAAATTGTTGATTGACTTCTTCCTTCCTTTGGAGGAAGAATGTAAAATAAGTATGGTCAACTTGCAACAAAGACTTAGCACGGTCCTGGGTGACAATGCAACTGACTTTTATGTACGTGAATTGTTTGACCGGGCTGGCCGCTATGAAACTAATCTACTCAACATTAAAAGGAAGAAGTTGAGTAGAGATATTAAAGATTTTTCGGAACACCATGTGTTTGTATGGCCACGTACCACGGTGGATGCTAGGTCTAATCAAGATACAGAGAGGCTACCCAACAACACTCGTAATAGGGGAAATTATAATAGAACCTTTGATGGGTCACTTCGAGGACAAGGCACTAACTATAGTGATGTTAGGCGTGAAACTGTGACTGGAACAGCGAACAATGTTGGCTCTACTGATCCAGTTGTTGATAGTTCTAAGGATACATCTAATTCTATAGCCCCTTTGCTAGATGCACCACAGGTCGGTGCCCAGGTATCTCTTGATGTAGGAGTCTCAGCTAATATGCTGAATACTGTTCAATCACCTATGGGTAATGCTACCTCATCTGTTTATACTACTCCGTGCGAGAGCAACAGGGGTTTGGATATAACTACCAATGATGAAGTACCGTCCAACATCTCCTTAGCAGGAGTTGTAAGGAGGAAGATACAACTAGATAAGGTGGAGACACATAACCCTATAGATGCTCCTTTTCCGATTCGTTTGAATCGGAAGAGGTCATTGGAGAACGACTATGTACGTGGGGCCAAGCGGAAAGACCCACCTCCCCATTTGAACCAGCAGCAAACCCTACAGAATTTCTGGGGTCAAGCGAATTAGTATATAACATCTCAAATCAAGTGCTGTCTGCTCCTGAGATGCAAGTGTTGAATAAAGGTATGTCGTTCATCCCTACGTCAAGAATTGATTTGAGTCAATCCGTTCTGTCGGTTAGACTGTTTGCAAGGAATATTGGTTTAAAATTAATTTTCAATGATGGTCAACGATGCCAAACAACTGGTTTTAAAAGGAAGAGTGATTATGTACCATCCTTTAATCCAAACCTAGATATATTTGTAAAAGCAATGGAAAAAGATCTATATAATATGCAACGAGTACATGAGTCTGACATGTATGAGAACTTAACTAGGGTGGAAGTTCAAGCTCTGAATGGTCTTAAGAGTAATAGTGCAATAGTGATAAGACCAGCTGATAAGGGAGGTGCCACAGTGGTTTTGGACTCTTTTATTATAACAACAAGATGTCGAATATGTTAAAGGGAGATGCCTATGAACAGATTTCCATCTTAAGTGTACATTTAATGAAAGCTAACATTGATGGACTATTGCTTGGGTATAGAATGGCTGGTTATTTATCTGAAGACCTCTTCAAGTACATGCAGGTAGACTATCCGGTGATTCCTGTCATATCAGGACTTCCCAAAATTCATAAGAATCTCCTTCAACCAGAACTAAGGCCAATTGTTGCTGGTTCCGGATGGCTCACTGAGCCCCTTTCCATCTACCTGGACCATGAACTTAAATCTACTGTCTTGCAGTCCAGATTCATTTTGAAGGATACAGAACAGCTGTTAAGAGAATTTAGCACATTAACGTCTACTCTGAATAGAGCAGTGATTGAATCTGCAATATTTGTTACTATGGATGTAACCTCTTTATTCACCAGCATCCCGAACAAGGAGGGTGTAGAAATGCTAAGGCTATATCTTAGAAAAAGTTCTGGATTCATTGAGAACAAGATAGACTTTTTATCTGGTTTAATGGACGTTGTTCTAAATAATAACATCTTTCTTTTTGAGGGAACTTGCTTTAAGCAGGTGAAAGGGGTCGCCATGGGCACGAGCTGTGCTAACAGCTATGCCAACTTGGTCATGGCGACCTTTGAAGAAGTACATATCATCCATAATCCACATATACTCTTTTATAAAAGATTTGTGGATGATTTGCTGTTCTTATGGGGAGGAACAGTAGACCAGCTAAGCATATTCTACAATAACATGAATTCAAGTAGTTCATTTTTGAAATTCACCATGATTTACAATACTGAGTGTATTGACTTTTTGGATGTAACTCTGTTTAAGACGAATGAAGGCATCAATACTAAGCTACACCGGAAACCCTGTTATAAACACTCGTTTCTTCGTAGAGACAGTATGCACCCCCCGCATATATTTAAGAACATTATAAAGGGACAGGCCATGAGGATATCCAGGCTGTCTACCAGGCATGATGACTATGAGGAGGGGTTGAATGAGCTACGTGAAGGGCTATTGAGTCGAGCCTATTCTGAGGAGGAAATCCAGACTGTCTACAGACAAATGCAAGATCTGAGACAGTACAGAGCCAAACCTTATTTGTTGGGTGGGGAATGTAGAAGACCTACTGACTGCTCTGGCAATAGATCCATGGGGTTTGTCATGCCATATGGAGTTGGCCACAGCAAGTTGCAATATCTGATTAGCAAGCACTGGAACATCCTCACTGCAGATGAGAACATTGCCAGACTAGTGGGGTACACCCCCTCCTTTGTTTTCAGTAATATGCTTAATCTGAAGAGACTATTATGTAACAGCAGGAACACAGGAGCACATGGAAGAACAGGATTTGAGAGGACATCTAAATGTGGCAAGTGTGCACAATGTGAGTTCATAGATGAATCTCATTATTACAGGCATCCTGTATCGGGTCATCTTTGGACATTGAATCAAAATAGTGATTGTAACACTAGGAACATTGTCTACATTGCACATTGTACTCATTGTTTTTCGTTCTATGTGGGCAAAACCAACAGGTCCCTTAGAGAGAGAATAAGGGACCATGGCTATTGCCTAGCTAGGAAGCAAGAATGTAGTGCCTTATCCAAACATACCATCAGGGAGGGTGTGAAGCACACATTTTTGTTCCAAGTGCTCCAAGTAGTAGAACCGAGTCCGAGATTAGGTAATATGGTTAATCTCACTGAACAAGCTGAATTAAAGTGGATATGTAGGCTGGCAGCCCATAGGGACAAAGGTCTGAACGAAGTTCTGTCTATAAAACCTCATTTGAAGGCTAGATCTTTGAGATGACCAATGAGTGGTTCGAAGTATTGGCCCTAGTATACGTATATATGATTAATGAGGGCATTATAATTCTGAATATGTTCCTCACTATCATACTTAGTGCTATAATTTTATATCCACTGCAGCTCCCTTATGTATATATGTCTTTATAGTTCTGGATAGACATTTTCATGCTGTTTACCCCCTTACAGCATTTTGTCACGTCCCCATTATACATTAGTGGTCATTTAGGTCTATACTCACCTAATATATGGTTCCACATTACTATTTTGCGCCAAGGTTCTGGACAGCTTTAGACTTGGTTTAGTATCATGTGTCTAGGTCCTAGACTGTTTAGATAGTCATAGCATATTTGTACTTGCACTTGTGATTTATGTTTTATTTTACTTAGTTTATGAGTATTTAGCTGTTAGCATCATTTGGGTTTTAGTTTTATTTCCACCCAGATACGTTAGGATTTGTTTAAGTTATTAATTTGTTTTTGATCTTGCTTAGTTCTATATCCGCTCATGTCTTGGTCATGTCTTTATTTAGATCGTTTGACATTATCTCATGGGTGTGTTTTTATTTTGAATGTATACATTTGTAATAGTCTATATTGATGCAACATTACGTACTTTCTTGATAATGCGTAGGTAGTTTGATGCTAGGTACCATGCTTTCATTGCGCTTTATTTTAGAGTTGTTCATTTAATGTACTAGTAAATGTTATTTTTACATTTTTTAAAATGTTTTAAAATGTATTCACTATCCGTAACCGGATATTGATAGGAATCATGTGTTGTCTGTTTTAATTTAAATTTGGCGCTTTAGTAGCGCTTCGCTGTTTGTCTGATGAAGCGGCTTGTTTGAGCCGTGAAAGCGCTCACCATTAAATTTTCTGAACCGCATGGTTATCGTTCAATTTTTGGACTTGTTACCAGCATTTAATATCTGTCTTTAACCGTTCCTGCAGTGTTGGAATGAGCAGTAGCATTTTAGTTTTGAGTACGGAGGTTGGCTCGTGATAATCTAAGTAACCATCCTTTGAAGTTTTCGTATCATTGCCAGCATTGGTTTTACAAATGAGTTTGTAGCCTCCGTAGCACGGAGGTGGATTTATATGACAGTTGCTACTCTATATTTGGCGTATTTTATTGTACGTTTGGGTACGTTTCTTCTTCCACACGCCCACTTGCTCGGTTTTTGGATTTTGTGGTTTCTGCATATTTTTTGGGCTTGGTGGTTTCTACTATATATATATATATATATATATATATATACACAAGTATATACATGCATACATAACTACACACAAACACTAACATAAACAGTGCTGCTGCCCATCAAAGCACATAGTTTTGTTTCTGGCTATGATGCACTCTTCATATCTCCCCTACAGCCAAGTAGTGGCATCCCTGTTTTATCTTACATCAAAAGGAAATGTCATTACGAAGACTGCAGATATTAAAAAAGTGTGCTTGTTGTGTATGTTTCTGTCTGTATTTTGTTAGTCTGATCCAGGACTGGTTTTTCTTTTTAGTCCCATTTTTGATGGATTCCTTCTCTAAACCCATTTTTAGACTGATTCATGTTCTTGCTCCCACCAATAAGAATAGTTTGGACTTCTTTATAACAATGACCAAGATAAAGTTGGCACTGGTTAATGAATGATAATATATATATATGTGTGTGTGTGTGTGTGTGTGTGTGTGTGTGTGTGTGTGTGTGTGTGTGTGTGTGTGTGTGTGAGTGTGTGTATTTGTGTGTGACTGTGTGTGACTGTGTATCTATATATTCATAATATATACTGTATGTGTGAGCCCCCAGGCATGTGCATGTCATCATATATGTGTACATGTATGTGGGATGTGTGTGTTGGTGTGCATGTTTGTATGTCTCTGTATGTATCTCTCTCTCATGGTACCTCTCTCCATACTTACATTTATATTTTATTATTATTCCAGTATCAGTAATAATGCTGCAAGCAACAATTTGTTTGGAGTTTATACCAACTTTTTCAAAGCATGCACATTTAGCAAATTCAGGTACTGTTTTTCTTTAATCCCAATATCATCTTGTTCAGATATTGTGAACTCAGCATGCAAAGCCACTAGTCTCTCCAGGTCATCTCCATCTGGATTGGGAACACATCCACACTGCTTTACTTTCCAATACAAAGGCATTGTTAAATAAAACAAGTGAGAGGCGTATGCAGAAATGCCCTACTTTTCAGGATGTGTATGGAATAGCCATCAGAGAGGGTATTGCCCTGTTACTGGTTCATGGCATTCTTTTTATCAGAGCTGCATTTCCTTCTCTGTAAAACTACCATTTGGTGATTACTTGTTTGTGCAGTGACAAAATTAATTGTCAGTACTACATACCAGTTTTGCGTATACAGCTTTCAATGAAGAGAATGCCTGCAGAAGTACTTTGCATGCAATGATGGAATCTACATCAAAAATGTTCTGAAGTTCACTTCAGGGTCTCAGAATCATGAATATATCACACAGCAAAGGAGAATCGCCATTAATAGAAAATTAGACTTCCTGCAATATTTATGTGGGATCAGTGTGGATGCCGTTCTTAGTGGGACAACAGTAGTTCTTTGCCCAGGAACATAATATAGAATGAGGCTTATGTGCCACTCTCCTTAGAAATGTCAAAATGCATTCCTTGACAGTAAAATTATGAATTATGAAATAACTCCTCTGTAAAGGCAGAAGGTCTAAAAATACCAATAGGGAAACAAGTGCAGCAAATGATACCCAATTTATGTGCTTGCTATGTTACAGTACATTGCAGTGCATAGAGGGGGAAAAACAATATTGTGTGTTAAGGGTTAGATTATTTATCTTTTGTCCATCTTATTGTATGCTTACATGGTCACTCCAGGATGTTTTCTAGAAGTTTCCATTTCCCTCCCCTTATTTCAGCTGTCACATTTCTGTCAGCTTTTTGACTTCCTGAGCATTTTATTTGTATACCTTACAGAAACTGTTGAAGTACCTTAAATCTTTTTCACGACCATCTTCTGTACCTTTTTTATTAGCTTAGTATTTTTTTAATTTTACCAATATTTTTAAACTATATATCTTACTGTCCATTTTTCCTGATCTTAATGTTACATTAACTTGAATATAGTAATAGTTTCTATGGTAAGTCCTTGAGAAACAGATTACTTCAAGTTATGATTTTTCCATCATTTAATGAGGCTGCTTCATCTTTGTGTTACTTTGTCCTTTGATGACAGCATTCTACCAGATAATATTATTGAAATATAGCATTCATCAAACACATTTGAACTAATCATTGCTAATTACTATGCAGTAAACTCTCAGTTAACTGGAACTCAAACAACCAGAACTCTCAAGTAACCAGAAATAAATCAAAAAAATACAGTACAGTATGAACAATTTGTTTTTTTATGTGTTGCACTTTGTTTTCCCTCCATAGAAACATACCTTACATTTTTAGAGTTTTAGAGTTTTAAAAGGAAGACACGCTAAATTCCCTCTCTCCCCAGTCTGATAACAAGTCAAACCAGACATGTCAAATTGCTAAAATGTCAAAACTCGATCCATATTCACTCAGTCAGTTTGCATCAGATTGCATATTCTCTCTCAGATCTCACACACACACACACACACACACACACACACACACACACACACACACACACACACACACACACACACACAGACACACACACACACACAGTCTCTTCAGCTTTCATACATACATTCACTCACTCTTTCTCTTTCCGATCTCTCACACACACTCTCCTCAGCTTTCATACATCTCTCCAATCTCTCACACACTTTTGCTTCTGTTTTCATACATGCTTTCACTTACTCTTTCTCTCTCCGATATCTCACACACACTGTCTTCAGCTTTCATACATCTCTCCAATCTCTCACATGCAGTCACTTCCTCTTTCATACATGCATTCACTCTCTCTCTCTCTCTCTCTCTTTATTCAGTTCATTCAGTTATAATCCACTCAGCATGCCACTGAAAACTGTTCCATGCACTACGCTTTCTAGTGAAAATATAAGTTTAAAATATCATTCCAGCCAGGTCTTTAATTACTGTATTTCTGTATTAAAATCAAATCAATACAGTGTTTATTGTATGGTGTGGTATGTTATGGTATGGTATGATGTGGTGTGGTATGGTATAGGGTACAGTATTTGTTAGATCTATTTTTAATAGTAACTCTGAAGCAAACAGAAACTACAATTATCTGACATCTTCCGATCCCCATGGGTGCTGGTTAATTGAAAGTTTACTGTATCAATATTCTTTAAATTATTACTAGTTCATCGTTAGCAAGTTAGTACAGCCTGGATGTTAAGATGTTTTAATTTAGTGTCTATGAGTGCTCTTACTAATATATTCAACTTTCAGTATACATAATAGATCATTTGTTTGGAATAACCTGGGTTGGAAATAAACCCAAACCATCCGGATGGGAGGTGTAGACTTATATCAATAGTGTGAGGACATTTACTGTATTCTTTAGCTAGACATGAACCTAATGCTAAGCTTTGCCTACAGTGGATTACAGATAGTTAGAATGTTTGTATCATGTTTTTCTTTGGGTATGTAGAAAACATCACAAATATTATGGTTGTGGCAGTTTGCTTCTTAGTGAATGAGCAGTTTATGTACGCCTATCTGAAGTTCAACCTATTTACCTCCAAGTCTTCATAGTCATACAGTAAATGGAGTAATACTATGGTGTATACAGGGAGATGATACTCCCCTGGGTTCTAACTGAACATTGTCTAATACAATACTGACCATATGAAACTGCATCTTTAAAGACTGTAGAAATAACTACGGCTGGCAGAATATGTTAGTGGGGTCACTTAAGGCAATGCTCCTGGTTAAGATATTAGACATAAAATAGATTTTACATGGTTTATAATTTCTTCAGTCATGAGGCATTTCAAACTGCATCTACCTGATAGACATTGAATTTACCTGGTGCACTCATGTAGATTAAGTTTGAATACTGATAGCATTTAAAAGTGTTGACTCATAATCTAAGCCCTGTTTTGTTCAACAAATTAAAGTTTCCATCTTCATGTGTATTCTGTTTAAACATAACATCTAGATTATCTAGATTAACAATGTATCTAATATTCTACCATTACCCAATAACCAATTTTACTTGGTTTGTGTAGCAATCTCTAAAGACTGATAGACGCAACGATACACCAAACCAGTTATCATCAAATGTTATCACCTGAGCCATTTATGAAATCATTTGAATAGATCTCTTTGCCATAATCATTATATTATAAATATGCTGCCCAGAATCATGAATTTCAAAATTACTGTGCAGCAAGGCATTCTGCTTGAAGGTTTAAACTATATAACTATGTTGTATAAATGAAGTGTTGTTTCCCTTCTCTGCATTTCTTTGCTTGAATCCTTCTCAGGAGTTTCCTAAAAGGCATCACCTGGATTCACCAAAGATCCATCAAATACTTTCAGATATTAACAAGAAGTAAAAAGAAACAATGCAGAGTCATGGTGGTTCATTATATTTACTCTAATGGCAAATATTTTATTAGACTTTTGAATCTGTAGGATTGGAGCATTTAAGGAATACATTTGTTTTCCTTGTATCAGTGGTAATTTAGCATTTTGACATTCAGACTCTTCTCTTATTGGGCTGTCATGGAGTATTGTTCATTGCACTTTTGAATCAGTGCACTTGTTCAGTACAGTTTGTTTTCTTTGTTTCTTAACCATTTACACCCATTGGTGCAAGCTGTTCTAAGGAACAAATAAGGGGACTATGTGGTTAAGTAATTTACTGAGCATCACAAGATATACAAATGCAGTCTTAGGGAGGCAAATGCTAGCTGATAGCCTTAATATTCCATGTTAAACATTCAGGTTCTGTAACATGTATCACCCATCATGAAATTACAGTTTTCTGAATGAAAACCACTCTTCACCTAATTAAACAGTTTACTTTTACCAATATATCATGTTAATGGTTCTCTACAGCTGTTATTCTTAATAGCATATTCATTTTTCCCATTAACTTGTAGCCTAGTATGCCTGCACTGATTTTTTTTTCCCTTTGGCTTCATAATCTCAGTTTACTAAATGGGTTTGCTACCTCATCCTGTTTTGAACCTTTTAATAATTCTCATTCTGATTTCAGCTTTTGTAGCCACTTCCTTGAAGACTCATAGCATTTCTGCCTGGCTTATTTTCCTTGAAAGAAGGTACATTTCAAAGGCATGTTGAACTCTGTAACTGTCTTATCTATATCTGTCCATATTGTTCCTGTCGGGCATATTTTTTCAACAAAGTCAGTGCTTTTTTGTGTGTGATTTTACATTGAGTGATATGCATTTTTTTCTTTTTATTTCTGTCCTTCAAAAATGGTCTTGCATCTTTGGCAATCTGCTTTTTCTGCAGTTTGAGGTGATTCACTGGGGAAGCATTCACTGTTAAAGGATGACATGTGTGGTGGACACTTTCCTCTAACTGACTTCATATTTTGGCCCAGTGCATTGTCTGTTATGCTTTAAAAATTACCACAAGTTGGACACATTTTCCCTTGCAATCTCATTTCCCTTGCAGGATACTGAAATAATAAAACACCCCATTTCATTGCATTTAGGACCATATATCTACATGTGTATAGGTGATGTTTTAGCCTATCCCCAACGTGTTAAAAAGTTATTGCTTTTACAATGACTATACATCCCATTCCAAGCCCTACTATTATGTTTTCGCTGCTTTTGTCTGTTCTCAGTTAAGTGCATACACCGGTTTCTTATCTTTGCATGTCAACACGTCAGGAGAATGATGAAAGGGCTCAATGGATTACCAGAAAAAATGTTACTGCGCTTGACTCATTTACTACCTTATAGTTGTTAATAGTAAGAACAAGACAAGAGGCCTTTTAAACATGCATAACATAATATGTGAAAGTCTGCTTCTGTGAGTTTGAACAAAAGTCCTGAAAGGGTGCAGTGCCACAGTTGTCCCTGCTGTGCTGTCTTCATTCCGGTTGGGTTCCTCTTCCCAAGGCTAATATTTTAGCGAGTATCCACCTATCATACCAAACGGAGCAGATGAAGTACAAGTTGACATCTGTCATACAATTGAAGGCTGAATTTTAAAAAAATTATGCCTCTGTCCATGCTTACGAAATAATTAAAAAAATGCCGTTTCGCTGTTTATGGAAATATGGCACAAGTATACTGCCTTGAACTGTTTACCAATAAAAGCATGCCTTACAGACCCATTACGTTTTCACTGAACCCTTCAAATAATGTTTTCAAGAAAATATGAAACACGTTAATAACACTGAAGACATAATAGCGACACATTTACAAAGAGCATTTCTGGGAACCATTCTTACAAGCATGCAATATGTAATTAGAGTCCGGGCTCACGGCGCTGGACAACGAATGGTATGGCCACTGTTTTTTAATAAAATGCATCAGTATTTTGAGGGCTCTAAGTGGTCCTCCTTCTTCTTATCTAGTGACCCCCCCCCCTTTCCTCCCCCAGGTTTTGACTTAGACTGCAGGCTGCCAGCTATGACTAGCGCCTGATGACAAAATGCTAGCAGTGATGAGCGATCATACCGTATTTTGTTGTTTATATGCTGTCTTAACTAATACAAAGTCCATATCGGGCTGTAAACACACAAATATGTTTAATAATGTAGGGAAACAAGAAAATGTTCAAGTATATGCACTTGACTTAGGCATACATACAAACATAAAATATGCTGTGACATGATTCTGGAAATAGCAATGCACATGTACTTGACTTGTATGTTTCCCTTGTTTTTCAATTCCTCGTAGCGAGCGTACTCAGCACCCATCAGCAGGGATTCAAAAATAGTAGGGAAATGCATCTGCAATGGACATGCAAAATGTAGGTTACTCCAAAAAAGTGGCAGTATTTTGCAGATCCAAACACTGTATGCCAACTGTTGATTTTTTGTCTTGAAGACAAACAATAAGCGACTGGTGACACGTTCTGGAGACCGTGGTTTATTATGTGTCTTTTAAGTACCTTCAAACTTCACTTAACCGTGATTACTTTCCCTGTTTATTTGTGAATTATACGTTTTTTTCTTAAAATACTTGAACGTACTGCCAGCAGAAGCACATGGTGAGAAAGTTACTGAAGCTGAATGTTAATATAATAATGTTGCATGCATTACTGCCTCTGTCTGGATGTAGGCTCAGGTCCTCTACATGAAAAGTTGTGACAACAAAAAGACTCTAGTTAGAAATGAAATGCAGATTGAGTTACCTTACCCTCTGGACCCGCATCCTGACAAATCAAACTGGTGTATGAAATTGATACTTACTCTATATTAAACAAAGAGTAATTAAACTTAGGGGGCATCCAGGACTGGTTTGAGAACAAACGGTTACCTGTATATCGGATAGTGTGCAATGTTTGTGTATTTTACTACTTGGTTGATACAGTAGATCCTAAAATGCCATCACCGGTGTACAACATCCCACCTACCTTAGTATAACAGAAAGATATGAGGAGCAGAGGAAGCAGGTATCCGAACACGAATCTGCACACCACATAGATGGTTTTGTTTCTCGGGTTTGACCATCTCTCCCAACAGAAAGTTAGGTTATTTGATGAGTAATAGATTACCCGGTTATAAGGAACAGGCGAAGCCATTATTACTGACAAAATCCAGATAACGATCACTCCGGTCAGAGCATTTCGGGCAACTCTGATGGAAGCTGACCGTCTACAATGGACGATGGCAAAGTACCTGTCCACTGACATTGCTGAAAGAGTAAAGATGCTGACCAGCATAGACACAGTGAAAAAATAATGGATGAATTTGCAGATGAAGGCTCCCAGCACCCAGTAGGGCAACACATAGATAGTGGCTTGAAAGGGCACACAAAAGAGAAGATAGGCCAAGTCTGCGATGCTCAGGTTCAGAATGAAGATGTTGGTGGTACTGCGTGGCTTCCCAGGTTTGCTACGAGCTAGCACTGTGATAACCAAGGAGTTCCCCACAACCCCAAGCACGAAGATAAGACTGAAGACTAAGAGGATGGGGAGCTCCCCTGAGCCCATCTGGAAAGGAAGGAAGGCGAAAGAATTGTTTCCTTTCATCCCGGTCCCATTCAAGCTGAGGGTCCTTTGCTCTGTCCATTCGGTCTTGCGGTTGAGACGAGGCTGCTCTTTCTCCATTTCTCTCTGTACGTTCTTGGCAATCTGGTGATAACTGTTATGGCCAAATATGTGAAACTGTTATCTGAAAATGAGACAAACTAGTTGCTAGCACACTTTCATACTAGAAACTGATTCATGTTTCCTACACTTTTTGTGAAACGCCTTCGACTTGGAGTTAACAGGTAAGAAAATCCGCTCAGCTCAGGTCAACCACTTGAAATCTCGATGCAGAAAACGTCGATTTATTTCGCAGTAACAATTATTAAATAATTTGCAACTACAGACAGGGCACTATCAGGTGTTAATAGAATGACAATATATGGCCTGCTTAACCAGTTCTTTTTGGAAGCTGCGCTGATCTTCACCTGCTGTTACAGTAGTCTTCCCCGCCTGCTGGCTCCTTCCCTCCCTTTTCTCTCGTTCCCTCCCCCCCCATCTCAGGCAAAACGTGAAATGCTCTGTTAGATACTTCAGACAGTAGCCTTATCAAATGATTTCTGTTTCATTCCTGCATAGAATAAATCGCAATTGTAGCATCTTGTTGCGCGCGACCTCATACGCGCGCGCGCGCGCGCACACACACACACACCCCCACACACACACACACACACACACACACACACACACACACACACACTTGAAGAAGCAGATTATGTACTTTCAAAATATGTCACGTTGCTGGGAATGGATGCGGCGTGGTGCATTTCAAACAACCCGTTCTCAAGCGTTTATCAGCACAGAAGCAATTACCTTTTCAAACTGTTTTCTGCAAAATGTACATCAAACAAAACTATGATCCCAAACCAAAACTAGTAAAATATGTTAGAATGTCATTGGAATGTCATTTTAGAGTACAATATACACTGCGGTGGAACAGAAATGCAGGTCTTCAGCAAGTGGAAAACAAGTTTAACTAGCCGAGGACACTAATAAACTCCAAAAAGGATCAAGTAAGTATTGTAAGTTGATTGAATGCAAGTTATGCATTACCATGACTCGGTGGTGGAGGGCGACAACGCTGGTAGTGAACTTTTGGAGAAAAGATGAAAGTGTGATGTGTGTACCTCTTAATTGTACCTCATTGTGTTGAATGTTCCTCATTTGGGGTCTTAAAAAGCCCAAGTTCTCACAGATCCATACATGACAGTAAACAGGAATTTCTCCAGTTTTCTTTTATTATTGCATCAAAGTTAAAAACTTCTTCATTTCGTGTGTTCGAAATTGAAGTACTTTTTTATTTTTATTTTCTTTATGTGGATTTGTTTAATAGTTGCATTATCTTATTTCTTAATAAAACTTTGGATTACTCCACACTGAAAGAGTGTGTCACACATTCAGACTTATGATTTTTTAACTGAAATCTATGGCAAATCGCGCTGAATCATATTCATTAATCAAAAGAACTTTTTATAAGTATAAAGTAGCACGTTTTAACCATTCCGTGAGCTTCCTAGTTGCAACTGTTATTAAGCTGTAAAGAGGTGCTCCACATTTTGTCCATTTGTTCCACATTATGAGAGACAGTGTTCCTCGTTTTGGAAATGGTGTATGCAGTCATTGATACTTATCGCTATTGATATTAAGTAAAACTGTGGCAGAGAGCTGAAGGCATACCTCTCAACCTCTTAGAGACAGAAATCTGGACAAATGCCCCAAAATAGGGACATTTTTTAAGTATTGCTCTTACAAACTTAGAACATTAATAGAATAACAGGTTTTACATTTGCATGAATTTTCTGAAGGTCATGAAGTCTGAAACCCAAATGTCTGGCATTCCAATGATTTGCCAGAAAACCACAATTGTATGAGAAATAGACCAAGAATATGAATACAAAAATCTGGACATTCTGTGAAATTCTGGGCAGTTGAAAGGTATACCTGAAGGGATATAAGAATGGCCTTTCTAACCACCCTCATGAGATTTTTAATGTTTAGAAAATGGCTTATGGTCGAAAATATATATGTTGGTATTTTGTGTGAGCTTTTAGCATTAGATGGTCTCCCTGTGAGATGTGGTAAAACTGTTATGTAGTTGTTGATATAATGCACTATAGTACTACAATACCACTGGGTTAAAAAAGAGACATACGTTTGCCTGTATCAACTCAGGGGAAATGTAAATTACAAAAAATTTCATTTAAAAGTCAAATGTATATACTTTCTAATGGTATTTGTTTTCTACTTGAGCTTGAATGTAAAGGAAACATGGGCCCCTTCTTTATGAAATCACACTATTGTGTGCATATTAAAGCACGCACACTTCATAGACACAACACTTATCTGTCACTTAATCAGCAGCACCCACTGCTATGATTTTGCTGCAAATGTTAAGGACACATTAGCAGAAATAAAACTAGGAATCAACTCCTTTCTACTTATAATAGCAGTCTTATAGTTATGCAAAAATTTAAATCGTTGAATTCCAAAGGACAATAAACATAACACTATTTTTATAATGTGTTATTTAATTTCTCCAAGTATTTTGGGTTTCTAATACTATGTCGGCAATGGATCCCATTCCTAAGTAAGGATACAATTAAAGTTCATGAAATTAGTATTATTTCAGTCTTTGATGTCAGACAGAAGTGCTCTTCCCAGCACCCATAATGTGCCCAGTAATGACTCCTTCTGCAATTCGTACGGGCTTACATTTATTAGTAACATATTTAAATACGATTGTAGATTCTTTTTTATAACACCCGTTGCTCCTACTACTGTCCCTATTGGGACTGTCTGGGTATTTTTCTTTCCCATTGCTCTCATTTCTGCCTGCAGATCCTGATATTTTATGACTTGTGTCTCTTTGTATGCAAGACACAATAGTCATTTGGTGTGTTGATGTTAATAATCAATGCCACTCTTGCGTTCTTTTCATGGACCATTATATCTGTTTTACTAGCATCTATCTTTTGAACTGTTAGTAATGAGTGATCCCATGTGATGTAGATTCTGTCATTTTCCATGATTCTTTGTGGCTCATGTTTCAGTGTTTTTCAGCCAATTCAATACCATAATGTTTGCACAATCCCCAGTGCAACAGTTTGCCACATTATTATGCCTATTAGTATACAGTCTTTCAGCCATTAGTATGTCACAACCAGCAATGAGGTGTGCAACTGTTTCCAATTCTGTTTTGCAAAACCTACATTTGTCTGTTTCTCCCACATGTTCAATGGACTGTGTAAACCAATGTATTGGTAGGCCACTATCTTGGGCCGCCAATATTAACCTTTCATCTCTTGGTTTGAATTTGCCTCTTTTTAACCATTCCTGCATTCGATCCTGATCAACATGAGGTTCTTCCAGAAGTTTCCTGTACGTGCAGCTATATTTATGCTGATATGCTTCTGCTATATTAAGCAGAGAAGTCATCTTAGCTTGATTCTTCTCATGTCCCAAAACTTTCAGTACGTTTGGGTCTTGTGACGTCAACAAATATGTGTGCATTCTCACGATTGCAGATCTGTACATGTAATCACTTTCAAGGAGGCCTATACCTCCTTCAGAATGGGGAATATATAATCTTGGTATGCACTGATTTTTATAAATCATTTGGTGAGCATGAAGCATCTTTCTTGTTTTCCTATCTAATCTATCCAACACATTTTGGGGCCAGTCAATCACTCCAAAACTGTAAGTTAGGACAGGAAGAGCAAATTGGTTTATAGCTTGAATTATGTTCCTAGATGTCAGCGCTGTTTTCAAGATTAATTTAAGTCTTCTAAAGTATTCCTTACTAAGTTTTGTTTGCATTTGTTCATGTTTTGTTGCTGATCTTTCATCAGTTCCCAAATATTTATATACTCTTGCTCAAGTTCTTTTATATCACATTCTTGTCCCAAACTGATGTTTTCTTGGTGTCTATATTACATAATCGAACTTTTAAAAGTTCAAACGTCATATGGTCAACACCATATGATCGAACTTGTAAAAGTTTGAAAATGTAATAAAAAAAATAAACCAAAGTAAAAAACCTACCTGAATGGTTTAAGTAGGGGGGCAAGCCCCCATGCACCCCCACACCCCCCTCTTTAAATATACCAATGCATGCTTCATGCTCACCAAATGATTTATAAAAATCAGTGTATACCAAGATTATATATTCACTATTCCAAAGAAGGATTGGCCTACTTGAAATTGATTACATGTATAGGTCTGCAGTTGTGGGACTGCTCACATATCTGCTTACCTCACAAGACCCAAACATAGTGAAAGTTTTGAAACATGAGGAGAATAAATCTGAAATGACTTCTCTGCTTAGTCTAGCAGAAACATATTGGCATCAAGCAGAAATGGAAATCAAACTAGAAGTAGATAAAAATCAGGCAGCAACTGAATGTGTCAAAAAAAGCATGACAGAATATAAGGCGAAGGACCAGATGAGAAGGCAAGAAATGTGTAAAATGAATAAATATAGTTGCAAGTATAGAAAACTTCTGGAAGAACCTCATGTTGATCAGGAGCAAATGCAGGAATGGTTAAGGAGAGGCAAATTCAAACCAAGAGCTGAAGTTTATTTATTGGCCACCCAAGATAGTGGGCTTTGTACATGTTGCTTTACAAAGTCCATTGAACATGTGGGAGAAGCAGACAAATGTAGGTTTTGTAAAACAGAACTGGAAACAGTTGCTGGTTGTGACATACTAATAGCAGAAAAACTGTCTATTGAAAGGCATAATAATGTGGCAAGACTGCTGCACTAGGGATTGTGCAAACATTATGGTACTGAAGTGGCTGAAAAACACTGGAAACATTAGCCACAAGGCATCAGAGAAAATTATGAAGGCTACACCACATAGGATCACCCATTACCAACAGTTCAAAAGATAGATACTAGCAAACTGGATATAGTGGTCCTTGAAAAGAAGACAAGAGTAGCACTGATGACTGATCGTCACACCCAGTGACTACAATGTCTTGCATTCAGAGAGATACACATAGTCATAATATATCAGGATCTGCAGGCCAAAACAAAAGCAATGTGAAAGAAAAATACCCAGACAGTTCCAATAGTAGTAGGAGCAATGGGTCTTATAAAAAAAATCTACAATCGCATTTAGATATGTTGCCAATAAATGTAACCCCATACGAATTTTAGAAGGAGTCATTACTGGTCACATTGGCAGTGCTGCAAAGAGCACTTCTGGCTGACATCAAAGATTAAATCAATACTAATTTCATGAACTTTAATTGTACTTTGACTTAGGAATGGGGTCCATTCCTATCATGGTATTAGAAACCCAAAAGATTTAGAGAAATTAAAAAAGTTAGAGAAGATTATATATTCCCCATTCTGAAGGAGGGATGGGTCTCCTTGAAATTGATTACATGTACAAATCTGCAATTGTGGAACTGCATACACATCTATTGACCTCACAAGACCCAAACTTAGTGAAAGTTTTGAAAGATAAGGAGAATAAATCTAACTTCCCTTCTTAGTCTAGCAGAAGCATATCAGCATCAAGCGGGAATGGGAATCAAACCAGAAGTAGATAAAAATCAAGCAGCAACTGAATGCGACAAAAAACAAAAGAAAGAATATAAAGTGAAGGCCCAGATGAGAAGGCAAGAAATGTGGAAAATGCATAAGTATAGTTGCAAGCATAGAAGCTCCTTGAAGAACATCATGTTGATCAGGATCGAACACAGGAATGGTTAAGGAGAGGTGAATTCAAACCAAAAGATGAAAGGTTAATATTGACAGCCCAAGACTGTTGGCTATGCACATGTTGGTTTACAAAGTCCATTGAATATGTGGGAGAAACAAACAAATGTAGGTTTTGTAAAACAGAATTGGAAACAGTTGCACAGCTTTTTGCTGGTTGTGATATACTAATGGCAGAAGGACTGTATACTGAAAGGCATAATAATGTGGCAAGACTGTTGCACTTGGGATTGTGCAGACATTATAATACTGAAGTAGCTGAAAAACACTGGAAATATGAGCCACAAGTTTACATCATGTGGGATCACCCATTATGAACAGTGCAAAAGATAGATGCGAGAAAACCAGATATAGTGGTCCATGAAAAGAAGACAAAAGTAGCATTGATCATTGAAATTGCTACATCAGTGACTACAGTGTCTGGCATACAGAGAAACACAAAGTCATAAAATATCAGGATTTGCAGAGAGAATTGAGAACAATGTGGAAGAAAGATACCCAGACAGTCACAATAGTAGTAGTAGCAATGGGTCTTATAAAGAAGAATCTACAGTCGTATTTAGATATGTTACCAATATATGTAACTCCATATAAATTGCAGAAGGATTCAGTTCAACACATTGAGGGTGCTGTGAAGAGCACTTCTGGCTGACATCAGAGATTGAAACAATACTAATTTCATGAACTTTAATCATATTTTGAATTGGGAATGGGGTCCATTCCTGTCATGGTATTAGAAACCCAAAAGATTTGGAGAAATTAAAAAAAGATTATATAGGAATTGAAGATGTACCAGTTAGTTCTCTGACAGTAGCTGATGCATGGAATAGACAATTATATTAATTCATTATAGCCGAGATGCTTCCAGGTGCTTCTGAAGTTACATCCTACCGATGCCTCCAGGTGCTTCTGAAGTTACATCCTACTGATGACTCCAGTTGCTTCTGAAGTCACATCCTACTGATGCCTCCAGCTGCTTCTGAAGTTACATCCTACTGATGCCTCCAGGTGCTTCTGAAGTTACATCCTACTGATGCCTCCATGTGTTTCTGCAGTTACATCCTAGTGATGTCTCCAGGTGTTTCTGCAGTTACATCCTACTGATGCCTCCCAGTGTTTCTGCAGTTACATTGTACTGATGCCTCCAGGTTCTTCTGAAGTTACATCCTACTGATGCCTCCAGGTGTTTCTGCAGTTACATCCTACCAATGCCTCCAGGAGCTTCTGAAGTTACATTCTACTGATGCCTCCAGGTGATTCTGCAGTTACATCCTACTGATGCCTCCAGGTATTTCTGCAGTTACATCCTACTGATGCCTCTATGTGTCAAGTACTGCATGTTCATATTTGCATTAATAATTCCAAAACCAGGCTACATACAAAGTATTGAAATATTTTGGCCTAAAGCTTGCACAATGTCAGACACAACTGTAGTGATATTTGACTTCTGCATAGTGAAGGTAAAGATATACTGATGGTGTTCATATAACAAATTTATATTGTCATGTTTTTTTTAAATACCTTGACAACCGACTAGCATAGACAGAACTGCTTAGCCTTATATGAAAGCTCTCAGTTGGATGAACAAAATGCTGATGACACTAAAAATGTGAGCTGTTTTGAGATAATGTACGTTGTTTACAAAGTATTACAAACTTAATAGTCACTATGTTTACTGTGACTTATAAAATCCATTTAAGACCTAGAGTCTAAAGAATACTACCAGTATAAAATTAGTTTGTGCTGAAGAGTTTGAAATTTAGAATTTTCACTAACCTCTCTGCTTCCACAGATATGAACATTTGTTTGAAATGTGAGAACATAATTTTATGATTTTAAAAAGCTTAGGCTTCACCCATCGGATGTCACAGTTCTCTATTGGAGGAAATGAATTATAGCAAGACCTAGTTCAGATATTTTTATGAACAGCTTGGACACTTAATATGGGAATGACTAATCTTTTATATTGACAGGCCAGAAGAGCCTTATTGTCCATTCCTAAAATATCTGTATGCATGTATGTATGTAATTACAAACTTACACATTTGTCAGGTATTTAGGCATCATGGTCAAAAACGTCCTTTTGTTTGACTAACATCAATAATCAGGAAATTCTTCTGTCAAGCCTGATAAATAGCCAAAGTCATCCCTTCCAGCTCAAAAGAAGTTATCATCCCTCTGTATGCAGCTCTAATTAGATCAGTTATAGCATACAATATCCCCTTCAGTGTGTATCCATATAGTAAAACAAGAAAAAATAAATACTACAAACTCAAATTAACACTAGATCATGGAAAAAAAATGTCAACACTTTTAATAACTTAGAGCTTTTGTCCCAAACAATATAAGGATGTCTTCTAAAGAAATCCCAGTATTTTTTGGGATGAAAGTGCTAAATTATTAAAAGTGTTGACATGTTTCTGGTGGTCTAGTGTTGATTTGACATTGTAGCCTTGCATACCAATTATAGAGCTTTATAGGCCCCTATATAGGTGTCAGAGCTTCCTAACCAAAAGATTGTTAGTTCAAAGGCCCTTAGCTAATAGGACAGGCCTGAGAACCTATCCCTATACTTTGTTTTTAACAGACTCTTGCATGGACATCCCAGTACCATTAAGGACCCAACTCTCTTTGATCACTTATACCTCCAATAGGCAAATACCTACATAAACACTCAAATAAAGGGGTTGGATCTCAATAAACATACAGCTAAAACATGATGAAGATAGAAATAGATTTCCCTATGCTTACACAGTGCCACCCTTGTGCCTTTCCAGATAAACCTTGATGATAAGCTGGACATTAGCAAACTCATTCCTAGCCTGACCAGTTTTGCTTTTTAAAAGTAGGAGGTGCAGTATGAAGGTTGGCATAAATTATCTCTCGTCTTACTTGCCTTCTAATTCCTATGGTCCTGTGATAACATGACATTGATGTTGCTGTTTTCAGTATTTCTGAATGTAAATCCCTACACTGTGCATTATTGGATCCATGTTTTTTATGGATAGACATACACAATGTATACACTGGTTCTTATGATGAGCAACATTTTGCTGTCTCTAGAATATTTACTGTCCAACATCCCAAAAATACAAGTGAGTTAAAAAAGATACAAGTGTGCCAGCAAAGGTTATTGCCACTTACACGTTACATAGCAGAAAACAATAAGCAGACACATATCACAAGAAGAAAATACATACATAAGAAGTCAGCCAAAACTACAATGCACATATGCAGATGTGATACAGTACACAAAAGCAAAATTCTACATAAATCAAAATGAAAGTTAAAACTGTAATAATAAAAGACACATAACACATAAAAATTACCAGAGAAACCCAAATTACATAAACATTTACAATCCACCAATCTGCAAGAAAATGATGTGGGTTAGCACTACTTCTAACATATCATAAGTCATTCATTTCTTGGAGTTGCCACCAAACAGATTCCTGTTGTGAAAAGTTTTAAGGATGCATTCCTGGAAACTGCATACATGTTTATAAAGAACTATGCTAATGTTATTCATGATATCTCATCTTACTTCTTCAAACCCGATAATTTCCTGTTTTCTACAAGACTGGGCAAACAAAGGCTTATTGCTCTGAGTGACAGTAAGTTTAAAAGTCAGAAAATAACTTTTTAACATGTACAAAAGTAGCAGTTTGCCTTACTTTTTGAATATAAAGCATTCTGTCACATTTAAAACAAGTATGAAGTTCCACAGAAGAATAGCTAAGCAAAATAAATAAATACAACTATAATAAAGACTTAAATCAAGCTTTATTTTTTCTTTTACTAGTTATAATTGGAACAGAAAAGTATCAGGTGATGAATTTGGACTGACATTTAGTGTAGAAGATTAATGCTAGGAGTTGTTAATGTGCTGCTTCCTTTAGCACAGGGATTGATTCTCTTTGCTCAGTTTGTGTAATGTGTAAATTTAAACACTCTTTTAAGTAGACAGTCATTGTGAGCTGAGTTTGACAAAGGTACAGGTAGTGCCTGAATTGCTGCTATAAGGTGCTTCATTGTGAATTGCATAGTTTCAGACAGTTCTTATCATATTGGTCATGTGACTGCTCATATGGAGGCCATACTTTTACTTTCCAGTTGCATGACTGTTGTCAGGAATGCACATGCTCTACTTCTCTAAGCAACCCTTTTCCCTGAATGTTGCTGACGTGCAGATCCTACTACATCTATAAACAGCAACGAGTATCACTGTGCTGTGTGAGATTTGGTATTTAGCACTGTGCAGCAGCATTGCTAATGTTTCAAAATACCCCATGGCATATGCAACTAAGTTATAATATCCTCCGTACAGCCTTGACACTGCCAGGAGATTCTGTGTAATTGGTGAGTCAGTGCAGAGTCTTGCAAAATATATGTGTGTGTGTGTGTGTGTGTGTCTATGTGTGTGTATATAAATCTCTGTCTCTCTGTGTGTGTATATATATATATATATATATATGTATATATATATATATATATATATATATATATATATATATATATATATATATATATATATATATGTGGGTCTACTATGGTGGATTGAAAACTCACTTGGTTGAAATGAAATTACTAAGACCAGTTCACTGAAAGCTCACTTCACTAAAAACTCACTTGACTGAAACTCATTTCATTGAAAGTTATAAATGGCTTATTCCCCACTGTAGTGTGACCCTGGAGTTAGTATATAAAGTAAGGGTGTGTGTGGATTGGGGGGTGTAGGGGGCGAAGCCCCCCACATATCTTGGTTATATATTCTCTTTTGGAAACATTTATTGCACTTGTAAGTATCACTGTGTATAGTTTAAAATGTTTATAATAATACACCCCCACACCTCCCTTACTTTATATATTAACTCCAGTGTCACACTACAGTGGGGAAAAGGCCATTTATGACTTTCAATGAAATGAGTTACAAAGAAATGAGTTTTCAGTGAAGTGAGCTTTGAGTGAAGTGGTCCTAGTAGTTTCATTTTCAGTCAAGTGAGTTTTCAATCAACCGTAGTAGACCCATAAATATATATATATATATATATATATATATATATATATATATATATATATATACGGGTCTACTTCACTTCACCAAAATTCCCTTTCACTGATATTCATTTCACTGAGACCAAATCACCTAAAGTTCACAACACTGAAAGCTTAATTTCACTGAATCTCATGTCACTGACAGCTTAGTATGTTACATTTCACAAGACTAAATGGGAAACCAAAGACAAACAAACTCACAAAAGTAAGGCCTACCTCCTTCCACAACTTAAAAAACTACTTATTTATCCTCTGAACAGAAACCAGACAATATACAACCAAACTAAGTGGGGGTGATACACCCCCCACACTTCCCAATGTGGTGGCTGTGACCCCCACACCCCCCAACTATATATACTAACTCCAGGTCGCACTACAGTGGGGATGAGGGCATATACCCTTTACTTGCCTCACAGTACTCTACTCACTGCCATATCAAGTCTATACCTTACAATTCAGTGATATGAGATTCAGTTAAATGAATTTTCAGTAATTTATACTTTAGATGATTTGGTGTCAGTGCAATGAATGTCAGTGAAATGGGATTTTGGTGAAGTGAAGTAGACCCACACACATATATATATATATATATATATATATATATATATATATATATATATATATCATATTTATCAAGGATTTTACAGTCATTTGTATGTTTGCATGATCATAGTCATTCATGCATTTGATTTTTTTAATCACCAGATACCTTTATATTTTTTTATTAGTTCCCAGTTGTTAGGAGAAAACAGTAAAGTTGGGAGAGCTCTTTAATTTAATTTAATAAATAGCAGAAAGTAAGATGTATCTTGAATATGTTAGCTTGTCAGGTTTCCTAATAGTGTAACTCAATGTTAAAAGGTGTCAAGCAGCCACAAACCTTACTTGTAAGTATCTATGAGCTGAATAAATGATGCAGAGTGCATTTGCATACATAAAGTAAAATGTAGCATAAGGAATGTGGTCATCTAATAATGTTTATGCTTGAGTCTTTTTTTAAAAATAACACACTTAGTTTGTAAAGATAATTTCTATTCAAAAGAGACTGGAGAACATCTTATTTATAGTCAAATGTTGCAAGTTTGACCATAAACAGATGTAGAAATGGTAACATGCTGCTTAGAAGTGCTGTTGGACACACGTGCTGCTCTACAGTGCAAGCTTTGCATGGCTAGACATCAGGCACATGGTTAGAAGAAGCATCCTTTAGAATACACTAGAGAGATGGTGTTTCACACATAGCGCAGCATAACCAAACTGAAAAATGCAGTGAAGCTGAAGAACTGAGCATGCAAACAATGATGAGTCACAGTAATGCATGAAGCAGAACTTGTGCACATTTGACTGTGAGTCTCTATATGCGTCATACATTCATCTAAGCTGATGCAGATGTTGGCAACATGCACTGTTTATACAGAGTAAGCACACAATATGTGCAGCATTAAAAATATGGGATACAATATGAACAGGAGTATGATACAATGAACCAGTGGCGGCTCATGCTATTGGACTGCAAGACTGCAGCCCTCCCAGCTGTGTAGCCCCCCAGCTGTAAAAGGTAAAATAAAACAAAAAGAAAATAAAATAAAAGAGAAAAATAAAAATAAAAGAGAAAATACAAAACATGAGTCCCAGACCATCGTGCATGCACGACATTCAGACTGCTAGTGAACCAGTCTGGAGCATGCGCACAGAATCCAGACTGTCACCACTAGCAGTCCGGAGTATGAAGACAACATTCAACTCCAAATGTTCACAGCAGTCTATGCAGTTACTGGAAGGGGATTGGACCGCAACGTCCGTAGGCAGGAAGGACTAGGTGCTCTCACTGGAAGGAAGGAAAGGATTTACAACAGAACAGGAATTACTCAGTGGATTTAGCGCTGGCTTTACTTGGTGTGGAAAAGAAGGGATTTACAACAGAACGGGAATTACTCAGAAAAGACTTTGCTTTAGGTGTGTGTGTGTATGTGTGTGCATGTATGTGCAAAATGCCCTAGTTGCTACATGGTGATGGGTAGAGAATAAGGCTTGAACCCCGTACTTTGGGGCCAAGTGGTAAAAGCCTTAATTCCCTACCCACCACCATTTATAAACATTTTCAGATTTTTGCCTCATATTTGTTCAGTTTCTCATCAAATCTGTGGTTTGTGTATTTTTGTTTCTTAACACAGGCAGTAGTGCAGTGGTGCCATGGTAACATTGTTGCCTTACTGCTACAGGTTGTCTGGTTTGATTCTTAGCTGGGGTGCTTTCTGTGTGGAGACTGCATGTCCTCCCTGTGTTTATGTGGGTTTGCTCCAGTGTCCTCCCATCTTATAAAGACATGTGTCTGGAGTGTTTCTGCCAAAATTATCTTTTGTTCCAAGCCAGACTTTCCTGGTTAACAAATATTAAATAAATAAAAATGACAAGCATTTGAATTTCAGACATCATATTCTTCAGAAAGTACACAGTGACACAAAACCTATTAGTATAGCAATTTTCTAAGTTTATAAGATGGATATTGGACATTTGCCCTTAATTTTGGGACTATATTCCCACATTATTGGCTTTGTCCAGGTTTTTTGTGCCAAGGTTGAGAGCTATGGTGAGAACTGAATTCACCAAATATGTTTGGGGGCTGTATTCCCCCATTATTGGCTTTGTTCAAGTGTTTTGTGCTAAGATGTTGACAGCTATGGTGAGAACTGAATTAACTAAATGGTAGCCGTTTAAGTCTCAGTCTTCCTTTTTTTCATAAGACAGATGATTTGGCATAGTGGTATGTTTCTCTGACTATTTTGCACAGTGTCTTGTGTTCAATACCTGGTAGTGAAATGTATGGTAGTAACACAGCATTTTATTCTAGCAACTTTCCAACATTATATAAGCAATGTTTAAAATGTGTCCCTCTTTTTTTGGACTTTTGCCCCCCCTCCCAAATGTTGGCTTTTTTCAGATTTCTTGTGCTGCAAAGTTCAGAGATACAGCTGAGTGTCAAGTAGATTTTACAAGAAGCTAAGATTTGCAGGGGAACAAAAATTTAGTGCTGCTTATGCTGAATTTGCTTGCATTGTTAATAGCATAGCAGGTGGTGTACTTGCATTTCATGCAGAAGGCTGTGGATTCTACTCCCACAATAGGTAGATGCATTGCTGCTACTGTACTGTATTGTAAAGGGGTGGATGCTGCAGTCCTTTTTGGCGAAGATACCTAGTAACTATATGAACCTGTTATCAGTTTGCCATCCATTCCCTATTGCAATATTACTAGCTTATCGTTTTTTAATGCAACATAGGCAATTTATCCTCAAGGGCAACAGACACCTTATTTGTAGATGAAACAATGAAATATACAGTTGTTTGCTAGCAGCAACATCTTCATTAGTTACAGATTTCTTTAATGTGGAATTATTTAGATGACTTTTCCTTCTTCAGAAATTGTGCATATTTACTGATACTGGTGTACTGTAGAAGTTTGAGCAGACTTTTATGATAGAAATGTTCTGAATTGGGCAGTGTTGTCATTATCTGTGCATGCATTTTGTTTCATTGTTTACTGGAAAAAATGTTCAAAACATCAAATGTAAAACACCCTCTAACAACTGTACTATATTGTACAAGGAATATAATTTAATACAATCAAGAAGGTGTATCAAGGAGCATGTGTATGTTTCATATGCAAGGGGCCTCTGATTTGAAAACAGCCCAAAGTTAATCTTTATCTGCCACTGGAAAAATGTTTTTTTGTTTTGAATGTGGGTTTCAGTGCTGTTTCAATGAATGTGAGTTTCAAGGGCAAAGACGTTTTAATGCTAATAAGTCCGTTTTCATTGTGAGATTGCATTGCTTTGTTTAGCAGATGTTTTAATGTTTGTGCTGAAAAATGAAAAATAAAACTTTCAAATGAAGTCCAAATCATCATAGAAGTAAAGCAGTATGCACATTAGTGTTTATGGTAAATGGAGTGAAATAGCCAAGTAATGTTTCCTTGGTATGGCTGCAGGGGGGATCTCCATTCGACAATGATTTTGTGAGGAGGAAGGGCAGCAAACTCAAAGACAGCCCCGGCTGAACTATACCTCTCAACTGTCCAGATTTTCACAGAATGAATAGATTTTTGCTTCTTATTTTTGGTTTGCTCCTCATAAAATGTGTGGTTTTCTGGCAAATAATTTAGAAATTAAGTCACTAAATAATGACAGTCACTGAGTTTCAATCTTCATAACCTTCAGAAAAATGCATGCTAAAGCAAGACCTGTTATTCTATCAACTATCTCCATTTATACAACAATTTTTAGTACTGTTTATATGTTCCCCCAGTATATTTGGCCTTGTCCAGATTTCCTGCATTAACAGGTTGAGAGGTACATGCAAATAAATTGCTTTATAGAATTAGGCATATCCAAACCTCTCAACTGTCCCCAATTTTGGCTCAAAATGTTGCTCTTCCCCTAATAATCTCGCCGCAAAATGGCAATTTTGGAAGAAAATGTGGAGGGTTTACAATTAAAAAATAACTGTAATAATCAGAGTTATAGATTACTTTTATTTCAGAAATGCATGCAGATTCTTTTATTTTGTCAGCTGCTCAAGTTAGCAGTACTAATATTAAAAAGTATCCGTTCTTTGGCAGGTTCTCAGCTGTATTGTGTGGCTATTTTATATTTTTGCATCACATTTTTGGTCCATTTTTTTGGGTAAATTAGTGACAAATCATTAAAGACTGAAGTTAGAAAACAATGACAGACATTTGAGTTTCAGATTTCATACCGTTCAGAAAAGTCATATTAATGTAAGACCTACTATTCTATTATCTTTCTAAGTTTATAAGAGCAATATTTAAAAAGTGTCCTTATTTTTCGGCCTTTGTCCTTCTAGCTTTGGCTTTGTCCAGATTTCTTGCTCTGAGGTTGAGAGGTATGACAAATATGTCAAGGCCATCACAGTCAGCCAGCGACATTTTAAATTGTGACATACTTGTTACACCCCACTCCCCCATGTAATGACTCTGGATGTGTCCAAGCAAGGCAAGGAGCAGTTATGCAGTGTAAATGTGCAGAGTATCCCCCCATCTCAGGTAGACACAAGTACTACTTTTATTCTGTCCTTGATTTTGCAGAATGTTCTGGTTTCTGTCATATTTTTATACTGTTGAGTTATGCTTATTATTACTCAGAAATTGCCTGTTGCTTTATGTTTAAGTAGCAATGCTTTAATGACCATCAGGTAGCTTGTCTGAGATTGTAAGATGCAAATAAGCTTTAATAATACTGTTAAACAATTGCCAACATTGAAAGCCTTTCTGTTGTTGCCATGCAGAGAATACTTACATAACTAGATAATGTATAAGCCTTGGGTATTGAAATACATGTGACAGTATTTGTAATAAAGGACAGGATTACATTATTTTAACAAGCTCATTACATTTGTTGGAGACTTGCAGTCATCTTTGCAGGCTTTACCTGTAAACCAAACAGAATGCCAATCTATCATGTGTGGTCCATTACCTGTACAATAATCCTTTAAGCAATGTATCTTGAGCTTGTTTCTTGTTTGCATTTAATTTTTTACTTTGATCATGTTTTCCCCATGAAACAAGTAGATAGTTGTTGTCAGGCAGCAGGTCTTTTTTGGATAAGAAAGATTTTTACAAGTGGGGGTATCGCAGAGATTGCTACTTTCAGCATGCTACTTGGTACTTTAATATAGCTGAATATAAATTAGAATTAGAATTTCAGTGCAAGGAGAAGTGGTTTGAGTTGAGTGCTGCTTGTTTTTCTTATACTTGATTTTGACTGGCATTCCAGTAATGTATTTAAAAAGTAATTTATTTTTTCATGCCTCACAACCTTTTTGTTTCCATCTAGATATTAAGTAAGCTGACATGCAGCCAATGCATTGAAATATTCATTTTGTCTTGACTGGACTCTCATAATGATGGCTTGGCAACCAGGGCAGCGTATTTAATTAAAGTTCCAGTTTTTTGTGGTTTTGAGCATAGCTCCTCCCCTTTCTAGTTGGCTGCACCCCTTCCCATTGGCCCCACCCATTTTTATGTCTCCTGCAGCCCCCCCTTTGATTTGAAGTCACCAGCTGCCACTGCAATGAATGTATATAGACATAAACAGCCTCAGTCTATGCTAGCTGTGTCTCCCACAATATACCGTGAATGCAGGGGCCATTGCTAGTGTCTCAGGTTAAACTTATCCACACAAATCATTGGTAGACTAGGTAGCTGCTGCATTTTGCATCTTGTGATATATCTACAAGGACTTGTGCAGCACTTACACATACAAAATGAGTACAATTCGGTAACAAAATCACACATATGTGTTTCTCAGGATGAGAGATTCAGAAAGAGCTATCTAAAAGTAACTACTGATCAAAATATGTGATACAGTCATATGTATCAAGGGCATGTGGGGAGTAAATGCAAGTTACCTAGAACAAATACTCAGGTGACATAAGCAACTGCTATCTCTGTCACATTTACCATACAACAATACATGTATACGTGCTATGTCACATGTACCATACAACAATACATGTATCCATGTAGTCTAAAAAAAACCTACTGCCACATCCGTGCAATCAAAATATTTTACTAAGAAATAATAGCAGTAAGAACCACAAAGCAAACCATAATAAGAAAGAAGTAATATAGTTATTTAAGTATAGCAGAATTTGATGAATACCCTTCTATTTTGGTGTTCTCTTTACTCAGTTTGTAGACTAGTTGTATGACTATATTGTTATGGTTCTAATAATGGGGGGGGGGGGTATAGTTGAGGCATGAACTGTGTTCATTTGGTCATAATGACTCAGCTATATTTTCATTTAATTTATGGCTACATTTATGATAATGTGGTTAAAAGAGAGAGAAGTAATGCACTGTCTGTGAAGAGTGGTTGCTGGAATATCATCCCATTCGTACTTATGTTGACTGGACATAGTGTACTTACCACATACCTGTTGCTATAGCATACATTCCACTGTCTTGCTTGGGTGCTGTGCTGGTCACAGAAGTCAAGGGCTATGATTTTGGTCAGACCAGCTGTGACTAGTATCCCTTACTCTAATACATGGCATGTGATCATGTGAGTGGTGAAGCTGTGGCATGTAATCACATGAGTGGTGGTGATGCTTCCTGTTCTCTGGTAACATACAATTGCAATAAGCCAGTCACTGTTTTCTGCAAAGGCGAACTAGAGTCAGTTATCATGTCATGACTGAGGCTTCTACCTGTCTTTGTATTGTTGTCCTGGTTTTTACCCCCTCCTCCCTTTATATGCTGTACATTAAAGTGAGTCATAATTAGATGTCCAAAAATATATATGGACCCAGGTGACAAATGCTATGGCTATATTGAAGAAACTATATATGGGCCATATACACAGCTTTCAATATATAAATAATAAGCATCCAGGTTGGTGTCACCTTACATAACTGCAAATTAACCCATCTCACCACCAGTGTCTGTTAATGGCTGTGAGACATTGAAGGATGTTAACAGCTGGGAGTCGGACACTGATAATGTGAAAAGCTTGTATGATATTTTTCTGTAATGGGTGGTGGAATGAACTTGATCATCAGTGTAAATGTGATTTATCCACAGCTCTGAACATTTTACACTTATGTGTAAGTAGCACACATTTACTTTACTGCTTATAAGAAAGGAGACTGACCTATTTACAGTTCTAGCTATTTTTTTCAGGAGAGCATATACTTAGGCACTACCTGGCTTATCTTGCATAATGTCTGAAAATTCTATTTTTGTTAACAAGGGCCATATTCAAACAGATCAGCAGGTTAAAGCAGACATTGCAAATATGTTGCCACTAATTGTGGTTTATGAAAAGAGAGTGCTGCACTATTATAGATTAGTACTGACTCTATGTATGTCACTTTAAAGGGTAATAAGACAAGTCTGTACACTAATTCAAATAATATACAACATTTCAGTTATAACTATGCAGTGGAAAAATGCCATTAAGTAATTTGTTAGTACCAGAGATTGTTTTACACAATCAGTCCATTTGTACTACTGAGTCAAATAATAATGGTGCTAGAAAATAGAGAAGCTCTTGTCAACCTCCTGAGCACCAAGACAGTAGTCCATCATTAAACATATGTGACTATAAGGAGACCCTCCTGAAACAGAACAAATTGTTTTTCCATACTTTGATACTGGTAACACATGAAACTCACATTTAGACGTGCTAGGTCTTGGAAATTCCATGATAAAATGTCTGTGAAGGCAACTGCTAGTTTAGATAAGAAAACATTGCTGGTGTCCTTCTTGACAGAAATAAAATTATCCGCAGCACTTGAACTATTATGTAAGCTGCTTAACAAGAGAAGTTTCTTTGATTCTATCTTTATTCATGTCAATGTCAATGATCTTAGATCTATTCCACTACACTAACATGCACAACAGAGTAGGAGACATTTCTAATCTTTGTAATGATTCAAAATTGTCTTTGTGTCTTAATGAGATTCTCTCTACTCTAAAAGTGAATGATTATCAGGTTTATAAGCTAAACCTTTAAACACCCAATTCTGCAGAATTTGTTCTGAACATAAACTTAGGATACTTACTCAATGGAATGACTTTTCACAAGATCACAGTTTGTTAGCTGATAACAGATTTCACCTAAGTTACAAAGGTGCTAATCATCCTAGTAGCCCTTTGCTCAAAATTTCAAAAGTATTTATTGGAACAATCATCTTTAACAATGGTATCCCTGATTGCCCTATAAATGTATATTCATAGGTTCATAGGTGTTTACTAGGCTAATGACCACTGGGGCCTTTTTAAGCCAAGCCATGCATCCCAAATCTCTGGCAAGTCCTCATACCCTTGGTAATGTAAATAGGTGCTTGGAAGATGAAATATTTACAGGCACGTGCCTGGGAGATGAACCATTTATAGGCTGCCCATGTCTATTATGTATTATTTTGAAATGTATCTGTCCAGATACCTGCAATAACTGGAATGCTGACAGAGATACCTTACTAAATGGAAACAAGGTCTAAACAACATGTTCTACATGGACAGACTGAAAGCCCTGTTTGCTACACTCAATATCCTACAGACTGCTAAGAGGTGACCTGTGTCTGGCATGCAATGCACTCTCTGACCCAGTACTGACAGATTTGCTGCACATCAGTAAGTCAAATGGCATAATAAATCCTCAGTCTAGGAATGAAAACCTCTTCTGCAACATCAACAGAATGATTCTGAGTGACAGGTATATCTTGCAGAGGATACTGCTTCTCTGGAACAGACTCACCATTCCCATAAAACAAAGTTAATCCCTGTCCGTATTCAAATGCAACTTAGATCTATGAATGGAAAGCAGAAACTTTACCCCAGGATAGCCCCTGTACAATTAATAGACAGAGGTAATGCCTAAATGATCTATCCCACACATGCCCCCCTCAAATTATCTATGGTATGATCCCATTTATTCTCATTAGGGGTAATATATAAAAATGTGTCATAGGATGGGTAAGGCCAATTTGTAACCAAATGGAATAGATTCATTTGAGCACAAAAAGGAAAACTGGCTAGGCTTAAAATGGCCACAAGGGCAGCTAGCCTAGTACTTACCTATGAACCTATAAACATATAAACCTATTAGAGACATAAGTGCCAAAGCAAGGGTGAATTTCTAGTTCCCCATCCAGTTATCAAAGTTGCACTTCAATTGAGTTAGGGAGGAACTCTGCTTCACATGGACAGGAATCTTGTTCCAGAGAAGGGGTAGTCACTGAGATACATACCAGTTTCTCCATTAGGTCCTGCTTATATCATAGGCAATGTTTAAGTCTTTAGAATACGTGATTTTGGTACTGCTTGCTTTGTGCAGTGGGTCCATTATGGGGGCAGGGTCCAAAGATGCCTTGTATGCCAGGCATATATCTCTTTCCTGAACAGTTCATAGGAGACATGAAGACAGGGATTGGGCTTCGAGTCTGTCTGTATAGGACACATCATTTATGCCCTGTTGGCCAGGCCTAAGTTATAACAACATTGGATTATAACTTTTATAACTACATTGCAAAAAGTTTAAGAGATTAACAGTTACAACTCATTAACCTTTTTGTAATGTAACTATAACAGAAGCATGGCAAACTGAGGGGGTAAACATTCTTGGTTATTTTAAATTCAAGTGCCTAGCTACAGGCATGGTATTTGAAAGGTCTTCCTACTTAAAACAATAGTTTTTTTTTACACCAACTGTTTATCAGGAATATTGATTTTGTTGTTTATTTTAAGGCCTTTCTGTTTCTTGTGCGTTCTGATCATGTGATGTTTGAGTTTCAGTACAACTTTGTAAAAATGATAAAATTCTGTAACTTAAAAAAAATCTTGATGGCAAGAAAGCTAGAACACTCATAACTAAGGTTTGTTTGAGGAAGATTTGTAACAAAGGCTCACTCCATAACTGGAACACTTTGAAGCCTCTTGTGTTAAAGTCCTAAGGGGATGTATCTTCACAAAAAATATAAACACTAAACATCTCACTCTGTCTTTATGGAATGGCAAGCTAAACAAATTAGTTTTGTAAGAAGCACAGATTCAGGTTATATAGAACATACACAACTTGCCAAAAAACAATATATAGTAGTGTAGCCAAAATCTAATATATGATATTACTGCTGCCAAAGCCAAACATACAGAGCATATTTTGCTAGCTTCTGATAACAATAAATTATTTTACATGTATGTGAACTATGACATGGATAATATTCTACATATTAAATGTATAATGTTTAAAGTAGTCCATCTTCTAGACAAGAACTTCATAGGCTTAATATCATATAACCTTAGCTCTCATAGTGTTAATGGATTACCTAACATGTCTTACCAATTGTCCAATTATTGCATCAGAGATTGTCCATTCATCTTTGAAGAAGGTTAAGCCCAGTAGTAGTAGGATGTGGTCTGATAATATCCCAGGTAATTTTATATGAACCTTAAGTGAGTCACTGATCCAACCTCTTATTTTGTTATTCAGTTCAATGCTGAAACAATGAATTGCCCCTAAAACATGCACATTAATCTATCTTGTCCTTATACACAAAGAGTGGATCATGATAGAAATTGTAACTATCAGCCAGTTATCCCTTACTTCTCAATTGTCCTTGATTTTGCCTCATATGTTTTATCTCTCCCTCATACGATTTTTGACTTTCTAGAAAAATGCTGAGAATTACATTTGGTTAGTTGTAAAGACAAACATTAGAGCTTTATACTCCTTATCATTTAGAAAATGCACATTGATGCAATAAACATGTTTTTCCATTATTATTATAATTATTATTACATTTTTACATGAATTAAAATGAATGTTTAAAAAATGTCCCTGATTCTGAACCTTAGCCTCCCATTCATTTTGAATTTGTCCAGAGTTTCTGAACAAGGAGGTTTAGAGGTATATGCTTGTGTGATGTCTACTTCCATTGAATGTTTTGAGAAATGTTTACTTGTTGTACATAAGAGAGAAAAAAAATTCTTTATGCAAGTGTGCTCAACCTTTTTCCTTTCTAACCGACTTTTAAGAAATGATGAATAAAAACCTAGATGAAAGACTGTTTGCTGTGGTAGCCTATCTTGATCTTGCAAAGGCTTTTGATAATACCTCATACAGTGTAATAATTCAGAATCTGATTTCCTTGGACGCCCACAGGGCCTGTCTGCTCCAAATGCTGTGGATTATTTTTTTTTTTGTTAGACAGGTATCACATAATAAAAATCTGAGTATTCTTCTTTGAATGGGCAACAGCAATTTCTGGTGTACCTCAGTGATCAGCACTGAGACTGATCTTGTTCAAATTTTTTTCCCACATCCTCTCAACATTGAATGTTAAAATGTGCTGAGGATTACAGAACTGTTTCAATAATTGTAGCAAGGATGATGTCACAGCACGTAATAGTTATTTTACTGACGTTATTATCTGCTCTGCTAAAAGACCAAAACTCCACAGTGAGCAATGGATCTGAGTACATCAATAAACAGAAACTTAAGCTTTAAAGATAATCCTGATATGGATACAAACAATGCTATGAATGCTGCTGATTTGATTTACAAACATACATATAGTACATCTTTTGAACTTTTGACAGAAAAGGATACTTCTTACATTAGGCTAGTTATTGAATATAATTACGTATTCTGTTCAGATGCTAAGTGCAATTTGCTTTCTCTTAAAAGTGTTCAAAGAAAATTTATAAAAGAATTCCATGCTGCATAGATACATCATAGTCTGATTGTTTACAGTTTCCAGGCTTATACTCATAAGCATCATTATATTAGGGGTTGACTGTGCCCAGCTTTAAATACGTTTGCTACTGGCAGTTTAAGGACATTATTAGGTCTTGAGATAGTGAAGAGTGAGAAGATCCTTCATGACACAATCATTCAAGTGTAATGCTATTCTATGTTTATAGGGTCTAGAAGTCTGACCAACATAAAATGCACTTCATTGGCACACTGCCATGTATACAACCCACTCATTGTTGCAAGTAATAAGATGTCTGATATCATAAACCTTTAGTATTAACAGAAGTAAAAGACTTAGTCTTAGAAGCCACCTTGCAATATATGCAATTTCCACAATGTGTGCTGTCACATGGCATATGCATAGTGGAGTTGAATCTTTTATTAATACTGTTCTTAAAAAACAGACAAATGTTCACCAATGGTTTTACATCCTCTTTAAATAAAACGGCAAAAATTATCCAAACACTGTTCAAAAAAGGATCCATTTTTAATATATATCAGTACTCATTGATAATTTGTCGAATAGTACCATAAGTAGTTCTTAATCTGGGTGTGGATGGATTCAGGATTGATGTAGTATTTCTATCACTGGAATGTAAAATTTCTTCCCTTGGTTTATGGGCAGGCAATGTATGTGCAAGTCTTATTTCACAATGCTTATAGCCTCATTTTAGAAACTTATGTTCCATTTTTGAAGCCTCAATTCAAATGTGTCTGTGGAACTACAAATCCTCCTTAATCTTAAAAATTGTGCTGTCAGTATGTTCCTGACATTGTGATCAGGATAACAACTATTTGCTTGTAGAATAGAATTTTTTTGTAAAAGGCTTCCTATACAAGTTTGTTACCAAAGAGTCACCAATAAGTTTGGTTACATTTACATCAAGAAAATCATTATTAAACTGATCTGTGTTGCCCACAAATTTTAAACCAAAAATATGTGAATTTAAGTATTCTACAAAACATTTCTACTTTTCTAAAGATCTCATCCAAATGCACCAGCAATCATCCAAATATGGTCAACACATGTTAATTTATTTTTGAAAGGGTTGTCCTCATTGTAAATTAAGTTTAACTCCAAAACATCCATAAAGAAGTCTGCATAAATGGGAGCAAAAGTTGCTCCCATAGTGGTACCTTTCATCTGTAAATAGAATTTTTGACCATATCAAAACACATTGTGCTCAAGCACTAAGCCTAACAATTTCAAAAGAAATTCCACCTGCATCTCAGAATGTATACCTTAACAAATAAGCCAATATTTAATGGTCTGTATACCCCCTTCATGTGGTTCTATATAGAGATAAAACATCTAAAGTACACAAATAAGCATTATTGGATACCTGCAAATCATTAATACATTGTAAAAACTCAGTGGTAGCTTTAATATGAGCCCTCACTGGTTGTAATAACATTTTCAGTTGTTTTTCTAAATAAACAGACAAAGGTTCCATAAGGGAATCTCATTCCAAAACAAATGGTCTACCTGGAGGGTTATTACATGATTTGCGTATTTTTAGCAGAAGATAAAAATATTGTGGTCTGGGATCATGCACTGTCAGATGCTTCAACACATCATCAATAATCATACAATTCCTATTCCTGAACATGCCTCCTTTCCAAAATTCCAAAGAATCGTATTCTCCCATAATAATTAAGTTTGCAATCTTTTGTTTCTTTAGTCAAGAATCTTATATCTTCTAACACTATTATGTCCATATCAAGACTTTGACACTATTCTTAATACTTATGCTTCTCTGTAAATGTTTTCAACTATTTACAATTATAGGTAGTATTCTACAGTTATCCTAGTGCTTCTTCTGAAGTATTCCTATAATAAGATCTAACAATGTTATCTATTCTTTCCCTTTCCTCTTTTCTTTCTTATTAATGCCTATGCAGTTTATTTCTCTCTCTCTTTCTTGATCTCTTACCAATTGAATTTTTCTTGCATTTACCTATATTCCCGTGGACATCTTCTTCATCACTTATTTCTGATCTCTCCCCTATATTATTTTCCTTGTTTTTTTGTTTTTTTTTTTTTACTTTTGGCATTCTTTTGATCACATCTTGTACATTTTTGACCATGTTATTCTTTTCTTGGACTATTTCTCTTTGTGGTACTTCTTGCTAATTTTGAATATTAGTAGGTTCCCCATCCCTTTTATCATTACTCCCTTTATTGGCCATTCACAGATGATATGTCTTATTATTCATTCAAAGACACATTTTTTTATATCATGCCCAGATTCTCCATAAATATAACATCTTCTCTTTGTACAATCACTAATTAAATTGCCTGACTTATCACAATAAAAATGAGTCTTAGGTGTCCCTCAGTATTTCAAAATCCCTGTGTCCCCATCAACAATTATGACACTTGAGATATGTACAAAGTCATTATTGTCCATTTTCAGAGTAACAATACTACCCCACCCCCCAGTCCATAAACCTCTATCATCATATACTTTTGTAATGTCATCACATCTCTACACATTTCACCGGAATACAGTTTTAAAATCTCTTTTTCAATTTCAGTCCTGATTTGAATATGAAGTTTCTTTTTATCTTCCCTATTAAATACTTTAATAACATGAGTATTCCATGGATAAGTATTTTCTTTTCGCGCATTCCCCCAAGACTTTTATCAGCATTTACATTTCCAAAGCTAATGTTACAAAAGCTTTCTTTATTTATATGAATAAATGCTCTTACTTCAGCAACCTTCATCCCCAAAAGAAGTAAAAGCATATCCCATGCCTCACATCAAGTCCCTCTTCTTCTTTAGTGTAGTTTCTTACTATGAAACTCTTTTTTACTTACTTCTGTGTTCTATGCTTTTTCTGCATCCTTCTTTCTTTCCATTTACCATATCAGCCTACATTTTTCTCTCATCCCTGTGCTGCATGTCTCATCTTGTTGTATACTGTCTATCACTTCTCCCCATGACAAGTCCTTGCCACTCACTGGATCACTCTCAGATAAAATATCTTTTAGTAAGTAATCCCACAGTCAACCAAATTGTAGAGTTGTAATAACACATTCCTCACTGACCCTAAATTCCTGTACAAAGAGATTTCGCTGAAACATCACTTCTGAATCTGTGAATTGCTTGGCTTCCTTATGATCAGTAATTTTAGCAGTGATACCTCCTCTGTGTAATTTCCCCTCTAGCGAAGACTCAACCATCTTGTCTTCTGCCACAGAAATATCTCCAAATTATTTTTATTATGGAGAAAAATTGAAACCTTTACCCCCTGTAAATAAATTTCCATCAGTTCACCACCAGTACACCTTGCGGGTTTCACCATTACTATCCCCTGCTTCTCCAGGCCACCACTATACTCAGAAAAGAAGCAGTAATTGCTTAGATGCAAAATGATACCCATGATCACTGAACTAGTAGGGTTCCTTTATTTATATATAAAAATAACTCATTTACAAATATTTACATATGTACAAATATATAAATATACAAATCTGTTTACACATATTCATAATTTCCTATACACTCATGCTAAATTTTCATCATTATTAGACCCCCACTCCTTTTTCTATAACCATCTGTTTTGCTTAATATTATTGTTAAAATCCATTTATCATTGAACATAATTTTGTTTGTTCTTTCATTCTATATAATCCATATAACATAAAATAACTTCTTCTCTACTCTTTTAGCATATTTTTTATTTCTATTTTTATAATGTCTATATTTAATCATAGCCCTATTTATCCACTTCTTTTATATCTTCAAAAAAATCTTCTTTACATAATTTTCCAATAACTTTTTTTACTCTTTTACATTTCAAAACACATGTTCTTTAGTTTCTTCTTTTTGACAATGTTTTATCGCTTTTCTTTTTATATGGCATATTTCCTTTTACCAGCAATTTATCTATTACCATTCTACACAAAACAATCTTGACATTCTACTTAATGATTGCACCATTTGCTTCTTATTTTTATAGATTTAATTTTATCATCAGTTAGATTTTCCCATGGTTTGACATAGTAATGTTTTATCATTACATTTTTATACCATACTTTTCTATCTTGTTCTATAGCTTCAGTTTTTTTTTTCCACAAAAATATTTTTCTGGTTAATATTTTATTTCCTATGCACTTTTTTTCTCATTTACTCTTCTTACCATGCCCTGAAATTTATAATACTTATATTTATAAAGTTTTACTACTAATCTCTCATCTTTTTCATTCATCCACTTTAACACTTTGTAAAATTGTAATGACACAGTGTATACCACTGGGATAATTAAGCAATAACCCATGCCTGGGTGTGGGTAATGCTGGATTTACCCACGGTTGGTGTGGTTTGGTCACGAGGGAAAAACCCGAGTGGCCAAACAAAGACAACCACAGGTAAATCCAGCATTACCCACACCCAGAAGTGAGTTATTGCTATTATACAATGACATTATTTAAGAAAAAAAATACTTACTTTTCTTAAATAATGGCTTTGTATAATGCCTCCTTGCTGCCCTTCTGCAGCTGTCCAGTATTCTGTGGCAGTTCTGATGTACTGCGCATGCGTATGGTTATGCAGTACATCAGAGCTGTGGAGTTAACGGAGAAAGGAAGATCTCTGTTGCTTTTAAAAACGTGTCTCGCTATGTTAAAAGAGTTTAACATAGTGAGATAGCTTTAAAAAAAGCAATGGAGCTCTTCCATTCTCCGTTGCTGTCCAACACACACAAAAAAGACTTATACTAATGGAAAAAGTCCAGGCGACCTGACCTTTTTCCTTTAGTGTAAGCCTGATTTACAATGGACACGCTGATCAATCAGCGTGCACGTTTTGGAATGTTAATGGGGGAGGGTCGTTGTATAATTAACCCTAAACCTCCTTCTTCTCTATTTACATACACAATTCCTCCTTTTACTGGGTTTAATCTAGAGCCCAGTATAAATGAAAAAACATGTCTGCAATAATTCATTTTCAAATACTGTTAGCAACACAAATACACTTGCTATGTATGCTATGTTTCCCATTAGTACTGAAATAAATAAGCCTTTTTACCTAAATGATAATTTATATGTTCTCCAGAAAAGACGTTTGCTTTATTTCTTTTCTTGTTTTTTCCCCATTGATTTCTGCTTACATCTTTATTCTCAAATTTTGCAGCTAACATAGAAATTTAATTAATTGCAAAATATATAGCCCCGATCTTTACTAAATCATGTAACCCTTTACTTTTCTCTTTATTTAAAGCCACCCCTATTATCTCTACACACTCATTTGTGTAAAGTATTACTTCTTTTATCCAAAGTTTGTTTTTTGAAACGATTATAATACCATATGCGTATGCTAACAGAACTGGAATTCTTAACCCTTCAGGTGTTTTATACCCAGCCTCCTTCATTTTGTAATTTATTTGACATACTATCACATTCTTAACTAATGCAAACAGTGTATCACTCATTGGACATTCCTGTCTTACATCACTCTTCATATATACCTATTGGCTTACCCAGACATTTACAAGTCTTTTTACTTTATTATTACTATATGTTTGGATACATAATTTCCTAACATTTTCAATTATATTATATTATATTCTTTCATTATTACCCATAAGATTTCATGTCCAATTGTGTCAAATTAATTATTACGGTCTCCTATCATGATTTTTACTTCTTCTTTTCTGTTCATAATATGACACACAATCTCTCTATCACCAATAATTCTTGACAGCCCTTCCCCTATATACTATATATACTATCTTCCATAGTTTTTCCATTTTAGTTTCAAATGTCTTTTGCATTATTTTTATAAAGATCTTATTATAATCATTATTATTCACAATTTCTTTAAGTAAATCATTCCACAATCCTCTTGACTGGATGGTTGTAATTATACATCTATCATTTGCTGAGTCATCTCCATCAGGAAACCAATGAAAACCAAAGGAGCCGGCAACTGTAACGAAACTTGTTTTACTTAGCGCTTTCGGTAAAAACAATGCTTCACCTTCTTCAGATAAAAAAACAAGTCAATTAAGGCTGTTTAAATACTCTTACATCAAGTAATTAAGAAATTAGCATATTAAATAACCATCCAATAAACAATTAACCTACTAGCATTCATAAAAGTAAAAAGCACAATCCATATGCACTCAAAATTACAATCATAGTAATAAAAAACCTTCATAGTAATGAAAAAACTTTTTCAAAGGGACTTTTAGAAACAGCTCCAAAAAGCCTTTACAATCACAAATATATAGTTAGAACCAATAAATAGAACAAGACATACTTATCAAGATGTGTAAAAATAATGTATGTATTTGAATCAACTTAAGAAAATAATGTTTGTGCAATTAAGAAATGTGTATACAAATACATTTTATCGTCTCAAAGATAACCATTTATGCACACCTTTAATGGATATCTGTTCACTGAGACCAGGGGATATGTAGGCAGTTGTCCTGATCTGCCACATTAGCTCATCAGTTTCCAATAGAAGTTGCCACAAGCCACCGCTTAAGTCAGGACATCTACGATGTAATACTACAAATTTAAAACAATGGTTTGGATACTCAAATAGATGTTTTGCCAAGGCATTGTTCATGTCCTTTTTAATAATGGTGTAGTTATGCTCATAAACACGCTGTTTTAATTTTCTTTAAGTTTTGCCTATATAAAAGGCAGTACACTGGTGGCTTGTGGTTTTATGGCGACGGAAACCGAAACCGGAGCGGCATCTCACATTCTTTTTACTCAAGACCTGGATACACCTAACAAGAATGATGAGACGGGGAATCTAACAGCTCTAATTCAGGTGCTTGTAGGGCGAGTGGATGCCCTCACACAGAAAGGTAATGCATCTTTTGCACCTAACACAACTTTGCAGCAGCCAGGTCAAATTTTAACAAACCTGGCTTCACATAACTTTATTGGTGCTCCTGAACAAACTGAGACAGAGGCCAGTCAATCTTTAACCAACACAAACGCCGGTAGGCAAATTGGGAAATGTGTGGAACCAACAGCACCATTGCTCCTTAACCGACCAGCCTCTCATTTCACTAGGACAGTCGGGATTACTACAGCTATAGGAGTTCCACAAGTGCCTCGGATGGGGACGACCAACAATCCAGGAACACTTTCAGATTGCCGTTTTCCAACTATGGCTACTTTTTTAGGGAACAATAACTTTTTTGTCTCCAGAGACCAGGTGGATTCTACCCAGAGCGATGAGCCACCGGTGAGTTCATTGTCTTCTATGATTAACGAATTTGATTATAAACTCTACAGATGCAGGAAGCTACAACTTGAGGTAGAATACCTGCAGGAGTGTATAGATAAACAGATTGTTCCCAAGGGATTACGCCAATGGTGTTTCCCGATGGGTTTAATGGAGGATTCTACTTTTCACAGTGAATTACTATCGTTATTTGATAGACAGGTTTTCAAGTTTTTGGGAGCCTTAATTAATTTCTACAGTGTGGAAGTTAGTGACTTAAAAACTGATCTAGCGTTACTTGAACATCAAATTCATGACTATTCTCATATTTTCACGAGTATTGAGGCTACCATGGCTAAGTTATTGACTGTTAAAAAGAAAAAAATAGCACGTGACGTTAATGACTATGCCTGTAAAAAAGCTTATCCAATACCTCCCGCCTTTAATCCTTCCACTTCTAATGCCTTTAATAAAAAAGTAGGGGTTCACTTCGTGAGTGGACTGGGTGAGCCTCACAATACTATCAATGAGCAACCTATGCAACAGTTGAGACGTAGTGATCGGCTCAACAACAACAATGCTCCTAGAAGCAATAATTTGCCCCACAACAACAACAGTAATGGAGGGCTTAATGTGGACAACACTAGTGAAGATGAGGAAGTGGTTTCTAATCAACAGGGTTTTCAGGAGACCCTAAAAGGCCAAAGGAACAATCGTCAGGTGAACAGAAAACAACCTCCGCAACAGAACAGGAGGAGGCAGAGGAGGAGATAGTGATGGAACACTGTTATAGACCTATTCCTTCTATTTGTAAAAGTATTGAAGGAGATTTTAGTATATACAACTTTACTGAGTTGAACATCACGCAAGAATGGGTCAACTTTTTTTCTAAGGGTTTAACCTTTATGCCTAGTAGAAAGATGGGCTTTGTTTAAACTCTTATAGACTTAAAATTATACATCCGCAAGCTAAATCTGAATGTATTATTAGGTAATAATTCATTGTTGACTAATTCTCAAAGGGTCTCTAGTGTTTTTCACCCTCCTTTGCACCCTAACCTGAGTTTATTTGAAAAAATGTGCAAATTTGACCTTAGATCCTTGCATCAAGCCAACTCTAGACAGGTTAACAATAACACCAACACTATGCCAATTGAACATGATTTTATCCATCTGCTTAACACTTGTGACATATGTGCAATGAAACCAGATAAAGGTGGAGGGTTGGTCCTGATGGACCACAATGATTATGTAGGTCGTATGAGAAAACACCTAGATTCTGAAGTTTACAGGAAGGTTTCAACTAATGAACTAAATGTAGCTTATAGGAAGGTTAAAACTATTTTGGAAGACCTGTTTTTGGAATTATATATTGATGTGGATTTACACCAATATTTATCCATGTTAGCTCCAAAAGTACCAGCTTTTTTTGGTATTCCAAAACTACATAAGTCAATATCTAACCCACCTTTTAGACCTATTGTCGATGGACGTGGGTCTATAACATATGCTTGTGCAAAGTATGTGGATAGTCTATTGAAGCCCTTTATTGAAAAAGAATTACAGATTTGCAAGGACTCGTGGGCCTTTCTATGCAATATAGACAAATTAGATTATCGAGCTGACATATGTTTTGTGACTATTGACGTGAAAGACCTTTATACTGTAATACCACATAACCTTGGTTTAGAGTGGATTAGAGAATTTTTTTGATCAGGAAAGTCCCGGAGAACACTATTTATCTTATAGAAACCTTGTTGGAATTAGTGTTGTTTAATAATTTTATAGCATTTGAGGGGGACTTGTTTCTACAAACATCAGGTGTGGCCATGGGCTCCCCTTGTGGGGGTAGCTTTACCAACATCATCATGGCACAATGGGAGAACAAGTTATTGTTCACACACCCAATGTTTAAAGAACATGTCTCCTGGCACACTAGGTACCAGGACGACATGTTTCTTATGTGGAAAGGTCAAAAAGAAGTTGTTCCTTCTTTTATAGCAGACATTGCAAAGTTGACTAATTTCTTAGATTTTACGTATCAAGTGGATGAAAACAGCATCAACTTTTTGGACATTCTTTTATATAAGGATGGCTTGAATCTTAAATATAAAAGTAAAATTTACAGAAAACCTACCTATTCCAACGCCTTCCTGCATTATGACAGCTCTCACCCTTTCCATCACAAGAAGGCGGTTGTGAAAGGTCAAATGGTGAGAGCAGCAAGGATGGTCACAGATTTCTGTGACTTTGTAATAGAATGTCAGAATCTAGAAAAAATGTTTGTTAATAGAGGTTATCCGGTTAACTTAATCATAAAAATTAGAGATGAAGTAGTGTCTAAAAGACACGAGGGTCATTTTAAACCATTATTAGGAGAACAATTTGTGAACGAAGTACTAGTAAATACTGAACAAGAGGTTGAGCATTGTTTTACCAACAATAATGTCCATCAAACCAGTTTCCTATGTACTTTTTCAGTTGACTATGCTTTTATTATGCAGTTACTGAACAAAAACTGGGGGGGGGGGGTCATCACTGAGGACTCAATTTTGTGTAGTAAACTGGGTCTGCAACCTAAGACTACCTACAGAAGGAATTTTAATCTTAAAACACTACTTGAAAAAAGGAGAAAACCACAAGTGTTAGGTCCCCATGGTATCTCTAAATGTGGGGCATGTGCACAACGTAAAAGCATCCTGGTTATAAAAGAGGTCGTGATTAACGACCAATTGTATTTTATTAGGGGTAGATTCAATTGTGAATCTAGAGGCGGGATTTATGCTGCTATGTGTGACCAGTGTACTGCCTTTTATATAGGCAAAACTGAAAGAAAATTAAAACAGCGTGTTTATGAGCATAACTACGCCATTATTAAAAAGGACATGAACAATGCCTTGGCAAAACATCTATTTGAGTATCCAGACCATTGTTGTAAATTTGTAGTTTTACATCGTAAATGTCCTGACTTAAGGGGTGGCCCGTGGCAACTTCTATTGGAAATTGATGAGCTAATGTGGCAGATCAGGACAACTGCCTACGTATCCCCTAGTCTCAATGAACAGATATCCATTAAATGTGTGCTTAAATGGTTATCTTTGAGACGATGAAATGTATTTGTATACACATTTCTTAATTGCACAAACATTATTTTCTTAATTTGTCAAATACATACATTATTTTTAGACATCTTGATAAGTATGTCTTGTTCTATTTATTGGTTCTAACTATATATTTGTGACTGTAGAGGCTTTCTGGAGCTGTTTCTAAAAGTCCCTTTGAAAAAGTTTTTTCATTACTATGAAGGTTTTTTATTACTATGATTGTAATTTTGAGTGTATATGGATTGTGCTTTTTACTTTTATGAATGCGAGTAGGTTAATTGTTTATTGGTTGGTTATTTAATTTGTTAATTTCTTAATTACTTGATGTAAGAGTATTTAAACAGCCTTAATTGACTTGTTTTTTATCTGAAGAAGGTGAAGCATTGTTTTTACCGAAAGCGCTAAGTAAAACAAGTTTCGTTACAGTTGCCGGCTCCTTTGGTTTTCATTGGTTTCTTTTTCGTATTTCAAAAGTTTTAAGTTTGTTTTTGTTTCTTGTTTGAGTCATCTCCATCAAACAGGTTTCTTTGAAACATTTCCTCAGAAACCTGTATACATTCTCCAGTCTCGATATTTGCTTCCTCCTTTGTTGCACTACATCATCTCCTTCTCTCTCCATCTATCTCTGTGTTTCTCCAGGCTGCCTCTGTACCTGAAAAGGAAACAGGATGTGCTCCTCCAAAATGGGTCCCACTCACAACAGTGGTGAGTAGGAGAAGTTTCTCAATACCCTAGCCCAATTTCACCTAGTAATAAATACAACCTTGGGTTTCACCTGAGAAGAAACCACTAGCCTTGTAGATCTAACATGGGCAACACAATATTTTTTTTCTTATTTTATTGCAATTTAATATATCTTTAATTTGTTTTACTTTACTTACTATGGGTGGCACAGTGGTGCAGTGGTTAACATTGTCGTCTCACAGCAAGAGGTTCTCCAGTTCGATTCTCAGTTGGGGTGCCTTCTGTGTGGAGTTTGCATGTTCTCCCTGGGTTCATGTGGGTTTCCTCCCACATTCCAAAGACATGCATCTGGAGCATTTCTCCCTGGACCTCTGCTGAAAACAGGCTCTGTGGAACCTAGTCAGACATTCCCTATCAACAAATGTTAAATAAACTTTAAAGTTTTTTCTTGGATTTTTTTTTTTTTGGTAGGGTGGATTAACAAACATATTTTTTCCATTCTCTGACCAAAACTAACTAAGTATAGCTGATTTGTGAGAATAGCTGAGAAGCAACATTTTTTATTTAATGCAAGTAAAACAAGAAAGGGTTTAATCTTTCATATCTGCCCACACTACACTTTTACTGCTGCTATTGTTGTGTGACTATTTTTCTTATCACATTTTCTTTCCCTGTTGTGATTTGTAAGTCAGTGTCTCTTGACTGATTTATTCATTTAATTATTTATTTATTTATTTTCATTTGTTTTCTGGGAAAATCAGACTGGGCAAGGGCCACCTTTTAGCAGAATTCCATAGAGAAAAGTTCAATAAAATGTTACACAAGATTACTGATTCTACAGTCAAAAACTACAAATAATTACAGAAGTATTTGTATTGTTTTTACACATCACAAATACAGGGGTGCTATATTTACAAATTGGAGAAATCAATACATGGGATTACACTGATTTTTTATGCAGTATAGATCATAAAAATAATTCTATAGACTGATATAGACCACTAGAAAAACATTAGAAAATGTATATTCGATGGAAAGGGTTAGGAGAAAGGAGAGGAAGGCTAATAAGGAGGAATAGATTCAGAGCTAGGCATGCAATTGAGGTTTATAGAAAGTTTTATATATATATATATATATATATATATATATATATATATACATACATACATGGATCTACTTGCAAACAGTGAACCTCATATAACCGAACTTCATTTCTGCAAGGTTAAAATAGCAAAAGCTGAAATACGAAATTGTGAATTTTTTCCAAGGAAGTAAAAACTTGCCCAGCAGGCCTTTTTTTACACTATAGTGTAATCCTGGAGTTAGTATATATAGTTGGGAGGTGTGGGGGGCACAAACCCCCCACATTGGGGTGTGTGGAGGCATAGGCCCCACCCAGGTGGGTTTTACTTACTTTGGTGTGTGTTTCATGCAAGTCTGGCCAAGTGTTTACTTAAAAATATATACGATTCTATCCAACTTTTAAAACAGCTAATGCGCAAAACATAAATTGTTCAAAATTTGAGCAATTCAAGTGTTTACTTACCCTGGGAAAAAATCATTGTTCGGTTATTTTAGCTTTCACTATTTTTGTCTTGTGGAAAGTTTGGTTATATGAGGTTTGATATTTAGAAGTATATCCACATATATATTTATATATATATATATATATATATATATATATATATATATATATATATAGATAGATATCTCGGTGAGTCTCAGCATAGTGTGATTGAATAAAGGTAGAAGAAAAGTGCAGAAATTAGTAGGTGAAAGGATTAAATAAGTAGACTATAAGAAGTGAACAAAGCACTAATGAGTAATTAAGATTTTAAGTATTTAGCCTGGTGTTGAGCAAGATCATAACTATGTGCTGTGTAAGTTAGATTTGCTGGTAGTAAGTAGAAATTTTTTCCAAAGCATAGGTCCATGGTTGATAAGTACAGCTGGAGGATGTTGCTTGGGTTGGACATTGCTCAGACTTATAGATTAGGTTATGGGCTGTGAACAACTGTGTAGGTTAGATGGTGTCATGGTTCTTAACAGTCTAGTTGTTTTAGTCCAGGCAATGGCAAGTTTGGTAGAAGAAGTTAGCTGAAAATTTGGCTAGTTTGTTGTAGCATGCATCAGGCTTTTTTTTTTCTTATGGATAGAATGCAGGTTGATAAGAATCAGGGGTGCAGTAGTAGATAGGATGAAGCTATAGATTTCTAGTGGGTTCACAGAGGAATAACTGTGCTCTGTAAAAGAAGTTCAGTTTCTGATGTTTTTTTTTTTAATAAAAACAAAGAATATGATGATCAAATTTTAAATTATCATTTATTGTATCTTGTAATAATTTTGTGGTTGATACTATAGTTTGATGTTTACTGAAGTAACATGAAGTGTATGTTGATAGCGTTTGAGTTGCTAGGTTGGAATAGCATTAACTTGCTGTTCTATGGATTTCTTAGCAAGTAAGAGGTTGTTAGCTATGACTCAATAGAGAAGAATTCTTGAGTAAGTTCCTGAAGGTTTTGAATTATAGTAGATAAGGGTCGAGTTGTGTGCATATTGTACAAGGGATAAGTATAACTGATTTGTGGGAAGAGCTGAGAAGTAGCATTTTTTTATGTAAGATAAGTAGAACAAGAAAAGGTTCAGTCTTTCAGTTCTACCCACAGTGCTCTTTTACTTCCGTTGTTGCCATGTGGCTATTTTTCTTATCACGTTTTCCTTCCATGTTGGGATTTGTAAATCAGTGGCTTTTGATTTGATTTGATTTGTTTGTTTATTTAATTATTTCCATTTGTTTTATGGGAAAGTTAGACTGGATAAAAGCCACTATTCAGCAGCGACCCTTGGACAAACAGCTCCATAAAATGTTACATACGATTCTTGATTTTACTGTCAAAAATGACAAAGAATTGCAAAATTATTTGTATTCTTTTAGACATCACAAATACAGAAATTTCATATTTACAAAAGAGAGAAATCAATACATGGAATTAAAGTGATTTGTTATGTGGTATACATAATAATACTTTTATGTGTACATTTACAAGCTGTAACAACTGTGAGAAGATTATTGATCAGTGGATATGCTATGAACCACTTCTCTTGAGCAGACTTGGGGATTACTACTTCTGTTTTGCTTCAGGTCAGAGAAGCAGGACAGGGACATTGTTAACTAGTCTAGTTAGATACAGCCAATCAGTGGAAACCCTGAAATTGCTCATTAGAAACCAGCTTCAGATCAGTACTACTGTTTTGTTCCTGACAAGAGAAGTAGAAGAGGGAATTTGCGTCCTAACTTTCCCCTGACTGGACAGTGTGTGGGGTTTCCTGATTGGTCGAGTTGTCATTTAAAGTTTGAATTGCTGTGCAGCTTGGCTGTCTCTTGTGCTGAGCTGCTTTATGTGCTGTCCAAAGCCTTTGCCATGAAGAGTGTACAATATGCCTATGGATCCATGCAGCATCAAGAATGAGGCTGCTGATCATCAAAGAGCCTGCAGCCCACTTCTCAGGAGCCATCATGGGATTAGTGCTACTATTTTGATTCCGGTGAGAGAAGGAGCATATTCATTCCTAGCTGCATGGATTTACAATGTTAGTAGCAATAGTAGTGCACATGTTGTGGACAACATGTTAATCACCACCATCCTTTATTTCTGGCAATCCTTACTTTACTCCTCCCATTTATTTTTTGTGTGTTGTGTAGTGCACCCTACCTTTTGTACTATTACTCTGTGCGCAGCTGAGCACTTGTTTAAACTGAAATTTTGCTGCCATCCTACTTCTGCACAGTGTATTATTCTGTAATCGACTCCATTATAAAGGGACCTGCCTATTAATTTCAGTAATGGGTGCATTACTGTCTACTGCTCAGTGTTAAGGCTCAGTAACCACTTTGCTTTCAGCAGCAATAGTTATAGCATAAAGTGTCTAGTGTGTCATCTTTTAGCTGACTTTTCTGAACACGTTGTACTTTACCAGATAAATGACTAGAGAAACAAGAAAAGAAAGGGGACAAGCAGAGGGCAAGGAGAGGAAACCATGAAACATATATAACAGGCTGCTTATCAGATGGCCTCAATGATCACTACCCAACATTCCTACTCAAAAAATACCTATACCAAGCTAAACCTGTCATCTACCATCAAATACTTAAAAAACTAAACTTTAACCCACTCACATTCATCTCATCCCTCAAAGAATGTAACTGGCATCCTCTAAAGTGCCTCAGTCTTGATGAAGCAGTTGAATTTTTTAATACTACCTTCCTGAGCATCCTTAATTACCATGCCCCCATAGGACTTTCCAGAATCAAAGCACAACCCTCCCCATGACTACAAAAAACCACTAAGTCAGAAAGGAAAAACAGGGATAAAGCCTGAGAGCACTGGCGTAAAACCAAAACTCCATCAACTAGACAGAAATTCCTAGAACTACGCAATAGAGTCAAAAAGCTAATAAAACAGGACAAATTCCAATACTACATATCTGCCCTAGATTCCTCCCAACACAGCCCCAAACAATTCTGGTCCTCCATAAACTCCATCCTCCACCCAGATAAAGTCAGCACCCCTCCTCCTAACATCCCTCACTCCTCAGAAAATATTGCTACCTCATTCAATGCACACTTCACACAGACCATGCTATCACTAGATAAACAACACAACCCCACCTCCCCTCCAACCCACACCTTCAACTAGTAATCTCCCCACTGCCTTCTCTTTTTCTCCTGTACCTACCTCCAACATAAAAAAAAAACTCTTAACTAAACTTAAGCCCACCAAATTAGCAGCAGACAACCTCCCAAGTGAATACCTGCAAATCGCAGCTGATGCTCTGGCCTACCCAGTATCCATCTTGAGTAACCGATCTCTGTCAGAAAGTTATTTTCCCACACTGTGGAATGTATCACATATAATTCCCCTCCACAAAGGCGGACCCTCCACAGAACTAACTAATTACCGCCCCATAGCTATTCTCTCTCCACTCTCCAAATTACTAGAGAGATGCATACACTCTCAGGTCTCAGACTACCTCCTTACTAACAACATCCTTTCCAATACTCAGCATGGTTTCTGACCAAACCATAGCACCACCACTGCCTTACTCTCCTTTACTAACACTATCCTTCAGCATAAAAACAATGGCTATCTCTCTTCTGCTACTTTCCTAGACCTATCTAAAACATTTGACATGGTCCCACACAAACAACTTATCTCTGTCCTCAGTAAACTATCCTTCTCACAATCAGTCATCAACTGGTTTCAGAGTTACCTGTCTGACCGTCAACAATCCGTTGTATGGCAAAATTACATATCTCCCCAACTACCTGTCTCCATAGGGGTTCCCCAAGGATCCATCCTTCGACCCCAACTCTTCTCTTTTTTCCCCAATAATCTAGCCTGTGCTGCCAAACATGGCATACGCATACAATACGCAGATGACTCAACCATCATCTGGTCAGCCCAGTCCCTACCCAAACTGCAAAAAATCACACAGGAAGCTTTTTCCTCTGGTGAAACTTGGTTATCCGATGCTCAATTAATACTCAACCCAAACAAAACTAAACTACTCATCTTCCAACTCACCAAACATACTCAAAACAACTCTCACTTTAAAATCACAGCAAAAGACAACACCACTGTATACCCAACTGAACACACCAAATTGCTAGGAGTGGAAATAGACAATAAACTAAAATTTGACATTCACATATCCATGACAATAAAAAAAGTCCACAAAAAACTAGGAGCGTTATACAAAAATAAGCAACTTCTCACCAAAACAGCAAAGATTTCAGTAGCAAATTCCCACCTTATCTCCACCCTACTTTATGCCTCTCCAATATATACCAACCTAAGGCAATGCGATCTAAACAAGCTAGAGACCTGCTACAACAAAATCGCCAAATTCGCCACAGGGGCATCCTACCGTAGTCACCACTGTCTCTCACTTGCTGAACTGGGCTGGCTTGAACTCCCTCACCTTCTTCAATGGTATCAACTCTCACTCGCCCCCTAACTAGTTAACCATCCACTAAATGTCCCATCCCTCCAGAATCTACTCCAACCCTGTCGCACCCCCAGACCACTAAGATCCAGCAACAAAAATCACTTGCAGATCACTAAAGCCAATAACTCTGCTGGTGAAGCACTATTCTCTTGCACCATAGCCAAATTATGGAACTCCATCCCAACCACAATTACCTTCATACCATCATGCACCCACTTCAAAACTTTATTAAAGTGCACCTAAAAACATGCTGGCTATGCCGTTGCAACTCCCACTCTAATATCACCCACCCCATCCAACCACTACCTTCCTTTCTACTCCACTAACTACCTTGATTATAGCAAGCTCGGATGCTCATAAGCCTAGTACTTATTAAACAGCAGGAACTTCTTATTGTTACATTTGTTAATGCCTGTTATGTACTTCACAGATAAAGATTCTAGTTGTCTACTGATGTACTATGTTCTTCATCTGTAAATATGTTGTAAGTAATTGCTATGTAAATTGTTAATCGCTATGTAATCCAGTGTAACTACTGTCTGTTTATTTTACTGTGGAGCTTTTCTCGCCGGGCCTCCGCTGAAAATGGACCTACATCCAGTCGGACACTCCCGATCAACAAATATAAATAAATAAATAAATGAGAACATGTACCATGGAAAAAGTAAAACATTAGTGATAAGGGTAGACAAAGGAAAATATACTAGGGAGCTAAGGAAAAATAAGAAAGATACTGTAGTGAAAGAGATAAAGAAGACTTGGAATGAGGAGGGAGATCGCAGAAGAAGATACACAGGGAGATATAATGAAGACAATAAGATCAACACAAGATGCATATATAGCAGGACACAACAACCTGAAAACACCCCACAGGTGGCAACTGACTGTACTGAGACTACATAGAGAGGGTAGAAAAGAACATTTGTCTTGTTGGAGATGCAGGAAAAAGGCAGGAATCAGAGACAAAGTAGGAGGATGTGTATGGGTGATATGGCTATGGGAGCAAGCAATAGAGAATGGAACAGTATACATAACAAGGAAGGGTAACTGGACTGGAACTTTTGTATTTGAAGTGTAGGGCAGGAAACAGTTGACTAGATCAGAAGAGTAAGGAAGGGGATAGTAATCATGTGAACAGAAATAAAAAGTATAATGATGAGACGCTTGATGGATCATAAGAAACCTGGGTTTCTTATCTGGACAACTCTCTCATCTATCCATCATGGTTCCACCTTAGTCAAAAAATTCTTCCTATCTGGCCCAATTAATTAACAAGCTAATATTTTTAAGAGTCAAAGAATTCATGCTGCTAGTGTACCCTTCCCTTTGAGAGTCGTCATCAAAGACAGTGTTCCTTTGCTTTGTACAAATTCAGGCATATCACTCCATTTGAAAGACCCCAAATGTTTCTAACAAAAGAAACTGAATGCATTCAGCTGTACTGAAAGATCATCATGACTCTTATTATAGTCAGTATTCCACAGGCTGCTCAGAGGTGATGTCTCACTTTTTTCTGCCATGAAAGACTCAGTCCTGTTTTGTCTTCATATTTCATCACAATACCAGTGGTTCTATAAGTACTTTTTTCTGGTGACCAAAGTCTACCCCAAAAATTAACAAGAATTGCAGTATGGACAGGTTCCTAATGGAATGTGTTCCCATCCTATGGAATGTTACCATTACTGCTCAAACAAAATACTGCTGTGGCAATCTTAAAGGCTAATCTTGGAGATGACAGAAATTTTCACCAGGGTTATCATACAGTATCCTAATTAATTTGGGAGGTGAATGCTATTAAGTATTCAAAAATGATGACAAGAACTTTTATGTGTGTCTAGTCAAGATACAAATGACTACACATCCAATGGCTCCTGTGATCATTTGTCTTGAAACATTCCTGTGTTCTTGTGTTCTTATTTGTTGACTGATGTCAATAAACTGGTATATTAAATGATTATACTTCAACTGAATCAGTTTTGATATGAATTTTATTGTTTCTCCTATACACATTCATATTTTCCTGCGTGCTTCTGTAATTCTATTCTTATTCATCCAAATTTCTGGATGCCATCTCTCTCTTCAGGCACTCTCTTGCATATATCATCATGTTATTTCAAAGTACTGCATGCCACATAAAACTACATACACAAGTTTTATCTTTGTATCAGCAATAACCCACACATCTGTAAACCATACACGTATGATTTGTGTACTACATTGTTTTTGAACATTGTCCTGAATTAGTGATCTGTTGTGCAATGTCATTGTAGTCTCTGCATTTTAAATCATTTTGAGGTTTAGCAGCAATGCTAGATCTATTCCAATATGTGTTTTCTCTCACACTCTGCTAAAAATCAGCATCATTCATCAACTCCCTTCTTCCCATTTTTTCTATGTTGCATCAGGTTGTCATGCCAACTATAGCCATTTATCTTGATTCAGTGCCACTCTCTTACCTATGATGACAGTCATGCCTGTCACAAGTCTTTGCACACACAATCTACCCATCTCTTTGCTTTCATTTCTTCTTCTTTCTTCTGTCTGTCCCAAATCTTCTTCAATAGACTATATTAATCTTTCCTACATATGTGCCCAAGCCTCGGTAATCCATTCTCTTTAACCTTCTCTGCAATTGGAGTTACTTGGGCTTCTGCTCTGGTGTCCTCTTTTCTTCATCTGCTCCACAGTGTGCATCCTACCACATATCTCAGGCACTTCATCATCATCATCTCTTGCTTCCCCAACTGCTCTGCCTTCATTGCTCAAGTTCCTGTATCATACGGTAGTACTGATCAAACCACTCCTTTGAACAGCTTATTTTTTAAGCTTCTTTGGCATTCTTCTTTGGCATTCTTCTGTAAGACACTACACCTGGCACTCTGTGCCAGTTGGCTTCAGCCCCTCTGATTCTAGCTTTGACCTTTTAATTCAGACTTCCTTCCTCCTTAACCACCCCTACCTGAAACCTGAGGCAGTTATCCTGTTCCACTATTTTCCCTTATATCTCCCACACGATAGTCAAGCATCCACTAGTACAAAACACTCTTATTACAACATATAATTTAAAGAGTCATGTAATAAGTTTAGTACTTTTTAATAACTGGCCCTTACTTATTTCTGACCCATTATTGTTTGAAACATTTTGGGAAAAACCATCAATAGTATATCGAAAACATAAATCTTTTAAACAACTTACTGAATTTAGGGGGCTAAAAAGAACCCCAGTCAGAGTGGAAACTTACAAATGTGGCCAATGTCCCCAGTGTAGGTTCATTATATGAGAAAGAATGTTTTGAAATTAGAGGAAAAGTCTATAAAGTTGAAGGTCATTTTTCTTGTACTTCTTCTCAGGTAGTATACCTGGCCCAGTACCAAAACTGTCCAGCATATTATGTTGGAAAAACTTCACGTAGATTAAGAGACTGTATGTATGAACATTCCTTGGACATTAGGAAAGAAAAAACACAAATGCCATGTATAGGTATCTAAGGGTTAACCCTTCACATAAGTTTGGGTTCCTGGTTATACAACAAGTTAAAAAGGATATCCAGAGGAACATTGTAGATGAAAATCTTTTATTGCAGGAACTAAGATGACAGATATGTTTAAATGCTTTATATCCACCTGGTTTGAATGATGGGTGCTCCAAAGCACCTGTTTTAAAACTCAAGAGTTATATGTAATTTTAAGTAATTTTCATGTTTTTTATGGATCATTTGACTTTAATAGTCATGTGTTTTTATCTTGGTCTCCATTAGTTAATTTATATATTTAAACAGTTTTCATTAATTGTGTTTGTTTTGATGAAGTTCTAACTGGAACGAAAGCACTAAACCTGGTTGTTATAAGCAAGGGATAATATAACAATATATTATGGGAAGCTTGAAAGTGAAAATACCATCTCTTAGCTCTCTTAAGAATAAATAGATTGTTGTTACATTGCTATGGAATACTGTTGGGATTGTGAAAAGCTGTGCCATGACAAATGCTGTGGTCTCTACAATCTACTGTAAGGGTGTCAGATTTGAAAGGAATTTCATCTTACCTGCTGTTTTTTTTTTATTTCATATGGATGTCGAATGCTTGATGATTTTTATAACCAACAGTTAAACATAAATTGGGATAGCTTTTATTTGACTTTTGTTGAGTTGTAACTTATGTACTCACACACACACATGCACATATATAAACATGTACAGTAAGTTCAATGCATTAAATGTAAAACTGCTCTGTCTAGTGGTGTAAGACAGCAATGGCATTTGGCTCACAAAATATATGATTTTTATACTATTCAGGCTGGAACCAGTCTTTTAAATAGCTTAATACTTTTAAATAAGGCCTGGAAGCATGGTTGTGTCTAACATATTTTACTATATGAGGAAGCACCATTCAAAAATAAATAATTTTATAGGCCACCAATAGCAACCTATTGTAACAAAATGTTCACGTTTATTCTGTGATTAAAACTCCACACAGCAGGCTGTAAATATCAAAATCTCTATTTCCTTTTCTTTGAAACTTGTTGAAAAAGATGCAGTGTTATTAGATGTCATTGGCACAGAGTGAGCATTTTTTCTTTGTCTAGGGTTGGCTTAAATGGTAGTGCATTTCCAATGGCTAGAGAAATTGTTGCTCATTTTCATAAAATTACCACTCACAGATACTTCAACTATCCTTTTGAATCATGTATTAAGATGCCTTAAATATAGCCACTGTTCCAGTGCAATACATAAACCACTGCATGTAAGTATCTTTCATTTTTTTCAGAAATATGCTATTTGCTTTGGAAGTATAGATTCATGATTCACTAAGGATAAGTAAGTAGGCAAACTTCCTTTGCTAATCTTTATCCCAGATATTTTCTCTACTTTTAACTCTTCCAAATATGTGCTCTACTTTCCTGTTGTGTACTCCATAAAGGTTCACAGATACATAGGCATGCAGTCCATACCATCGAGGAGCTAAACACAATTTAACAATTTCCCTGGTGTACTATCTGGTTAACTGACTTGCTCAAAGTCATACAGTAAGCAAATGGAGGCTGAAATAATCAAATCGTGGATTATACAATGGAGCTGGTAAGCATTTCATAGCCATACTCCTCTATGCTTACTGTCAGACTTAAACTCCAGATATACGGTGATCAAAGGCCAAAACTGAACCACAGACCCTTGATCTCTGAAACGGAATTCTTAACAATAAGCCAGTGTGCTGCTTCAGTTTCTAATCAGGTCAACTACATCTTGCCACTTTGATCTGACAACCAGTTTTCTACATGTGATTCATCACTGATGTATTTTTATACCACTGCTGTTTCACAGGAGGAGCCCCCCCCAAAAAAAAAGTATAACAATATCTCACTGGATGCATCCCTGAAACACATATTCTAAATGCCTGGAAATTGTCAACCATTAGCATCAGGCACAATACCTTGCCAGTTGTTTTGATGTTAGCATCAATAAAGTTTAATATTAACATCAGCACAAAATCCATAATCATTATGCATAGTGTTAAACCTTACTTCTTCTTCACATAAAATGCCTTTAAGAACACTATTTTTTCAGCATAATTAATTTGTATTGCATGAATCACTGTAAGTACACTGTAAAATCTGTAAATAGTTAAGCTTGGCAAACAGGTTTCAGAAGTTCCTAATGCAAAACCCGATGTTGACAGAACTGCTTCATAAGCATCCCTAAGTGCTGTTTCAATTGGGCTTTTTGCCAGGGATTAACAGCAGACAGTACTGGTACGCAAAAATCAGAAGTAGAAGGTAAAAGATTTTTAAAATCTGTTAGATATTTCCCTCTGCTATACCTACAAACAAAATGTGACAGAACAAACTTGGTCACAGCTTTTAAAATGCTTTCCTTTTCACAGTGGCAATCCATTTCTGACTGCTGTCTGTTTAACAACTGCTTAATGGCTTTCATAGACTTTGAAAGCTGGGAAAACACTTTGTACTCTTGCCCATTTTTTCTGTAACGAGTACTACATGGAGGGGATACATCTCCATTCACTATGAAATATCAAGATTTTGTCACCAATCATGACTCTTTATTGTTCTCAAGATGGATGTCAAGATACACCTCCCGAGCTTTGCTGTTGAGCTGAATTTGTTGGCATCCATGTCTTAAACATGCAATAAGATGGTTATGGTTCCAAGACAAGGAGCAACGTGCATTCACATGTGTACAAGTTGCATGCATAACTGGTGTGTGTGTGTGCGTGTGTGCGTGTGTGCGTGTGTGCGTATGTGCGTGTGTGTGTGTGTGTGTGTGTGTGTGTGTGTGTGTGTGTGTGTGTGTGTGTGTGTGTGTGTGTATTGACTTGCATGTAAGTGTGATTACTATAATTTTAAATATATATGAGGCAAACGTGCAAAGTCATTCATTATACTGCAATAAATATGATTACATTCCATTGCAGATTAGCAAACACAGATACTTTGATTGCCACAGGTGATGCCTGATAATAGATTTCAAAGTGATAAACATTATGATAATGCCCCAAGCAGAAGCTGAGTCAGGTGTTAGAAGAAGCAATACCTTTATCTAAAGGGAATCATCTGAACGCTTCTTTTTTCAAATGGCAGGAATAGTCATTGTTCTTTGTTGTTTACTGCACAGAAGAATCATTGTGCAATTTCCTCAGATTACTCTACATAGAGTATGTTTTATTTTTATTAATTATCCCGCAGTAATAGCAAGTTAAGCACAATTAATTTGCCTTATTTGGTTTAGCCTGATGACCAACCACTAGCTTGCAAAATGAGGAAAAATGCATGCTTTAATTGAGATTTTGTGCACACAACCATCTCTTACATTTAGGAGACTTTCTTCAGTTTTTGGCTGATAATGACAATGATTCAAGCACTGACTGCTCTAGTGCTCTAAGGAAACCTATTTAAAAATTGGATGTTCTGGATCTAGAGGTTTGAATTGTATCTCACTACAGGTGGCCTCAATAGCAACCCTGAGAAAAATCAAGTTTGACAAATTTCTTCGTATTTCTTTGGAGGAAGTCATAACATTCATTATTTTATACTTTTTCTCTAAGTGAGGAGAAAAAAAAGCAGTTTGATAGTACTGAAAAATAAATTCCAACCATAAAACCAATGATTAGTCAACCCTATTTCAAAAATGTATTTATTTTCCAGAAACCAGAATGCCCAAAAATTATTGATGCATGTGACTGATCAGAGCCATGGGGCATATGTGAATTTGGGGATCTGTTTGATTCACTAATCAGACATGTTGTCTGTAGCAACAATAACAGTTATATAATAAGCAGGCTCCTGAGATACTACAACATAATGCAGAAAAAAAGCCACTGATACGTGTTGGGTGAGTGCACTACTGAATATGTAGTTAAATTCTCTGATTTATAGCACAAAAGCAGAGCAGAAGATAAGCAATCCAGAGACAAGTGCTCCCCTCAAAAAAAAAAATCTGCATTCTATTTCTTCTATACAGCAATCCTGCCTGCCTCACCAGATACTGGAAATTTCACTGATGTGCCTGGAGACTGAGCAGCACATCTTCTAGTGCTGCTGGTGTCACCAACCGACTTGCATCCAGGGCAGGAGACCCTTCATCGCTCTTTAATTACCACTCCACACATAAGTATACAAAGTTGCCACAGAAGTGGCATGCATATAGGACAATAAATTAAAGGACTATGGATTAATAAAAATAAAATCAGTGACACTGACCTCTATATCAAAATGCATTGTCAAAGGCAGAATCTAGTAACAAAGACAAGTAAGGAACCATACCAGTACAAGCATCGCATCAGTAAGGATGAAATGAGGTAATGTTAAGCAAAAGATCAGTAAAGTACTAAAAGTTATTGATATAAAATCATAATGATGCTCCAAATGACCATGCCGTGATGTAGCAGCTCTCCATACCAGGTTAGACCCATTCATTTACTTACTTAATACAGCCCCTTCCTGCTAGTCACCAGTTATCCCTGTGAGCTATATACAGTTTGTTCACATTACAAGTTTAGATAAGTTCAAGGAACATAATGTCATACACACAGGATTACATAAACTAAGTCTGCACTGTGTACAATATACTTAACCTGCAGAGCATAAACATAAACTTCTCTGGAATACAGTCTAAATAATTAAAGTTTTTACTACAATATACAGATGCATAGTAGCCCAGTGTTTAGTCTCATGTCATGCACTATGTCTCAACAATATATAGCACCATGAGTTTACATCAAGAAAGTTTCAGTGCTATTATTATTTTAATTAAAGGTAACATGTAAGCATGATGCTTGTACAATAGACACTACAGTTCAAAGTATGGTAGCACATTTGCATAGATGTCCAGGCACACAAAATCTGTTAAATGATTTGCACTAAAGCTGTGCTCCATCTGTAATATGTTTCTGAAAAGTACACATGACTACTTTTCATTAGAGATATCCTGTCTGTATTTAAGGGTGGCAGTGGTGGTGGTGCAGTGGTTAGCATTGTCGCCTCACATAAAGAGGGTTTCCAGATCAATTTTCAGCTGGAGTGCCTTCTGTGTGGAGTCTGCATGTCCTCCCTGCAGTCATGTGGTTTTCTTCTGGCTTCACCAGTTTTCTACTACATTCCAAAGACAAGCAGTAGGTGGATTGGACACTAAATTGTCCATAAGTGAGAGTGTGTCTGCAAGTGAGTGGTATGAATGAACTACTGTGGCAGGACTAGCCACCCAGTGGTGTAAACCTTGACTCTAGATGATTGTCACTGCAAAAATGACACACTGGCCCCATGTGCAAAATGAGAAAAGGGCTGGGGTTGAGGATGGATGGATGGATGAATCCTGTCTGCATTTTGTGTAGTTCATAAACATTTGAATGTGTACTATTAGAATATTCTCACAGCTCAATTTATTTCTCTTTGTTTACTTATTTTAAATTGTTTATCAGGGATTGCACACTGATCATGTCTGATCATTTTACCTTTAAATAGGCGATTGCACTTTGTCAAACGGCCACTTCATCGATGCGTTTTGTGCGAACCGAAACCACAAAGATTTTTAAATGTCGAAAAACATTCGACATTACTGGCCGCACGACACCTCCACACTCATGCTACCATGGGACAAAAAGGGGCGTGGTTCTGCCGTTCGCACATTCGAAAATCGACTTTGGTGACGATCGCATTTCAGCCTTCGTGCAAGTCGAGTCGCCCATATCAGGCTCGGCATTATAAAGGTAAACCGTCTGATCAGTTTCAGCCCAGGGAAATAAACCAACATTAATAAAATTAATAGAAAAGTATGAAATAAATGAGTATTAGTGACAATAACATAAACATAATGCCCAAAATATGTAATGAATCGATATACATCATGTTTGTAGTAGAATTAAATATACAAGAGTGTAATGAGTGTTCGCCATGCTGATGAGAAGAAGTGGGAGAACAGAAAGAATGAGTGAAAAGAGACCCTCATGGGTTGCAAGTACCTATTTGGTTGCTTAATTATGTGAATTATAAGGTGCTTATGTAATGATAGATAAGAAGAATTGTCTTTAAGTTTAAGTGGGAGGTATTCCCACAGTTTGGGGCCAAGAACTGAGAAAGCATGATCTGAAATGTATAGTTTGGAGTATGGAATTTGCTTAGGACAACTTGAATAATTAAGTTGTACAAGGTTGTATGTGGGGAATTTCTTATTAAATTTGATGTTAGAGATGAGAGGGATCATTCATGTAGGAGTTTGAAAACTGCAGAGGCTGGTAGCATTTCTGCTCCTTTTTTAACATACAGCGAGTTTGTCTTACATAAACGTTATACAGTGGTGGTCTTTTTTGGGAACCAAAGATAAATCTACAGATTTTTTTTTGTCCTGGGATTTTTATGGTAATGGAGTTATATGCAGAGGCAACTGAGGATATAGGGAGACTATTTTAGAGTTAAGAGAGAAGGGTACCTGTCCCAGTTGGTGATCTGGAGGTACTGAAGAGGAAGTGGAATAGTTTTTTATGGCCATAATATAATGGAGTTTAGTCTTTTTATGTGTGTTATCCAGATGTAACTTGAAAGCATTCCCCATTCAGTACATCTTAAAAGTATTGGTATCTTACACTTCATCTGCTGAGTGTTAGAATGCAAATCTGTCTTTGTTCTACATATCCAATACATAATAAATATTACAATAATTTCTGTTGCAGAAGTAATGGTACAGTACTAGTAGATAGAAAGAGTTTTATAAGATTACCCATGACCAGTCAGACCAAAATAATATCAGGTGCATAATGTCTATGGTCTAGCAGTTTGATTGTATTTCATCATTAAATTATGAGCTTACTGCCTGATTTTTTAAAGCTGCAGTCTGCAGATGAGATAGTCTTGTTATATGGAGAACTGGAAGCTGCATTGGAGGTTTTAACTTATGTGTTTAGTTTGTAAATATTTCATAGTTATGTCAAATTACAGGTAAATTGTAATATGGTAAGTGGTAGAATGTCACATTTTCCTACATCTGATGGTTTTCCAGCTTTTACAAACTATGACTGATTTTCTGTGTAAGCTTCCTTATGACGGATAGCAGGCACATTATATTGCCTTATATTCTGCCTCCTCTCTGCAAAGGTCTGTCACCATACGTTCATTTATAGGATTGGCAAACTAAAATACAATGACTTTTATAGACCTCACAGGCAATTAGTTAATTAGTTGTCTGGAATATCTCTATGGATAATAGTATCTTGCTAGAAAATTCTTAAGGTGTGACATTTTTTATGATAGTACCATCTTCTAGAAATATCCTGGAATTCTGTGGTATAGTAATATAATATGAAGAATGCTATTACTATAATTATTAGGAGAGGTGAAAATGAGCTTTCTCCTCTAATGTTACAAACACAAAAGTTTTCTTATTCTTTACAGAAATTATGTATGCCTTGTTAGTTTGGGTAGTCATTTTTTATTTATAACACATTCTATTTTTATAATAAATATATTAGAAACTCAGACAGCAATTCTGAGCATATTATTTGTGACATTATAAAATGTTCCCATTGGAAAAGTTAACAGTCATGACTTCAATAACCCTTTATAATGTAAAAAAAAAAAAACACAAAATTTTAAGAGATCTAATGCTGCTCGAAGTGAGTGGACACTCCATTATTTGTGATTTGTGAAAGTGAATTGAAGTCTATTTTTAACTTTAAAGAGTGGTTTCAATGGAGCTTTGGTGTAAGTGATACAGTTATCTCTTATACACACGGTGATATTATTAGATTTGAGAAAAAATGCCTAGAAAATGTTCAGGATCATAAAAAGGAATGTGAGAAGTACCTCATTAATGTAAAACCACCATCCAGTAAAAAAAATAACAAACAATGCATTATATCGCTATGGGAATGGATTTGGGGATGATTCTAATGAGTTTCTAAAAGAAAAATAGGACTGAATATTACTACTTTATGAAAAAGTGATGGGTGTAATGAATAAGTTGATAGAATTGAACATTCAAATTGTGTACACTGAAAAGAAACTAGTTATACTAGACAGTGAAGGGGTATAAGTTTCATCACTTTGATTTCACTGAGGGTGAGTAAAGAGTTCCTTGTTTAAAATTTGTGAAAACTAAGATGGTGAAGTGGACTGGTTTCTCACAAAGGTCACTGGATATTGAGAAGGTCTATAGACTGCTGTTATTATCTTTGACAAACAGGAGATGTGGTTCACTGTGACAGTGTTTGGTTTGATTTGTCAATAGGAATGGGAAGGAATATTTTTTCTTAGTAATAACAATGACCAAAGGAAGGCCAGTATTAGGAGACTGTGACTTGTTGTAGAATAGGATGCAGCAGAGGGGGGCTCCTTTCATTTTATTTCATCTCAAGTTATCTGTAATAAACCTTATCAAAACTATTTTTGAAAAACAAGATTTTTTATCTCAGTAGCAATTCTGTCATGGGTATTGTGAGACCTATTCTTCCACATGCACGTAACGTACATAAACAAACTCCAGTTTACAAAATAGTGGAGAAACTGGCAAAAAAAATTAAAAACTCATTTTCTTGAGGAGTTTTGTAACCAATGAGTTATGACATGATTGGTAATTATTTATCCAGCCAAGGTGTATCTTATCGAATGCCAACAAAGAACAGAGACAGCAGTGAAAGAACAAATGATCTTATCAAAGTAAATCTTACCACATAGGCTCACTCTCAATATGGGCCAGTAATCTCTTTTAATAGGCAAAAAAATAAAGATTCAGTATACAGATGACAGACTGAAGTTTGACCAACATACCAATGTCACTGTTAAAAAACACAATAAAAACCTCTATAGATCAAAATCTGTATTGACAGAGACCAGTAACACCTATTTGTTTCCAACTCATCTATATGCCTCTTCCACATTCACAAACCTCTAGTCATTACAAGTAAACTAGAACAATGTTATAACAAGGTTGTTAGATTTGCAGCCCATTACCCATGATGAATACATTACTATGAAGCCCACAGGCACTAATCTGTATGGAACTACCAAACTGTCTCACTACAAATCACAGACATCACGTATCGCCTAACAAATGTTCATCTTTACTAAACCTAATGCAAAAATTCTCTCCTGACAAAGCTCTAAGTTGCAGATTCAAACTTCTGTCTTTAATATCACACAACACTGCTGGAAACTACCTTGACTCTTACTATGTGATAAAGCTATAGAACAAATCCCCCTAATTCTATGACTCAGCAAAAACTTACAACAATTTAAATGTCTCCTTTAGCTACATCTAAAAAAATCATTATGGCTCTGCTACTGCTCTCTAACAACTAGTTAAACTGATTACTACAGTCATATTGCATATTTACTAAAATACATAGGTTATTGCTCCTCGTCCCTATAATGAACAACTATAACCCATCTTTTTATCTTGTACTCCACCATAAATCTCATCTATATACTACAACTCCAAATGACTACTATGATCTATTTATTTATCTACCTTACACTTCTACAGAACTGTAACTCTACTTTCATGCTTTATCATCTCTTTGTCTTGCACCTGTACTGTTTTCTTAACTCAGCCATTGATAGGTATTTAAAATAATTTTCACTTTCTAATCAACTTTACTACTAATACTAGCATGACAGGTCTCTTATACTCAGTAAAGTCATTTATTTCTGCATATTCAAGACATTTTCTTAAACTATGAACACAAACAAGGTAACAGCCAAAATAAATGGTTAACTGGAATAAAAATCCAAATAAATCCACAAAAAGATCCAATAAATCAACCACGTCTCTGGACTGTGGCTTCTTCATAAATTGTTTGGTTTGCTGGATTTTATTTTGGATTTTCTTAAACTATATCTCACCCCACAAAACCACAAACATATAAACAAATATATAATACAAGAAATTTCTATATAGACACCTTTAAACAAATACTAATCAACTGTAACTGGCCCTCATTAAAATAAATCCCACTAGATGCAGCAGTCAATTATTTCAATAACATATTTCTTGATGTTCTAAACACAATTGCCCCCATAAGACACATAAGAACAAAAGCTAACAACTGCCCATAGCTTTCTGAAGAAACCAAATAATTGCTAAAATAAAGAAACAAACCCTGGTATCAACATATTACCGCCATCTAAGAAATGTCTGCAAAAAACAAATCAGAGCCGATAAAAAACTGTACTATACAAACATTTAGTCCAAGCATCCACACAACCCACAAAAAGTCTGGGCCTTCATCAATCAGCCTATCCAGCAAGGCCACACCTCTACCTCATCCCCAAATATCAAAAACACATGAAAAACATAACATCTCACTTTAACTCATTTTTCATAAACTCCATCCTCTCACTCATAAAAAACAAAAATAGCCTGCAACAAATCACCCTCCCTACTATCACTGACTCACCTACCTCTCTCTCTCTCTGTTAAACCTGTCCGAACAAGTACAATAAAGAAATTGCTTAGCCAACTGAAACCCACAACCCTTGCCAGAGACAAGCTGCCAAACAACTATCTCAAACTAGCAGCCAATATTATCTGCTACCCAGTTTCAATACTGATCAATAGATCTATCACTGAACGGTATATACCTAATATCTGGAAAACCTCCCACATAATCCCATTCCACAAAGGAGGCTCCTTATTAGAAATATCTAACTATAGGCTAATATCTATACTAACCCCTCTTTCTAAAATCTTAGAAAAGTGCATCCACTTTCAATTGATGTAGCACCTACTGTCTAATAAGCTCCTTTCCCATGCACAACACGGATTTTGACCAGGCCATAGTACCACCATGGCACTGCTCAAATTTACCAATACTGTCAACCAACTAAAAAACAATGGCCAAACGGTTGCCTCAATATTTCTCGACATGTCAAAGGCATTTGACACAGTGACCCATGAACACCTTCTACATGAGCTTGCATCACTTGACATATCCAAAAACATTCTCATTTGGTTAAAAAATTACCTATCTGACCACCATCAGTCAGTCAAATGGCACAATGACCTCTCCTTCCCACTTCCCATTACAGTAGGTGTTCCACAAGGCTCAATTTTTGGGCCTCTACTTTTCATAGTTCTGACCAATAACATACACAAAGCTACTAACCTTGCTTCCTTTATACAATATACAGATTATGCTACTGTCATCTGCACTGAACCTACCCTAAAGCAACTACAATACTCAAAAATCTTTTACTGCCATTGAGTTTTTCTTGGAAAAATACCAACTAATCCTTAATTCCAACAAAACCAAACTAATGATGTTCCCTAACCAACACCAGAAAAAAAAACTCCTCCAACCATGACTTTACAATCACCTCATCCAATTACACTCTAATTAAACCCACCTCAGAAACCAAGCTACTAGGTATCATTCTAGATGATAAGTTCAAATTTGACAAACATATATCTCATGCCATCAAAAAGGCCCACATTAAATTAGGTTTCCTTTACAGAATAAAACCTTTCTTAGCAAACTTTACCAGACAAGCTATTGCCAGGACCCCCCTACTACCCACTTTACTGTACACCTCCCCTTTATCTACTAACCTCAAAAAATCAGACTTAAGCAAACTTGAATCATGTTACTATAAGATAGCCAGATTTGCTGTTAACCTGTCCCACAGAACCCATCAGTGTCTTGCTCTGAAACAACTCTAATGGCTAGAGCTGCCAAACCTACTATCCCTAAACCAACTACCTCCCCCAAACTGACCCACTATACTAGTTTCTTGTTGGCCTGAAGGTCTCCAACACCTTTACTCTTGCTCTTTCTGTCAACCTTGACTCCCCAGGTCAGTGCTCCACAACATGAGCAGACATGTAGAAACCTGCATGCTATCCATTTGCACATTCCTGCATTATAGGCACAATAAGTCTTACACTTGTTGTCTGCTTCCAATTGCCCAACCCTTACCAGTCCCACTACCATATCAGTTATAGTGACCAGCCTAGTATATGCATGTCTGCATTCCCAGCAAAGGGACTTAGCCACTGTTTTTAATTTTCTAAAATCCGAATCATACCATAACCAAGGGTTCTCACCCTTTAAACACTGCTGTTCTCTAATTGTTAAAAAAGTACACTAAAAAGGGAAGACCCTGCTGGTGTTCTTTTTTTCTGAAACAATAGCCTTAAGTAAGCAAAACCAAATACCCACTTGTCTCACAACCTCTTCCTGCGATCTTAACCAGTTTCATTCTCATCAAAGCAGTCAAGGCTGCTGTGAGGTCCATAGATCCCAGGACCTCAGTTTCCATGATCCTCTGAGACCCCATCTGTATTGCTTAATTCAGAAATGTCACCAAACTCTCCTTGTAGTGCTGAGTTGGAACTGGATGACACTGGCTCATGTCTTATTGTTAGTCAAGCCTAATTGGTTAAAGGCCAGCTGGGAGGCACTTGACCCCCCCCCAACACTTTGCATGGCTCTTTACAAGCCACCAACCATATTCACATTTCCACATGGGCCATGCCCTAAAAACTCCCCTCACTTGACTACTCCTGCTCTGGAATTGCTGCTGTGAACAACTCCTAGTGCTCTACTCTACCTGCCTCATCTAAACCTTGCAATAAACCAGACAAATGCCTACTGCTATTAGCTCCAAATACTGGTACCCCATCCATCAATCAATCCAAAACGCATTTTTCCCATTTTTGAACATGGGGTCAGGCTGTTACCTCAGTAGTGACAATCATCTAGAGCCAAGATTCACACCACTCATTACCTGGTAAGGTTTGCGTTTCTTCATGAAGATCACCCCTCCCTTCTCTAGCTACTTACAGGCTCTTCTCTTCTGGTGCTTCAGTCTCTACCTCAACACTCTTGTCTTGAGTGTCAATTTTTTTATCCTTTTGACTGTAGATAGATAGATATACCGATAGGTAGGTAGGTAGGTAGGTAGAAAGAAAGATAGAAAGATAGATAGATAGATAGATAGATAGTGATTCTTATTTGCAGTTCCGTTTTATTATGAAATGTAATTACAATTATATAACTAGCACATCTCCATATAAAATATATATATATATATATATATATATATATATATATATATATATAAATATAATATATTATTTGAAGATAATGCCTTTTACCAGTTACCAATTATATAAGTATTCATTTCTTTCCCTTTGATTCGGTATTTTCTTATACATATCTCTTATTTCTTACTAGCCCACCAAACCCCGTTATCTAAACTATTAAATAACTATCAATTACCATTGAATTTAGTGACACCCCTGATTTGGTGGGGAAAAAAACTGCTTTATCCCCTTGCATCCTTCCAGAAGTGGTGACTAGGTGAAAAGTGGTAGATTGCACATAACAAGCACTGACACTAATCCAGATGTCTACTACTTAAACTAAACATTGCATGCTAGTTCCTCTACTTTGTTTTTTGCCAACAGACCAAGTTAACGATGCTGATATCTCAAAATGCTCCATATTACTTTTGGGTTTATACTTAGTTCTACATCGGCTAGATTGTTGTTAATGTGCTGTATTCTGGCGTATACCGCTGTTTGTTTTCTTTTTAATTAAATTGTAATTCTTTTTTTTTCATTATTTTTTAAGATTGTGTTGTATAGTATACACTTTTGCTATTACTCAGCTTGCACTCTTCAAGGTTAAGCTTAAAAACAGTACAGCAAGATCAGTGTTCTATCATAGAAGAGGAAGAATAAATAAAGTAAAATAATGACCATATAAAGTGATGACACTTTTAATTCAATCAAACCAGTCAAGTTCAAGAACAAAAAACAAAAAAACGAATTTCATCTGCTGTTTTAGGCATTGTTATTTATTACATCACCTTGTATTTTAACTTTTCTTTAAACTTACAGATCGATCACTATTATTTATTTATTCTTTAAGTATTTGTTTACCAGGATAGTCCAACTGGGATAACTAGCAATCCCTTTTTATCAGAGGCCCTGGGAGAAAAGCTCCACAGAAAAACATACAATACATTACATTGTAATACAATACATTATAATAGTATATGATTACAATAAGATAGGCATGTTATAGTGTTAGTACACTACAGTAACTATACATCAGAATATAGGTAGCAAAATAGCAAGATACAGTACAGATACAGCATGAAGAATTAAGATGTGGAAGTTTTGTAATAAACAGGGAACATGACCACACCTTATTCTAATTAGTGCTTACAGGCTACTAATGGTATGCTGATAAAATGGTGCGCAGAAATGGTACAAGTTTTTATGATATTTTTTATCGGAACACTTCTTTCCCTGTATCACTTATATTTATTGGCTCTACTTTGCCACATTGCCCTGATAAGCTAACAAGTATTAGTTTTGGATAAATAGTTCAGTATTACTTTATTACGTCATATCTGAATTTCTTCTTAGCTGAGTGGTAGCATATTTATTTCATGTTTCTTGTATTACTAGATGCCATCAGAAAAATGTGTATCATTTCAACTTTTCACTTGCTGTTAAAGTTTGTGAAAAACGTCTTCAGCAAGTTCTTAAATCATGCAAAATCAAACTTACCCTGGATCATCCTTTACTGCACAAACCTCCATTTTCCATTCATCATTTCCATATACCCAGAATGTTGTCCACACTGCTTTTTCCCTGATTCATAATTTTCTCCTTATTAGTTGCTACATAATGTTTAACATTCATCCCATATCAATATTGGCATCATTAATAATAACCTAGACCAACTATATGTAATATTATGTTACTTAAGACTAGTAATTTTAGCAGTCTGTTAATCCTGGCTTAAACATTGCTGTCCTTCTAACACCATACTGAGAAACTACCATGTCTTCAGAAATGATTGCCTGGATGTTATATAGTACTGTCACTATACAATAAGTTCCCTAGTGTTGTATGCTTCTCCTTGTACTCTCAGAGATTTATATTAATCAGACTGCTTGGCAGCTCAAATTCTGCTCAGTAGCTATGCAAATTTCTTTTTTATTTTCTTTCTTGGTATGGCATATATCTCTTCCTCCATATCTACCAAAGACCAATAACATATTCTTGTTGTATATCTGTCAGCAACCTAAAATTTGTAATGCACAAAGGAACCAGAACTGTATCTCTCTGGATTCACTACAGAACACACTAAGCAAAACTATTTAATCTTAATGATCTTGCTAAATGTATAACTTTGCAAACATGTCAAAACCTTAGTTCATAGAATGATTCTGTTTTTAAGATTATTCTTATTTTTTTTTCTCAAACTGATTTCAGATTTGCATTTCAATTCTTTGCAAAAGCTTTAGTGGCATGTGTCCTACAATTTCAAACTAAAGTCAGGAGTAATTGGAAATAAACCATATGCTTCTTGTTTCACATCCATACATGTTACCAGTGACCTTTTCCTTAGTGAAACATAACAAAAGTAATAAACTGTAGTACTTAATATCTCTTTAGGCAGACTTTTCTACTAACTACACCTGCACCTGGTTAACTCCCTGCTTTGAAACTCTTTCTGCTAACCCCCATATAACATTGCACCTTCTGCTATTATTTGTTAACTTGCTCTTTCTCCTAACATATTTTCTAGTGACATTACATTTTTACTCTTTCTACCACACAAGACTTCTTACCTTGCTCACCTCTAAGTGTACTGATAGTTCTTTTTCCCCCATCCATACTTCTTTGCCATTTCATCTGGTACAGCCCAATCCATTTGCACTCGCTTCCCTCGGGCTCACTCTGTTCCCCTAGCCTAACTCCAAATCCCATCCACCCCAACTATCCATAGTTTTATACCTACACATAACTATATCTCTGTCTCTCCTTCTTATATTTTTATTCCTATGCTTCTATCTGCTGAGACCCTTGTCTCTCACTGTAAGTTAAATGACCATAAAACATTATGTATAATTACGCCCTATATATTCCCTCAAGAAATAACATCCCTATTGTGGAAAACATCCTACATTGGGCAACTAGTTCCATTTCTCATGAAATAAAAATTCTTGGTGACATCAGTATTAACCGGCAAACCTTCACATCAGACTACCCTTCCACTAGTATCAATCTCTATGGTTTCAAACAACTCATAGCTTCCCATCCTCACTTCAACAAAGCTAATAGCACTGGGACTACTCTGGACTGGATCCTTGTCTCAAATCCAAACCTTTATGACTCTACAAAATAACTGTCCCAGACTCCCTCAGTGATCACCATCTGACCTGGGCAAAGAGAGTAGCAACTCACCATATCAAACAGCATCTTTATAAAGACTTCTGTAACCTCTCAAATTTCAATTCCAAGATCTTTAACGACATCCTTAATAACATGAATTGGTCCATCCTCTATTCCCTACCACTGGATAATGTTGTTGCAAAATACAATATTTCTTGACATTCTCACTAGCCTTGTTCCTATTAGAAAAAAGAGAGTTAAATTCACCCAGTCACCCTGGCTATCCCCTTCTTGTAGACAATTAATGTATAAGAGACAGAAAGCTTGGAGATAATGTAAAAAACAGAAATCTCAAGCTCACCTACAGATCTACAAACAACTTCAAAACATGATCAAAAAACAAGTTACTGCTGATAAGAAATTGTATTACTTCAACCCACAGGATAACCAAAAATACAACCCCCAAAAGCTTTGGTCCACTATTAAGAGAATATTGTACCCTGGAACTTCTAGTACCCATAACCCTTGTCCAGACATCTGTCCCTTAGAAATAGCTTCTAAATTTGACACCCACTTTATAGCGTCAATAGCCACCCTCAGCCAAAACTCCCTACAAAATCCTGCCCCACCCCGACAAAATTCAAATCTCTAACAATGACAATTTCAACTTAAAATCTGTCTCTACATAGAAAATTTATTTCACAAACTTAAGCCTTTCTCTCCCTTTGTAGACAGTTTTCCATATGTATATCTAAAGACTGCTGCCCCCTCTATTGCCAACCCAATCTCTATCTTGATCAAACAGTCCATTCGTGAGTTGTATGTCCTATCTCTCTGGAAGACATTTTACATCATTCCTCTTCATAAAGGGTCAAACTCTACTGAAATAACACACTTCAGACCAATTGTAATCTTCTCCTCTCTTTCCATCATCTTAGAAAAATGTATTCATAAACAGCTTTTATAATATTTATTCCAAGAAAATCTGTCAACCTGTACCTAACACAGCTTTCATTCAGATCATTGCACAGCAACTGCCTTTTTGCCTTTTTGGACCACGTCATTAAAGCCAGAGATAACAACACTTTAGTTTCTTCCTTCTTTTTAGATCTCTCTAAAGCTTTCAGTACTGTCTTCCATAACAAAATACTCTCAAAAATGTCTTATTTAGGCTATTCCATTACAACAGTCACTTGGTTCTCTAGCTATCTATCTAACCAGCTACAATCAGTTAAATGGCTTTCTACTTACTCATCTTTACTCCCAATAAATACAGGTGTCCTACAAGGCTACATACTTGGCTCTCTCCTTTTTAACGTATTTATAAATGATCTTCATACATCCCCCGACAAGCTACACATATGCAATATGCAGATGACTCCACTGTCATTTGCTCATTTAATAGTACTTCCCATTTACAATATATCACTCAGCAGGCTTTCAACTCTATTAAAAACTGGCGCAGTGACAATCAGCCTTTCCAAATTCCAAATGAAGCAAAACTGCGCTTATTTCTCCCCAAATCCCAAACACACATATCCTCTTTCAACAATACTGAAATCAAAGTTGTACCTTACACAGTTACTTGGTGTAATAATAGATGATCAACTAAAATGTGATCTTCATATTCAAAAGTACATAAAAACAAGTCAACAAAAACTGGGCATGCTCTATATATCAAAAATATTCCTTTACCAAATCCTCAAGTGTTACTCTAGCCAATACATACCTGCTTCCTTCACTACTATATGCCTCACCCATTTTCACCAATATTCAGACCTCATTAAGAACAAAAACTTGAGCTTTGCTATAACAAAGTAGCTAGATTTGCAGCCAGTCAGTCAAACAGCTCCCACCATTACTCCACCCTCAGATATTTCAACTGGCTTGAGTTACCTCACTACATCAAGTTCACCCAACTCCTCCTTACTCATAAAATGGTATACAAATCTTTATCCTGCCCAGTAACCAGCACCAGTCTTAACCATTACCTCCCTAATCATCTTCTTCACTCATCTGAGAAACCCTTCCTTGAAATCCAAGCCTATATTCCTACTCAGTAGCCAGTATGGAACAGTATTCCTACAGACATTAGAGCAATGCCATATAGTCACATATTCAAACCATCTCTAAAGAGATTTCTCCTTCGCTCCTGGCTCTGTCCATGTCTTACACCAGGCTGACACTACCCATCACTCCTTCCTTCTCTTCCTTTCTCTCCCCTCTCTTCCTTCTTCCTTCTTTTTCCCCCTTTCCTTTCCTCCTTGTCCTATTAACCAAAGCGCCAGTTACTTCTCTAACAGCTCCCTACTTTAATTCCATTTCCTATTTTATCTCAACTGCAAAATCTCTTTCCTTTCTCTTGGTCTTTTTCCCATATTTATAATATGTAACATATTTACCACTGATTATCATTATTGATAGTACTTTACTAGATGTACTGTATACTATAATTGTTGTTTAGTATTCACTGTATGATTTTCTGATCTGATTTTATCATGTATGTCCATTCTACTGTTTGTTACTGTACTTCTTAGGTTCATAGGTTCCTAGGTCGGTACTAGGCTATCGGCCCTAAGGCCTATGCAAGCCTAGCCAGAACAACTCCCTGGAAATTTCTTCCCACAATATTTACTTCTCTGGGCCCCTGTCCAGCAGGATGACTGACATGATCCCCAGGGTGAATTTCCTATCTCCCATCCAATCATCAAGGTTCCTTTTGAATAAGGCCAATGAGGAGCTCTGCTTGACATGTATGGGCAGTCTATTCCAGAGTATGGGGAGTCTCTGGGTCAGGAACCTATCGCTCCAGCATGTTTTGTTCATTGTGATGATAAGGTTTAGATCCCTAGGGCATGTGGCTCTGAGGGATTGGGATTTCTTTAAGTGGAGCATGTCCAACAGCTCAGGGTTTGACATGGCCGTGTATGTTAAGCAGAGATCGCCTCTGAGTAGACAATATGCCACGGAGAATAGCTGGAGTTATATGGCATCTGCTTTAGGCCTATGATTCTTTTAGTGAGGTATTTCTGTGGCCTTTCCAGCTGTTGCAGATGTCTTGTGAGGTACATACCAAATGGGACATTATACTATTTAATAGGTCTAATGAGGGATGAGTACAGTGGGACAATGACCTCCTTTTTTCTGGATGAAAAGCCCTTAGTGATGAGGTGTGCCACATAGAAGGATTTCCTGACTGTTGTGGTGATGTGGTTATCGAAAGTGAGACCACTGTCCACTTGTGTCCCTAAGTCTCTCATCACACTTTCGATGTTTAGTGTCCTGCCACCTATGTGGTAGTTCATGGGTACATGTTTTTCTACAAAGGGGACAACTATACATTTCTTGGCATTAAGCTTGAGCCCATGGCTCTGGCACCAGGCATCTGTTTCTGTAAGGCTCTTTTGTAGAATATCTACATCATTTGGGGATTCAATAATGGCTCCCAGTTTGCAGTCATCTGCAAATTTTGTTAGCCAGAGTCCCTTAGTGTTGGCCTGAAGAGAAGTAGATGCCAAACAAAAGTGGTCCCAGGACTGAACCGTGAGGTACTCCACTTGTCACTTGTCTGGAGCTAGATTTGGAGTTGGCTTATTTTACAGTCTGGGCTCTGTCAGTAAGCCAGATGGCAACCCATCGAGTGATGTAGGGATTTATGCCCAGCTTAGTAAGTTTATCTATGATTCCAGATATCTTGTGATAATATTATGTAGTTTATTGATTTAACTATGTATTTGGAGCTTTTCCTCCCGGGTCTTTGCTGAAAACTAGACTCATGCCTAGTTGGACTTTCCCAGTAAACAAATGTCAAATAAAAATAAAATAAAAATAAATAATGATGTATTCCTTTATACAACAGTGAACTTGAAGACAACATCAGATCTAGAATTCACTGTTCCTCCATTAGGGGATCCTTATTATCTAACAGTATAAATTGCTCCATTACAAATCTTAATCAGTATTTACAGTTTTCCATGAATTGAGAAAATGTATAAAAATATCCAGAAAACTAAATAATGACATGAATGTCATCATGAACTACAAATACAGCTCTTATGTAATCCAGTACACTACCAATTCACTTTCAGATTGATACCAGCAGCATCCTTCCCATTTCTAATCTTTCCTCTGTCATTTCTCTATCTTCCTCTCCTACTGATACATGAAAGGTATACACTCTTTCTTCTCTGTTGCTAATGCTACATAGTTCATTTTTCCAGTCATGACAACATGCAGATTGTCCAACTTCCATTTTTCATCATATTTTTTCCTTTGGAGACCATTCAACTAAATAAAACCTTACCCTGATGTCAGCCCTTCAAGATAAGTCCAGTGCTTTCACTACCACGTATATCACTAATAATATATAACCCATTACTTGTGCGTGAATGGGTGTGCCTTCTTTGAAGGTTGGGCATCGGTCTGGCATCTCGGCATCGTAAAAATCCACTGCCAATCATTAGTTGACTGGAGTTCTGCTTTGGCGACCCTTAACCAGGAAAAGCCAAAAGACATTACTTTTACTTGTCTATGAAATGGCATTCATTTGCCAGCCAATGCAGTTATTCATTATGCTTATCATTTTTATCTTTCCTTTATTTTACAGCTACAACAGACATAGCAGAAATCCATGAGGCACATCAAGGGAGACTACCTTAGCTCAGAGAGGCACGGGGGTAAGTATACAGAAAAAATCAGAATGCAAGGCAGAGAAATATTTTCAGGCCATCACTCTATATCATCTTGAGCAGTCATACTTTTATATCAAGTATGTGTACCTACTCCAGTAGCTCTTGGTCATTGTATTAGGAAGTGAGCAGTTTAGCTTAATTGTGTGTGGGTTCAGTACCCAGAAATAGACATTAAATTGTTTTATAGGCAAGTATTTTTTAAATATTAACTGCTATACTGCATGACAATAACAATTTGATATTTGCAAATGTAGTTATTAACTTTGAAAGCATATATCTGATATGGCATAGTCAATTATATGATTCTATTTGGCACATTGTAATCTCACATTTTATTGATTTTATGACACATTAATGCCTTCCCATCATGTCTGGGTGTGGCAAAGGTGTACAAATGTGCTTCTCATATTGGTTTATGTATTGAAATAAAAAGTAATTTGACATGCTATTAGTTCTCTTTTTGTCACCTCCATCTCTCTCTATTTTTTTTTATTTATTATATTTTCAATTTGCTTTTATTTTAATACATTGTTGCTGCAACAAAAATGTCCATAAGCACAGTGAGGTACAGAAACCACTGTGTTTCAGCTCTCCAGACTTATGCTGGTGTCTGCAGTGACACCTTCACAGGCAATGCAGACACCCACTACATCTGGGTCACAATCTGTCAGTTTTACCTCCAAAACTGCTGCCCTACCTGCTCCAACTTATGCCAGGTAGCTCTGCCCTTGATGCTGGTGCAGTGGTACCCCCTAGGAGCAGTTGTAGTGGAGGCTGGGATTTTATCATCCATCAGGAACTGACAGAGATGGTGAAGGACATAATGGAGAGAGGCATCAGTACATGAATTGTGAGGGTTGAGAAGGTTCTGCTTCATATTGCCAAAATGGTGATACATCACATGCAACTGACACGAGAGACAGTGATGACAGTTCTGCAGGTGAGGTCTAGATTCACACTTTCACAAGCTGGATGTGAATATGCATCCAGTGTCCCTGACTTATCACCAGTCAAGGTGACCTCAACCATTTATGTCCATCAAAATCTTTAGCTGTCTTGTATGCCCTGTATGTCTGCTTCTGCTGCCTAACATACTCTACCTACCTGACCCACTCATTCCTAAGCACCTTCCCCAGCATTTGTCTGTCTTCATAGAAAAAAAAGAAGAAAAGAAAATGGGCACCTGTCCCACAAAAACCCATAAAACATACACCCCATACATAGCTGTCCACTTTGCCGATGCATCATCTTGATGCACTTGGCACTTGATTTTGTCTAGTTGGCCTTGACACTTAATTTTGTCTAGTTGGCCATACAACATTAAACTGTTATTGTCATCCATCCCTGGTGTGATGACTATCTACAGTCATGAAAGTCTATGAACAATTCTACATTTATGATTTAAAGATGCGGATAGACATGGTTCTCTCCCAACACCATCCTCCAAATTTCTGTATTCTTTTCCCTGTGTCCTATCATCTGCTTATCCCCCCCCCAACACACACCTTTATACCACTGTCCTACCAACCCCATTTTCACACATTTGATCTGGTCAAAAATAGAATCACACACAAGACACATGACCAGAAATGACCCATCAAAAAGCCTTCAATTTTTTGTCCTTAGCATTTCACAGAGGTTGACATGATACACCAATGCTGAGTAATGGTGAATGACATTTAACATATGACCAAAGCTGAAGATTTTCATTCCAGCTGCACTACTAATATTCACTTCAGAAAAATGAGCTTAAATCTGCTGCACTATGAGAATTCAGGGTAAAATGAGAATAAAGGCACTACATTGAAACAGTTACACTAACATTTCTTAGGCTGCAAAATGTAATGAACTAGAAGACCCTAGGTGATGTGTTGTGATAATTCTCCTGTCTGTAGACTACTTTTGCCAACTGACCAGGGTACTATTACAGCTGTATGTCAAATTATTTCACACCATTTTATATTCCTATCATACATGTAACTGCAAATGTATATATTTATCTCCAGTTGCAACATTCCATTAACATATTATTTTACTTTGAAGCAAGAAAGCGTTTGAGAAAACATTCCAGCCACAAGAGTGATACTTAATAAACCACCCTTAACCTGCTCCGGTCTTAATCTTGTTCCTACTCTCCTACACTTTCTCATTTCCTGTAACAAGCACTTTATTGTGCAGAGTATGCCAGATTAATAGTGAGTAAACTACTAGGAGTAACACATCATAAAGATGGTCCTAAACATACCATAAACAAAGCTCTTGGCATTTCTCTCCCCATCTCTGTCTCTGTCTCTCTCACTTGATCCCTTCTGCTTCAGTAAGCCATCACAGTCCCTTCATTTGTGTGATTTAAACTGTGTGAAGCAGGGTATCCTTTGTGACATGCTTCAATACTGCTGAGTTCTATAGATTGATATTGGGTCTATATTAAAAGACCGAAGAGGTGTTTCAGCGAGCACCTCTTGGTTGACACGTAATGAGCGAACGCACTAAAGCGCGAATGCTCAAAACAGCAATTTCTTTCCCGGGGAAAGAAACCACTAGCACAAACACATACACACACACACACACACACACACACACACACACACACACACACACACACACAGTTTAAAACATAACAACGTGGGTTCATCCCCCATAACCCCCCAATGTGGGGGTGATGTGCCCCCACACCCCCCAACTAAATATACCAACTCCAAAATCGCACTACAGTGAGGAAAGGGGTGAACACATGGGGATGGCCAAGCAGTTTCTTTCCCAGGGAAAGAAATTGCTGTTTTGAGCATTCGTGTTTTAGTGCGTTCGCTCATTACGTGTTGACCAAGAGTTGTTCACTGAAACACCTCTTCGGTCTTTCAGTATAGACCCTTAATTTTTGCAGAGTTTCATGTTTCTAATCCAGGCATATGTCAAACTGTTACTGTCTGTATTTGTTAATTCTGTGTGTAGCTGTTGTTTACATCTTATTTTGAGCCATCATTATCCTGTTTTCATCATAATCTATTTGCTTCCTGCCTCCCTCTTCTCCTGTGCATGCCTCTTCCCCCTATTGCAGCAACAGTTTGATTTCTAATTTCAGATATTGTTAGGAAGTTGCCAAAACTTCCTGGCTTCATTACTATTGTGCAAATCATGAAACATGACACCTTAACATAACAAATCTCTATTCAGCACTGGATTATTTATTATTCTGCTGGATGTAACTCACAACTTATATAATGTTGAAATTTTCATTAGTGTGATGAAAGATGATATCTACATTTTTCCTTGCCTCATTGCTTTGTAACTGTCCATTTTGTGAAAGTTACATTTCCTGTGCTGTGTTTTGACATAAGTCACATATGTGTAAAATGCTTTTGGCACAGTGTTGGATTTCAAATCCAGAAATGTATGAAAGGCATATTTAGTGTTTTATTTATATTGTTATTATGTGCTATCTGCATATCTTAGTAACCTACCTTTATCTTGCTTATGTCCCACTCATGTCTCTACTACTAGCTAACCTTTGCTTGCTCCCTGTTTTAAATACCTGATTGAACATAGCATGACAGATTACTTATCATGAAAAACATAACAGTAGTATACCATAAGGATGTTAAAATGGCCCCAAAAGTATAACATTCTTTGTCTGTCTCTATCCCTGTCTCCATACATCTCTCTGTTCCCACTTGTGCATCACCACTTGTTACAGTTTCATATTATTATGCTGCTGGATGTAATATACATGTTATGAGATTTTACAGTTGTCATGAGTGCAATGAAGACAAACATACATTCTCCTTTGCATCAATCTGTCATTAGCTTTGAATTTTATAAAGTAGGGGTTCCTATCTGGTGTGGCTAGATACAAAGTAGGTCTATAGATTTGTTTTGGAATACTTTTGACTTGACTCCAGGTCCTGCCACTGTCATGACCCTAACTAATCACTACCACATCCTACTTATCCAACTACAGCATGCACAGAACACTCTTACTCCTTTATTATATTTACTATCATCACTCTGTCTACTTCTCTCTACTCCACACATCAGGCCACTTTTACCCTGTGTAAATATGTATATACACTGTGGTGGTGGTGCTGTGGTAGCATTGTCACCTCACAGTAAGATGTTGTCCTGTTTGATTCTCAGCTAGAGCGTCTTCGGTGTGGAGACATGCGTGAAAGGGCGTACCTTCGTTGAAGGTTGTGCATCAGGGCTGGCAACTCGGCACATAAAAATCTACTGCCAATCATTAGTGGACCGGAGTTCCGCTGTGGCGACCCCTAACCGGGAAAAGCCGAAAGACACAACAACAACTTTGCCTCACTCAAATAGCTTCTCTTTACCTTACGAAACCTCTCTCTATTATCCTCTTGTTCTCATAAATCTCTACTAATACTGCCTTTTCATCTCTTTCCTACCTCCCTAAAAAAAAAAAAAACAATAAAAAGAATCGCTAGGCTATACTAGTCTTTTTTTAATGGTGTACTTGCCTTCATATATTGTATCTATATCAGTATCATACATTTTTGTCTGTTTCCCTACTTTTCTTATTGTTATTTTTAGAATTTTATTTTCTGTTTAGAATTATGTCATTATACCGGTGCTTTTTTCCTCAGGTCTCCACTGAAAATGGGCTTTTCAGACTCAGTTGGACAAACCCAGTTAACAAATGTCAAATAAATAAATAAATAAACTGTCATGGTTCAAATCCAGATGTACGTCAAGGTTCAAATCCAGATGTATGCCAAAGTCTTCTGGAATGTTTGTATTACTCCTTTGTGTGTAAGTGCTGGCTGCACATTTTATTAACACACTGTAAACCTGTTGCTGTATTAATGCATTTGTTCTCTATTAGGAATACTGTGCTGTACAGAAATTGCCTGAACACCTACGATGATGACCCGAGAAGTAACATAACAGAAGTAAGAGCAGAAATGAACCATAAGCAAATATTTTAGTATGTCTGCATGTGTATCCCAATGCCCCCCTCTTCCCACCCCTTCTGTGTCATCAGATAAACATTCTTGATTCAAAAATGTTTCCATAAAACTTATTTCCACCAGCAATACCATCTTCTGTCCATCACATGATTCATAATACTCCCGTATCATACATACAAGGACTGAAGAACTGCGACTGTCATGACAAAATGTGCAAATCATGACACTCAAAACATGGCCATAATACGTCTATTCTGTATTCCATCATATTCAGTTGTGGTTGCATGTGTGTACTGAATATTTACCTGAAGGTCAACACAGAACGCCTTAGACTACTACTTATTCCCATTTTAAATTCAACACCTCAGGATATCATTACACATGCACTAATATTTTGTCATCAGTCATGCAAATGAGCTTGAAAACAGTGTGCTTCATAGAGGGAGTTAAACAAAATGAACAAAACAATTATATGAGTAGGTTTCACATCTTCTGTATTTGTTACTGGAATTTTGAAAACAAGGTATCTGGTTTTAAGAGTGATGCTGACTTAGTTAATTCAATCTGTTAATGTATGCTTGCACTCCAACAGGTACACTTGCAACTTTGTTACAACAGTGTGTAACCTTTCCATACATAATCCAGTACTGTTATTCAAAACTGGACTGTCATATTTAGAAGTGTCTGCTTGTCTTATCAATGCATATTGTGCAGGCATGAGCCAAGACAAAGACACAATATATTGCTACTATTTGCACGCTATTATCCTGGTATGTACTGTTCTGAATGCTTACTTGACAATCCACTGTTTTACAATTGTGATTGTAATTGACACCCCATAATATGAAACAGGTATATGTCACTTTCAGTAACACAATGTACATGAATGACAGTATATAGATGTTGCTGAAAAATATGTAATTACATAGGGAAAGCACAATGCTGTTATGTTGGCCTGTCCACACTAAAGTATTTGTTCCCAAACTTATGATGAACAGTAGCTGATGCATCTAACTGGCAATCCTCTCCTGTGGCACTTGCAATTCATATTGTGTAACTACTTAAGTAGGTGGTTCAAATTTCTCTCAGTGGTGAACTTGTACATGTGGTTCTAGTGAAAAGTAAGTAAAGTCTCAACAACAGATGTGCTCTATCCACTTCCACTCAGGAGAAGAATTTAACTTTGGACACATCTCCCTCTGCACTTTATCCCACTATTAACACAGAAATGTTCTCTGTATCACACTGATGATGCAATCCTGTAAAAACTGCACTATCTTCCATTAAGATTGAAATTTCTGTTGTGCTTGTGGCTGACACAGTGTTCTCTACATTGTTTAATTAGGTAAGAAGGAGGTTCAAAGCTCACAGTGGTGAACATATGTGTGTGTGGCTTCAATGTCAGGTACTTATAGCTTTCTGAACAGTTGTGCTCTATCAACTTACACACAGGGAAGAATATACACATGGGAGAGGTCAACACCATCCCCTTATCCTACTTTTATGAAAAATACATTATTTGCAATACGATGAGGTCATACTTTCATAAGTGAATTTTCTCACTATGAAAGTCAAACTTTTCCTGTGGTGTTTGCAGGTAACACTGTGTTCTTTAATTTGTGTAACTAGATAGGAACAAGTTTCAGATCTCACAGTGGCGAATTTGTGTGTGTGGGTTCAATGTCAAATACATATAGCTTCCTGAACAGACATGCCATATCAACTTCCCCCAGGGAGAAGAAGATAAACTGGGAGAGGACCCCCCCATCTCTTTATCCCACTTTTACCACAAACATTTTCTTTGCAATACACCAAAGAGGTCATCCATTCATAAGTGCACTCTGTCAATATAAAAGTCAGACTTCTAATGTGACATTTGTGATTAATACTGTGTTCTATAGATTGTTTAATTAGGTAGGGGTTTTGAATCCAGGATTGGTTAACAAGTGTGACTGTATATAATGTCATGCACATCTGACTCCATTACAACACCCTATCAGCAAAGTTCCACTTAGGAGACATATTTTCACTGGCAGAGGGCTAACCTATAAATGTCTATTATCCCCAGGCAATACACAGTTTTGGAAACACTATGGTTACATTGTGATTTCAAAAATGAACTACACCAAAGTTTTACTCTGGCTTATCCTGTGGCACTGGCTATTGATACTGTACTCTCTAGACTGGATGATTAAACAGGTAGGAAGTTTGAGTCCAGCAATGATCAACTATTGTGAGTGTGCATTTGTCTGTTATGCTGTCTACAGAATGCTTCATATGTATACTGTATGCATAGCTGTGTATTGTTACTGTGGTCTTCAATCACCTCATTTCCTTTTTAGAATAACATCACTGTATTAAGCAATGGTGATGTCATAAACTGAAATGAGCATTGTGACAATTCTAAAACAACTTGTTTTGTGGCACGTGATTCTGGCAATGTTCTGTACCTTGTGATCTTAGGCAGTCAGTTCAAAGCCAGCCATTACTCCTTTGAGTCACTTGGGTCAGTATGACTGCAAATGTGCATGTAGGTCACAATGTTGTCATCCAGCTATCTGCTGTGTACATCCATAGCTGGGGATTCCTATTACAAGAATTTCTGCTTTATTGGATAATATTACCTCTGGATGAAATTTGGCCTTCTTAATAAAAATTAGTAAGGCTTTCCTGTGGCGTGAGGAAATTTAAGTGTTCTATGTGCTGTTGCCTCAGTAAGGAATGTTTTTAATCTGTGATTGTCCACACATTTTACACAATTGCTATTCTCCTGTCACAGTGATGACTGCGTTGTGCATCATGTTTATTTGGGTATACCTAGCAGCCGGCAATGTGTGGGAAATAGACATATAGAAACAGTATTTTTAAAGAAATTACAGACACACATAGCCCTTACAATGATAACATGATGTCACAACTTCAAAGTACCGAATATCTCACAATTTTAGCAACAATTCCATAATGCCACATTCATTGTTCACAGTATCATGTTACTTCTGTTGTCACATGGCCAGGTATTCAACACCCACATTGAATGATGTCTACAGCTGTTACAATGTGTACAATTATAGTGGGAGAAGCCTCCCCATCACATTTATCTGATATACATTGTTTGCAACACAATTGTATGATGTAATAATTTCACAAAGCTGGAGTTTTAGAGCTGTGTTAATAGTTCCATAGTGGTGCCTGTGATTCATAAACATACTGTTAGTCAGTGGGCTTACATAGCTTGCTGTTCAGTTCCAACACAGGGCAACATTATATGTATGTACTAACATAACACAAAGAGCACAACATGAAGTTATTATTCTCACCTCAATTACCTTGGAAAAAAAATATAAACTCATTTTATTTCCTGGCAGTGAAATTGTTATGTGAATGTTGTGGTGTGAGCGTTCCTGTAGTACATGAATATCTACATAGATACAGTGTGGCTCATTTCTGGTACAATGTGTGTACAACACAACATAAACAACTTCCTTGACCAAGAAATATTGGGTCTATATTAGATCAGCGAAATCTTAAAAAAGCGAACGCTGATTGATCGAACTTATGTAAGCGAAAGCTTAAAATATCGAAGCAACAGAAACCCGAATTTTTTCCTAGGGAAAGAAATTGATTGTTCATTTCTGTTGCTTTGGTATTTTCAGTGCTGTGGTGGAAAGTTACGGGTCAGGTTCAGGTAAGTGTGCGATTGTGTGGATGTGAGTGTTGGGGCAGGTTAGGTGAGTTAGGGCGCGGGTTAGGTATGTGTGCAATTGTGTGGACATGTGGGTTAGGGTGTGTTAGGTGAGTTAGGGTTAGGGAGCGGGTGAGGTGAGTGTGCAATAGTGACGGACGTTAGGGTTAGGGTTTGGGTTAAAGTAAGTGGATAGTTAGTGGTGTGAGTATAGTTTAGTGTAGGGTTAGGTGTCAGATTTTAGGTGTATCTGTGTGGATTGCTGTTTGTTTGGTGTGCTTGTGTTATGTGTATGTGTTTTGGATCAGCGATTTTTTCCTAGGAAATAAATCGCTGTTCTGGCAGTTCGAGATTGTAAGCTTTCAGTTACATAAGTTCGATCAATCAGCATTCGCTTTTTTAAGCGTTCGCTGATCTAATATAAACGTGTAATATTTATAGTGCACTGTTCACAATTGTGTGAACATTAACAAAGTTGCCTACTGCTTATCATTCTGACATAATATTATTGTACAAATTATCACTGAATGTCCTTTCTTATGTCAGACATTAATTTCAGTTATTTGTGACAAGATCCAGTGCTATGCCCTGTCACAGACACTGTCACTACATAGCTCTGTAGAGTGTGTAGTAAGATAGGCAGGAGTTTGAATCTGGTAACATCAGTCTGTCAGATGACTGTTTCAGATGGGAGTGGCTTATTCAAAGAAAATATTTATGGTACAATCAGAGTGCAAGATTTTAAGGCATCATCCTCTAATGTCAAGGATCCATAATCATTACAATAGACAGTTGCTGTAAGTCCTGCAAGTGTGTCAGTCATGACACGCACAATATGTATTTCTATGGAATCTGAGGTTGATATGCAGCTTTATAATATCTGACTTGATGTGTCCAAGTCTGGCAAGATGCAAGTGTTGAGTACATTATTGATTTTTTTTCCAAAGCATTATTTAATTTCAGATGATAATAATGCTCTGAATTGTATATATTCATCCAAACATTTATGTATTACCGTAATTCTTTTCTTCACAATGTAGAGATTGGTAGGACATGAGGGCTTACATAATATGTCTTAATGTATGGCATGATGCAAAATCACCATAAAGTGTGATTGGGCTTGAATTAGATCACTTTCTTGCATTTCTGTATGTTGTTTACATGTTGTTATGGCAGTGTTTGCTATAATTTCTCATGATCATGCTCAGTATAATCATGTAGTAGATTCACTCCATTTATGAAATGAGACCTTGAAATATTGAAATATCATCAGCTCTCTGTTGTCATTTGTCACTTGTGAATTTTGAATGTTATTTTACTATTTCGGTTGAACATGAGTATACAACACCTGCTTGTCTAATGCAAATTTTTTGAGGTAATATACCCCCTTTCTATGGTTGTCAAATGGCAATAATGTGGCAAAACAAGTCCCTTTCTTTTATGAATGGCACGGCAACTGTAGGGCTAATTTCTTCTTATTTATACACTATGAAGTAGAGAATGCATAAGTACTGTCAGTTATCACACATAAATGACTTGTATATACATGTCATATTCAATAACTGCAGTCCATGTGAATAGCCCACTGTCCTTGCTGTTACTTCAGCTCAGAATGTTATCAACATCAGTATCACATTTACCCCCTTTGTTACAATATTGCTTAGTGTCCCTCTCACATCCTTTGTTAGCATGCCTATTTTAATTATGTGCATGGGTCAAGATTTGTGAACAGGGTTATTTATTATTATACTGATGTGCATGTTTCTTTGTGACATAAGCACATTTGACTGCATTATCTGAATGCAATTTCTCCTTTTACCCTTACCTTTTCCTCATGTATGCAGTACTACCATTGTATTTTGTGTACACTCTCATCACCATTTAGTGTGTCCTGTATCTTAATTCTTGTAAACATCTTGCCCTTACTTCATATAAGCTGTCCGCATGTGCTTGCATCACAGGTTTGGTTACAACAAGCTGTTTTGTCTACATGTGTGCTTATCCTTCCCTGCACCTTTTCATTTCTGTTAACACTGCTGCTGGCCACAACAAGTTTTTTATTAATGTATAAGCACAGCGATCAGCGTGCATATTTAATGAGTGCTGCTTCTTGTTGAACTAACGTGCTTAAATCATGTGGGCTTTATGCAAAGCCTACAAGATTTTTAATAAAATCTGGGGAATAATTTCATTACGTTTTTGAATGGAAAAGTGATAATATAATCTTGTTTATAAAAGTACTAGACTCACACAGAAAATGTCTAAGTATGAAGCTATAAGATGCTAATTACACCCTTTGTGCAAAAAAGACAAGAATTTTAAACAGAACAGCAATAATTCTTAACCCTTAATTGCATTACATACTTATAATAAATTCAAGATCTGTAAGTTAGAAAGTAAATACTTACCTTGGGATTCATTAACAATTGTGCAGATGCCTTGCTAAGCCTACACGATGTAAGCATGTTAGCATTATGAGCAGCAGTGCTAATCGGATATGCATGCTGCTCACTGTACAGTACAGTTTTGTACCTACCATAAATGTAGATGTTCGAGGATCTCCATTGCTGCAGTCCTGACAAATGGGTACTCCGCTGCCCACCATCGGCCCGAATACCAAAGGGCTAGAACCGGCGTCGGTCACGGGCGCCTGAGACTGACGTAAGTACTTGTCAGTACAAATGCGCATGACCGACGCCATAACCTCAGTCTTTCTTGCCTCAGACATCAGAATGCAAAAAAGAAAACACCACCCAAAAAACCCCAATCTAAAAAGAAAAAGGGGGAAGGAGGGAGGGAAAATAGGACTGCAGCAATGGAGATCCTCGAACATCTACATTTATGGTAGGTACAAAACTGTACTATGTTCGCTGCCTCCCATTGCTGCAGTCCTGACAAATGGGTAGAATCCCAGAGCAACGGAAAAAGGGAGGCTGGCCAACTAAATAGCAGGAGGAGCTGCAGACAAGCCCTGTAAGACTGCAGTGGCAAACCCAGCCCTAGACCTAGAATAAAGAGGCAAATGATAATGCTTTGTAAAGGTATGTACAGAACTCCAAGTAGCTGCCTCTAGAATGTCTTTAGTAGCTACCCCTCTCAAAAAGCAGTAGAGGTGGCGTAGCCCTAGTAGAATGAGGCCTCATGCCAACTGTAACCTCCTTACCATGATGAGAGTAACAAAGAGCGCTACAATGGCCGATCCACTTGGAAATAGTTTGTTTCGAGACAGCTTTCCCACTTGAAGCCACAGCAAACGAAACAAATAACTGTTGAGATCTCCTGAAATCATTGGTTCTGAACAAATAATACCGTAACTGCCTATGCACATCCAAAGAATGCAAAACTCTTTCCCTTCATTTTGGGGTTAGCATAAAAGTAGGCAAATGTATAGATTGGTTCAATGCCACATTAGAAACTACCTTAGGCAGAAAAGTAGGATTAGTACGCAAGGAAACTCTGTCCTGGTGAAAAATCAGAAAAGGTTCCACTGCCATGAGAGCCTGTAATTCAGATACCCTTCTAGCAGAAGTAACAGCCAATAAAAAGCAGTCTTCCAGGACAACAACTTCAATTCAGCCGTAGCTGCAGGTTCAAAAGGAGGCAGAGTCAGCTTTTCCAAAACAAAATTAAGATCCCAGGCAGGAGTAGGAGCCCTTCGTGGGGGTCTTATATGCTTTGCCTCTAAGAAACTGTTTAAGCAAAGGATGTGAAAATAAAGGAGGATCACCATCATAGTGAGCAGAAATAGCTGCAGCATGCACTTTTATAGAAGAGAAGGACAAACCCTTGTCCAGTAACATAGTAAAATATTGCAAAGTACAACTCAAATTAGGCAACGTGACATCAAGGCCTTTAGCTGAACTCCAAAGAAAAAATCTCTTCCATTTATCAGCATAAACTTTTCGAGTACTAGGACGCCTGGCTTCCAAAAGGACATCCAAAACTTGTTGAGGGAGCTGAAGGCCCTCATCCTCTAAAACTGAATGCGCCAGGCTGTCAGGTGTAGGGATTGCACCCTGACATTGAGAAAATGATTGTTTTCTTGAGACAATAAGTGAGGAATCCGTGGTAATGGCCAAGGTGTCCCGTGAATTAGGCTCCTCAGCAGAGGGTACCAATGTTGACGAGGCCAATCCGGCGCTATAAGGATCATGCAAGGTTTGTCCCTCCTGACTTTCAACAGGACCTTTGGAAGAAGAGGCAGAGGAGGAAAGGCATACACATGAAGGTTGCTCCAACTGAAGGATAGTGCATCTATTTTCCAGGCTTTTGGATGAAACAGCCTTGTGCAAAACAGAGGTAGTTGGGAATTCAGAGGAGAAGCGAACAGATCTATGTCTGGAGTTCCCCAAGCCATGGTCAACTGATGAAATACCTGAGGGTCCAACTTCCATTCGTGAGGATCCACCATCTGTCTGCTCAGAACATCTGCTAACGAATTTTGTGCTCCTGGCAGAAACTGTGCTCGAAGAGTGATGTGCAGATCCAAAGCAGTTTCCCATAACAGCATTGCTTGTCTGAAAAGAGGGTAAGAATGAGTTCCCCCCTGCTTGTTGATGTACCACATGACAGTTGTGTTGTCTGTTCAAATCAACACCAGTCCCGGTCGAAGTAGATCCTTGAATGCTTTCAATGCAAATTGAACTGCCAGCATCTCCTTCATGTTGATATGCAAGTGAAGCAGCTCCGGGGGCCAAAGGTCTTGAATCCATTTTCCTTTGAAATGAGCTCCCCAGGCTGACTCTGAGGCGTCTGTCATTAATATCTGACTTGCCTCCGGTTGGGTCACAGAGAGTCCCTTGTTTAGGTGACATTCCTGAGCCCACCACACAAATTCTTTCTGAATGCAAGGTAGAATCCGAATGACAGTATCCAAATCGTGGCTGTGTTGAGTCCAAACACTTTTGAGATACCATTGTAGCTTCCTCATATGCAGTTTGGCATTGGAAAGTACTAAAATGCAAGATGCCATGAACCCCAAGGCTTGAAGGACTGTCCTTGCAGTCAGCCTGGACATTACGGATAGCTGATGGAAGTATAGGTGAAGATTTCTTTGTTTGTCTGGGGTAAGAGATGCCATCTGAGTAGCTGTATTCAGTCTCACACCCAGAAAACACATCTCCTGTGAGGGTACTAGACTGGACTTTATTTCGTTCACAGAATACCCTAGGCATCTGAAAACTGTCATCACATACTGCAGATGTCGAAGAAGTTCGTGCTTGCCCTGAGCCAGTATCAAACAATCGTCCAGATAAGGATAAATTTGAATTCCCCCTAGCTGGAGAAAAGCTATTACTGGAGCCAGGACTTTTGTGAATACCCTGGGTGCAGTAGATAAGCCAAAGGGCAATGCAGAGAACTGATAATGCAAATTCCCAGTCCAAAACCTCAGGAATTTCCTGCAACTGGGCCTGATAGGAATGTGAAGATAGGCCTCCTTGAGATCCAAAGTCACCATCCAGTGATCTCTGCCTAGCATAGGCAACAGCTGCTGCAGTGTCAACATCTTGAATTTCGGAATTTCCAGAAAGGTGTTTAGAATGGATAAATCCAGAATGGGCCTCCAAGTATTTCCTTCTTTGGCACTAAGAAAAGACGGAATAAAACCCCGTGCCTCTGTCCACAGAAGGAACTGCCTGTATTGCTCCCAACCGGAGCAGAGAAAAAATCTGTGCCTGCGCTTCCAGTCTTTGCCGATGAGGCACATCCGGCATACCTTTGAAAGGAGGGAATGTGTGAAAATAAAACTTGTAGCCTCGAGTTATAATGTCCAATACCCATTTGTCTTGGGTAACCAAATGCCAATTCCTTTTGAAAAGTCCCAGTTTTCCTCCTAGAGGAGCTGCCAGCAAAGCAGAGTCCAGCAGCTGAAGACACAGGTCATTGGGACTGCTTCCGAAAGGACTGACCCCTGCCCACCCCAGCAGAAGGGGTAAAAGAATTCAAAGGCCTAGAAGTAACAGGGCCCTGAGAGGAAGCCCTACCTCTACCACGCCTCGACCTGCCCCTAGAATAAAAATCCGAAGAGGGAAAAGACCATCCCCTAGCAGGCCAATTCCTACTGAACTTAGGGGGCTGAACCTGTAAGAAGTCCTTTACCGTCTGCATAGACTTAGCTTTTTCCTCCATTTTTTTCAAAACTGATTCCACTGGAGGGCCAAAAAGAACATCAGATTGCAAAGGAGCATCCATAATGCGAGCCTTAACATGCTCTGACAAGGACTGATCTCTAAGCCAGGCATATCTGTGAACAACAGAACTAGTAGCAGCCACCCTGGAAGAAGCCTGTAAAGCATCAAAACCACACTGCAAAGAATGCTTACCAACCTGGTCTGAAGCATACACTAAATCCTGAAGCTCCTTACAGTTAACACCTGCAGACAAAGCATCCACTTTACATTTCAATTGACTTAGCAAATAATTCTGATACCTGAGCATATGAAATTGACAATTTAAAGCTCTCATAGCCAAAGTAGAAGAGGTATACAGTTTTTTACCCCACCTATCCAGGGCCCTAGCATCCTTGTCCAGAGGAACCGGATTCTTAACCACAGAAGCCTTAACACCTTTGGGGCCTTGAGAAATAGTTTCCGGATCAGCCCTAGGACTCTTATACAAGTACTTGTGAGCTTCCGGAACCCTGTAGTATCTATCTGGTTTTACTGGGGCAGGGGGCAGAGAATCTGGGTTAAGGGCAGCCTTAGAAAATACATCCTGAACAACATCCAGTACAGGGGGAATAGCCAAAGGCCTGTGCTGAGGTAAAAACAAGAATTCTCTCAGCCTTTTACGAGAATCAGAATAATCCTGGCCATCCCACTGGAAATGTTCCCTCATGGAATGCAAAGTTTCAGAGAAAGAAAAATCTTCTGGAGGGGACGCAGAGGGAGTAGCGTCCTCAGCCTCTGAATCAGAATAGGGAGGGAAATCCTGAAGCTCTTCCACAGAGGAATCTGACTCATTGGAAGACTGAACCAGACCCTCCAACTCTGTGTCTATCCTGGGCCTCTTCACAGGGGGGGGCATGGAACCCCTAATTAAAGTAATCAAATCTTCAGCCATCTTTAACATGTGCTTCCTAGGAGCTGGACCCTGGGGATTAGCACCAGCAGGGATAGAGTTAGATTTAGAATGGCCTTTGCCTTGAGAAGGAGGAGGTCTAACTACCCTATGAGGGAGGAAGCCACTGACAACAAAGAAGCACCCTCAGCCTGGCCTAACACAGGAGAAGCCACTTCCTGCAGTAACAAAGGCTCCCTAGACACACTGGTAAACTGTCAGAAGGAGCCACTGAAGCAGTCAGTGGTTCCACAGAACCGACGTCCGGAGTGGACGCCTCATCCTGTTTGGACCGCAAAGACTTATCTTTGCGCTTCTTAGAAGAACCAGTCGTCGGAGAATCCGACGGCATGTTATAATTACAACGTTTACCAAACACCAGCCTAGCACAGTCCAACCGACGTTTAATAGTACGCTTGTTAAAAGTAGCACAAAAGCGACACCCAACAACGTCGTGCTCAGGCCCTAAACAAGGAATGCAGAGTGAATGGTAATCCCTATGAGGAATCTGTTTCCCACAAGAAATACAGTTATTAACTTTTTCTGACATCCGGCAATACTGAGGCAAGAAAAAGACAAAAAATGTTCCCAACAGGGTACTTAGCCAACTTGGTATCCGGTCTGAAACTCGAAAACCGACAATTCCAGAACGCCGAACGGCACTTGCAAAAACTGCTTCTGCTGAGGACCATGCGGCAAGAAAGACTGAGGTTATGGCGTCGGTCATGCGCATTTGTACTGACAAGTACTTACGTCAGTCTCAGGCACCCGTGACCGACGCCGGTTCTAGCCCTTTGGTATTCGGGCCAATGGTGGGCAGCGGAGTACCCATTTGTCAGGACTGCAGCAATGGGAGATGAAGAACATCTACTCATTTGCAAGAACTGTTTCCTGGCCAGCAATAACATTCATGGCAATGGAAAGGTGCTTGCATGTACAAATACAGAATCCCCCAGATTCATGAATCCTCCGTGAAAGACTTAATAAGTCTTACTTGGAGGCTGCAGTTGAACGGTATGACGTCAGCGTGCCAAGAATATGCATGAGGGCACACTGACTCAACCATACGTCTTACACGGACCGTGTAAAAAAGCGTGCGTGTCTGACTGCTGAGCAGTCTAAATGTCCACGCCCCTGCAAGTGTTGTAAAAGTAAAGGCAAACACACAAGAGCGAGTCCACTCAAATGTCCGTGCACCCAACACCACACTCCCTGATATTGTAAACCCATATCATAGTTCTAAAACGCAAAATATTAATTTTTTTTTAATTCCCAAAATAGCTGCCCGTATTTGCACGTGTGTGCGCAGGTGTGCCCATTACTTAGCTACAGTTAGCAATTCTGACATGGAAGAGCATAAGAAAGAATGTTATGCAAATTACACCAAATAGCAATAGCGTAATGGTACAGCATTCACACAAAGAAGAAGCATTCACGGTTCAAGTCCCACCACTCCTCTTCGTATTTATTTTTAAATCAGTATATGAAATAATACCTGACAAATATGTTTAAACATAACTAAAAAGCAGTGAAATGGCCAATGTATCAGTGAACAAAATCAATATTTTAAAGGATCCAGATATAAAATTGCCTACAGTTAAGCAGTGCTTTACCTAGCGCAATAGAGTTGCCCATAGTTTAATAGCGCTTTACCCAGCGCAATAGAGTTGCCCATAGTTTAATAGTGCTTTAACCAGCACAATGTGTTTGTGCGGATGTGCGCACTATGCCAACCAGGGCACCGAGGAGCAATGTAGAGCAAAGTTGCTTAAATGCAGCCAGACCCCCTAGCCTGTCTGGACACTATGAAAATAAAATGAATGACAAGGTTCAAACCCAGGACTCTGTGCATCAGAAGCAAAGTACAGAACCAGTAAGCCATGACAACATAGAGGAAACATCCACTGTTAACATTCATATACTTACGAATGATAGTTTAACCATTACTAAGCAGGTCTGCAGTCAGCTGAGAATTTTACAAAACGGCCAATCACAAAAAAGTGTGGGAAATGCGGCATATTTAAGCCCCACAGGCAGGAATACACGCCATAACTGATTGTAGCTCACATCTGCAGTTAGAATGTCTGGTGTTGGAGAGGGAACACGCTTCCGAGTGCAATGTTGAGGTATCGAGGAGTCCAAATACATGGTTTGGCTCCTTGTCCACCGTCATGAGTCAACACTCCTGCAGTGCCAGTTCCAAGGGACAGAGTACTAGGCAGAGGCTTGGAACCGGTTAGCTCGTGACCTCACCAGTGCCACAGGCATTCCTCGGACTGGTGAGCAGGTCCATCACCACTATGCAGACCTGAAGAGACAAAAGCAGGACCACCTGAACCAATGGATACAGGAGGCCCGTGGGATGCGGGATGCCCTGCAACTGAGTATGGAGCCATGGAATGCAGTATGTAAGAATTGATAATGGAGTATGTATAACGGATAGGTATGTCTCAATATCCCTTCATTTACTTTACAGATGCAGGTGACCGTGCTATGAATCAGCAAGCCTATGCTGGTAGGCTGCTAAGGCTGCACCACCAGGCAGGTTATTGATTATTCTGCATGTATTGTTATATAAAATATGGGAGAGAGCATGAAACAAAGTGTTGCAGTCCATTAATACAACCATAAAATTGCCTGAATAAGTCCTCTGCATGTACTGTCAGATAAAAACATCAGAGAGGCAGAAAAAGAGTGTAGTAACCCATTAAAAAAGGTAACATATGTCTGGAATAATATCTCTGCAGGCACTGTCATATAAAATAAGTGAGTGAGCCTGAAAAAAGAGTGTGCTATCCTATTAAAAAAGATTTATATGTCCTGAACATGTCTGCCATATACATCATTAAAACAAATAAAGGAGTGAGCCTGTGAAAAAGTGTGTAATGTCATTAATAAAGGTCTAAACCCCAGAGTGTGTCTGTGTCACAGAATATGAAATGTTGTTGTACCCTTGCATTATACAAACAGTACTGGTTGAAAAGGTACTGGCAACCCAGAGTTGTGCAGTCCCATATAAAGTGGGTGATGGAAGTGCTAGTAGCTGTGAAACATACATACAGTCCACAGCAGTCAGTTACTAGCTGGCATGAATAAGTAAATCTGGCACACGTGTAGCATGTTATTTTTTCCCCAAAAATGTGAGTGTGTGTCAAGAAATGCAGGGTTCTGTATAAATCGAAGTGAAAATGTCATGTGAAAACATCCCATATATGTAGATAAAGAAATATAAATGCAATCAAGAAATATGTAGCATTAACATCTGCATCCTGGACAGTTAGCATGTCAGATATAGGTCAGGCATATATCGAACTAGCCAAACCCATTACACAACCTAATGTATGGTGGCAAGTGTAATAAAACATGTAGGGGATATACACTTGCAGTCACTAGGAATGTAGTGTAGATGAAAAGGTCATTAAAATATGTTAACCGAGGTTTCTTCTACACCCTACTGTATGTGCATAAACCATGCAATTCCACACCTCAATGGGTATGTGTAATCTTAAATATTTGTTGGGACCTATGTCCTATTCTATAAATATTTGCATTCACGTTGATGCATGTGCCCTGTTTAAACACCACAATCATGGTGGCCTGTTGCCACCAAACATCCCTGCATGCTGTTGGAATAACCACTGTGGTTCAATATATGCATGTGTTATGCTTGCTGTTCAACTGTTGTACCCTCGGTGTGTTGGTTTAATGGGAATATTATTGCATGCTGTTACAACTAATCTGGAATGCTGTTTTGCTTATGTTGTAATTAAACACACCTAATCACAGAACGTATGGTAAGGCCGGTCCCAGCGGACCTACCTGTCCCTCCTCAGCCGGCGAGTGCACCTGGCACCAGCAGGTCTGGTGCCCAGCCCGGGCTCCCCTCCTCCATTGGTCCTGTGCCACCTTTGGATGGAAGCACTGCAAGGGATGGGGCTCATCCCCCCATGCAAGCGTGGGCGGAGAAGGGCCACCTGTCACCCTTCGAAGGGTCCGGGTTGTGGTGGGTAGGGAGATCCAGCTTTCAGTTGCTGATCCCCTAAGCCAGCTTGAGGCGAGAGTGGCACGTCTCATGGGTGAGCCTGTCTGTCCTACGTAGCCCCCAGCACAGCCACCCTTGGGGCTGTGAAGGTTCAGTGGTGTATGCCCATGGGTGGGGATCTCAGTTCCACTGTTACCAACCGTCAACTGTGTTCACCCACCCCATGTGGCATACACCGCCCCTGTATGCGTCTTGTCTGTCTTGTCTGTTTACCTTCCCAACCTACCTCCCCGGACATACCTACTTCCTCTACCTCACTTCCCACTCTCACCTGAAAAAAAAAAAAAAAGGGCAATCTGTACCCACAAAAAAATTACGCCCCATATATAGCTGCCCATTACGCACACATGTCCATCGGACAAACATGTAAGCTGATAATTAGAATTGGCAGTACAACATACTTTGTTGTCCTCACCCCATTCCCAGAGGTGGAAAGTTTCAAATTTCACTCCAAATTCATTGCATATGCACAGCTGTTGCTGTTAAAGAAATGGGCAGCTATGGACAGATAGATGCAACAAATGTGACTGCTAGCTATACTATGTTACATAGTTATGCACTTTTGTATCTTGATCTAATGGACTGTAAAAGTTTGTGTGCTAATTAAAGCTCCTGCATACACAAGGACCTCTGAACTCTCCTTTTGGAAGTGGTGCATAAATATCTGCAAAAGGTATTTTGGAGGTCTAGCCTTTCGATTTTAACTGAATCAAACCTAGCAATATGTTTGCCACAATAGTGTCTATCATCTGAGTCAATTAAACCTCTTTTAACCCTTTCAGCCATCTCTATTCATCCTTTGCCGACCCTAACCAAACCAGTCCCAGGTAATACACTGAACAAGCTGCACAGGAACTATCACTACCGAGCAACTATCACCCAAGCTTGAAGTCCATCTTTGAAAGGACCAAGAGTGTGCAGTTATGTATTCGTAATCCATAAAGTTAACCCAAACTAAAACTTACAGCTCTCAGAATCAGACTATAGGGACAGCTGTGTGTTCTTGTACACTCACCTGAAGTAGGTAGCTGTATGGTACATACTCTGTACTAGAGGATGTGGCTTAATAGAACCCCCAGCTACACCTATACCAGTGGTATATACTACAACCTATATAATGGGCAATCAATTCAGTAGTTTTTTTGTGGAGTCCAGAATAACTGCTAATATATAGTTTGTTATCACCCCCACCCCCACCCCAGCTCCACTGAAAGAGGACAAACTATTTGCTTTGGATTGTTTTTCAGACTCCTCCCTCCCTCCTCCTTTTCTTTGTTTACTGAGTATCTTGCTGCTAACTCTCTAAATACTTAACCACATATGTAAAACTTTGCTTACTTTTCCTGGGCTTGTCTACTGCCCCCTGTAATTCTCCTTTCCCCTTGTTCAGCTTCTATTTTACACTATTCAACTCATACAGTTAACTGTCTCTATTCAACTCATACAGTTAACTGTCTCTGGAAACCTTATTACTTTTTGCCATAGCCAAAGCTTATTGATTATTTTTCACAACACTGTTAAACTTACTGATTCAGTGGTTGGGCCCTGCTGCATTCACCCTTGCTGCAGTCATGCTCACTCCATTTCAATACCTTACCTCTAATTCCCACCAACCTCCTCTTACTCTACATTTAACATATCCCAAATCCACCCCCTGTACATATGCCAACCTATCTCTGCATCAAAACAATCAGAACATAACCCAATCAGAGTTGCCCTACAATTACCATCTCTGGCACTTTTAATTAAAATGCTATACCCAGCTTGTCCTTTTAGAAGTAATACTGCTGTAACTACTCTGTCACAATGACATTTTGCAGTACAAATTAATATCTTCAGCAAAGTCTAACTTACATATTATTAAAAATGTCTGTGACTCAAACCCTATTAGTGTGCCTCCTCAGCATATTAGCGCTCTTTACCAACTAACATACCTCCCATATATATGTAAGTAATAGTCCTACAAACCTGTACTCACTACACCAGCAGTTACCAAATCTATCAGTCACCACAGCACCCACATTATACTGGCAAACCTTCATATATTTTTTTTCATATACAGATATATAAGCATGTTACCATACAAAATCCAATAAAACTAAAGCAGAAATGTATTTGGCTAAATACTTTCTTTTACAAAATTTTCACCAAAAAAATCAGTGGAGACATTCACCCAAACCCTGGCCCCACACCACAGCAAAACCCCCCACACTGACAGCACAGTTTAAATGAACCATTCTCTTATCCTCTCCCATCCCACAATTCCAGCCTTCTCTTCCTAAATATCAGTCTTAGAAGTATAAGCTCTGTAAGCCAGGCATAAGCCTCCCTTAAGAAATTTATAAGATACTGAGTAAAGTGACAGGAACTTTAGTCAGTCAGTGCATGATATGTGCTGGTGTCCCTTGATCTTCTTCATTAGAAACCTCTGAGGGCTCTCCATTTGCTGCAGGTGCTTTGTATGGTACATGCCAAAAGTGGCATTATACTCAATAATGGGTCTGATTTGGTATACAAACATTATTACTTCCACTAGTCTCTCATTCTCAATAGCCTCAGACTAATATCCTCAGCTGTATCACTTCAGCCCAATACCTACTCCCACCATTAAAATACACCTACATAAGTTAAAGCCAACCACTATAGTTGCTGACCCACTCCCCTCAGACTACTTAAAAATAGCTGCAGATGCAATTGCTTTTCCAGTCTCTATAATAAGAAATAGATCTATATCCAAAATATATATTCCTTCTATCTGGAAAAAATCCATAATTATACCTTTACACAAAGGTGGCACATCTACAGAGTTTAATAACTACAAGCCCATTGCAATGCAATCTTTTATATATATATATATATATATATATATATATATATATATATATATATATATATATATCAGTATATATCTTGAATTCTTTACAAACCTTTGGAACACTAACATCTCCCTTCCTACATAATTAACTTCTTTATGAATTTTGAACTCTTTGCAAATCCTTCTTTACTGTTTCAGTTAATACTACAGACTTATCAATTATTTCAGTAGTAAACTTTTTTACAATAATGTTTTCCTTCTGTAGTATCAATCCATTTACTTCCTGCAAGATTTTACAGCTGAAACAACTGTATAAACTTACAATTAATGTAAATACTTTACTGTATATACCTGTGTTACATTTGCTGTTTCATGAGAAATGTAACTGCTGTTTTTTTCTGAGAACTGTCTGATATTAAAACTAAAATTGGTATCCAAGTAAAGGTCAAGCTAAACCCAAGAAAAATGTGTAAGAATTCTAAAATGTACTTGGCACACCACAGCTGAAATAATAAAATAACAACTTTAACAGAATAATAAAATGTATGTAGTGAGCACTTTCACGGTAGAACACACTGCTTCTTCAGACTGTCTAATTTATCTTCTTGCTGTTGTAAAATATTACGAAGTGGCTTAACTGCAAGCAGACATAGAAGTGGGAGGAATGGAATCCCTTCTCTTAGTCCATGGGTAATGGAACGAGGTTTGATATATAAATATAGACCGTTTTGCAACAGCTGTAGAATTATTATAAATTGCCCTAAAGGCTTCTATAAAGGATGCATGCTAGACATATATTAACCAAAACCTGGTACTGCCACCTTCATGGTTGAGTACCTTCTTGGCATCTACCACCAATAATGCTATTGGAATATTTTTATTATCTCACTCCTTCAAACCATTCATCCACTCTAATTATATTATGCCATGAAGTTCTACTTTTTTACAAAGCTGACATGGTCTTGTTTAATCAATTGTGGAAATGGAGGAGCTGTTCTTGCAGACCAATCACTCTTGTATATTTTACTGTCCATATGGAGTAGAGAGTTTGGATGATAATGGCAAAGGGGAGATGGATCTCTCCCAGGTTTTAACAAGTGGAGTATCAGTTATTGCTTCCACAATGGGGGACCTGTAAATCTATCAAACCACTTGCACACCTTGTTAATGTAATGCATGATATGCAGTACAGAAAGTGCTAGCTTCAGTTCTCATGAGGCTTGATTTTATGTCTGCTTGCAGCATGTGAATGAATAACTTTCTTCTGATATGTGCTTCCCTGAAAGCATTGACTTGAATTCCTCCATAGCTTATCTTGTTAATATAGTTGATGAAACACAGTAGAGAAGGTGCCATGCTCAATTACCCTGAGACCTGATTTTCATGTCTGCTCCCAGTCTTTGAATGGGTGACATTCACCTGATATGAGTTTTCATGAAAGTGTGTTTGAATTTTTGCATTGCTCACTTTATAAAGGAAGTCCATAACAGAGTGAACGTAATAACAGTAGATGGATCACATACCCTCAGGGTCCCATAGCTTCTTTTTGTGATGTCTGCAGTATAATACAAGTGCAGCTATCAAACTGTCATACTGTCAAGAATGTTGTGTGATGATAAAGGCTGTTGCTTTCTGTACTCCGGTTATTGGATGTGTGTTTCATATTTTCAAAGTTCAAAGACTTCAGATTCATATCTGCCCATATGGTTTTTATCACCTTCTCCATTGTCTTCTGCACCCCTAATTTGAGTATCACCAGCATTTGCAGTCGTCTCTCCATTCCTGTTTGTTTTGTGGTCCTAATATTGCCTCTACACTCCCTTCTAAGATATTCTTCCCTTACATCCTTCCACAGCACATTCCACTGCATGTATATATATTTGAGTTAGAAAAATCAGCACATCGATATTACCATCTGTGCATGTATTATCATGTTGATCACCAGGGTGGCTCATCTTCGACCAGTGTTTGCATAAGTTTGTGCATTACTATAGCCATGGGTTGATCTAATATTATCTTCCTGTAGGTCCCTGCTATGGCTACAGTAAGAAGCTGATTACTGTGCACAATTCCAGGTCCTCATCCATTGTTAATTAGCATTGAAGCTGTTCCACATGCACTGTAAACAGTGTTGGTTTGGCCAAGATTGCGAATACAGCATTTCAAATCCATAGGATTGTTTCTTTTATTGTGTTAACACTGGAAAGTGTTATGCAGTGCCAACTGTATGTCTACATTTGTCATACATGTGAAGAGTTGGTTGACTTGTAACTCATTTTATGTTGGAGCACCACAAGGAAATTGACTACAGGAATGTCTGAACATTTAAGTAATGTATAATAAACAATAAGAATAATGTTTTATATAGGCACAGCACTATTGTTTAGAACTTCAAAATATTTTTTATGCCATAATTATGCTGATTATGATTTGAGAAGGAAGGTTGCAGAAGCATTCGAGACTTTAAGAAAATATACATTGCAAGAAATCATGAATGCAGAAGTCCTGAATTAACATTTAAACATCAAGAGTGTAATGAAGTTAAGGACATTGACGCATTAGTGTTATACTGCAAGTTTATTAAAACACACTAGTTTTATTTGTTTAGGAAAGCTTTCCTTGGTGTTAATATGTCAGTTACTGATCATAATTATGAGGGAGACTCAGAAAATATATATGCTGTGTTCACTGTTTTTTTTATGCTTACATATATCGTGTAGAATGGGAAGGTTAGATTTTATGATTTCAGTCATTCATAAAATGCTTGTACTTGTCAACTAGCAATGTCAATATTCCTGTGGTGAATGACAATCTCATTTGCAATAACTTTGCTATTTCTAAACTGGAGGTAAATCTGAGTGAAAACTCAACATCACATTTATTTGCATAATACAGGTTTATGTATCTAACTTCAAATTTCAAGAACATGTTATAACAGAGTCCTCATGAGTTACTTGCAGAATATAATAAGGCTCTACATTTCTGACTGGAGTTGCATGCCTCATGTCGTGTATGCTTCAAACTATGGAAACTATGATATCACATGAAGTTTCATGCCTTGACAGATTCTGGTAAAGATTTGAGCCAAATGGAGACATATTGGCCATTTTGAAATCATACTTAGAATTGTCAAGCACTATGATGTTTATTAGAGTTGTCTCATAAGGAGGCCATCCTGTCCAGGGAAATCTCTATCATGTCATATTGATCATCTGGTCTCTTTTGTGTTGACAGCCTAAGTAATCTGGCTTGTCCCACCCTGTATAGCTGTTTCATTTCAGAAGTGTGAGGTGTACCAGTGGCGGCTGATGACTTCAAATCAAAGGGGGCTGCAGGAGACAGCTGAATGGGTGGGGTCAATGGGAAGGGGTGTGGCCAACCAGAAAGGGGAGGGGCTATGCTCCAAATGACAACAACTAACTAAATATACTGCCCTGGCTGCCAAACCGTCATTATGAGAGCCCAATCAAGACACAATGAAGTGTAGAAGAATAAAAATATTTCAATGCATTGGCTGCATGACAGCTTACTTAATATCTAGATGGAAACAAAAAGGTTGCGAGGCATGAAAAAATAAATTACTTTTTAAATACATTAATGGAATGCCAGTCAAAATCAAGTATAAGAAAAACAAGCAGCGCTCAACTCAAACCACTTCTTGCAATTATAATTTATATTCAGCTTTATTAAAGTACCAAGTAACATGCTGAAAGTAGAAATCTCTGATGCCCCCACTTGTAAAAAATGTTTCTTATCCAAAAAAAGACCTCCTGCCTGACAACTATCTACTTGTTTCATGGGAAAACATGATCAAAGTAAAAAATGAAAATCAAACAAGAAATAAGCTCAAGATACATTACTTAAAAGGATTACTGTACAGGTTATGGACCATATGATTGGCATTCTGTTTAGTTTACGGGTAAAGCCTGCAGAGATGACTGGAAATCTCCAAGTGTAATGAGCTTCTTAAAATAATGTAATCCTGTCCTTTATTACAAATACTGTCATATGCATTTCAATACCCAAGGCTTATACATTATCTAGTTAAGTATTCTCTACATGGCAACAACAGAAAGGCTTTCAATGTTGGCAATTCTTTAGCAGTATGCTTATTAAAGCTTACTTGCATCTTACGATCTCAGCCAAGCTTACCTGATGGTCATTAAAGTATTGCTGCTTAAACACAGAGCAACAGGCACTTTGAGTAATAAGCATAAATCAACAGTACAAAAAATATGACAGAAACCAGACCATTCTGCAAAAATCAAGAACAGATGAAAAGCCACTCTAATACTTGTGTTTACCTTGGATGGGGGGATACTCTGCACATTTACACTGCATAACTACTCCTTGCCTTGCTTTGACACATCCAGAGTCACTACATGGGGGAGTGGGGTGCAACAAGTATGTCACAATTTGAAATGTCTCTGGCTGACTGTGATGGCCCTGACACATTTGTCATACCTCTCAACCTCAGAGCAAGAAATCTGGATGAAGCCATACAAAGAAGTGGGACAAAGGCCCAAAAATATGGACAATTTTTAAATATTGCTCTTATAAACTTAGAAAGATAATAAAATAGGTCTTGCATTAGTATGAATTTTCTGAATGGTATGAAATCTGAAACTCAAATGTCTGTCATTATTTTCTAACTTCAGTCTTTAATGATTTGTCACTAATTTGCCAAACAAACACACAATTTTATGAAAAATGTGATGTAAAAATATAAAATAGCCACACAATACAGCTGGGAACCTGTCAAAGAAGGGACACTTTAATATTAGTACTGCTAACTTGAGCAACTGACAAAATAAAATAATCTACATGCATTTCTGAAATAAAAGTAATCTATAACTGTTATTATTACAGTTATTTTTTAATTGTAAATCCCCCATGTTTTCTTTTAAAATTGCTATTTTGCGGAGGGATTATTAGGGGAAAGAGCAACATTTTGAGCCAAAATCAGGGACAGTTGAGAGGTTTGGCTATGCCTAATTCTGTAAAGCAATTTATTTGCATGTACCGCTGAACCTGTTAATAAAATAAATCTGGACAAGGCCAAATATATTGGGGGAACATATAAACAGTACTAAAAATTGCTCTTGTATAAACTGAGACAGTTGATAGAACAACAGGTCTTACTTTAGCATGTATTTTTCTGAAGGTTATGAAGTCTGAAACTCAGTGTGTCATTATTTAGTGACTTAATTCCTAAATGATTTGCCAGAAAACCACAAATTTTATGAGGAACAAACCAAAAATAAGAAGCAAAAATCTATTCATTTTATGAAAATCTGGACAGTTGGGAGGTATAGTTCAGCTGGGGCTGTCTTTAAGTTTGCCGCCCTTCCCCCTCACAAAATCTTGGTCGAATGGAGCCTCCCCCTGCAGCCATTCCAATGATCCATTACTTGGCTATTTCACTCCATTTACCATAAACACTAATGTGCATACTGATTTACTTCTATGATGATTTGGACTTCATTTGAAAGTTTTATTTTGCATTTTACAGCACAAACACTAAGACATCTGCTAAACAAACTTAGCATTAAAACTTCTCTGCCCTTGAAACTCACATTCATTGAAACAGCATTGAAACCCACATTCAAAGAAAATACATTTTACCAGTGGCAGATAAAGATTAATTCTGGGCTGTTTTCAAATCATAGGCCCCTTACATATGAAACATACATGTGCTCTTTGATACACCTTCCTATTGTTTTGAACATTTTCCAGTAAACCATGAAACAAAACGCATGCACCAATAATGACAAAACTGCCCAATTCAGAACATCTTTCCAGTAAACAATGAAACAAAATGCATGCACCCATAATGACAAACTGCCCAGTTCAAAACATTTCCATCATAAAAGTCTACTCAAACTTCTACAGTCCACCATTATCAGTAAATATGCACAATTCTACAGTCCACCATTATCAGTAAATATGCACAATTCTACAGTCCACCATTATCAGTAAATATGCACAATCTCTGAAGAAGTAAAAAAGTCATCTAAATAATTTCACATTAAATAAATCTGTAACTAATGAAGAGGTTGCTGCTAGCAAACACCTTTATATTTCATGGTTTCATCGAAAAATAAAGTGTCTGATGCACCTGAGGAATAAATTGCCTATATTACATTAAAAATGATAAACTAGTAATATTGCAATAGGAAATGGATGGCAAACTGACAAGAGGCTCAAAGTTAGTATCTTAACTTTTTAAGTACAGCAGCATTCACCCCTTGTGAGAGTAGAACCAACAACCTTCTGCATCAAAAGCAAGTACACAACCTGTTGTGCTATTAACAATGCAAGCTGCCTTAGCATAAGCAGCACTAAACTTCTCTTCCCCTGCAGCTCTCAGCTCCTTGTAAAATCTACTCAATACTCAACTGCATCTCAACTTCACAGCACAAGAAATCTGGAAAAAGCCAAATTTATTGGGGGGGGGGGTTCAAAAGTCCAAAAACCAGGGACACATTAAACATTGCTTGTATAATCTTGGAAAGTTGCTAGAATAAAATGCTGTGTTACCACCATAAAGTTTACTGCCAAGGTCCCTGTGCAAAAGAGTCAGAGCAACATACCACTATGCCAAATCAGCTGCTTTGTGAAAGAAAAATGCTGTTACCACCATACATTTTACTACCAATGTCCCTGTGCAAAACAGTCAGAGCAACAGACCACTATGCCAAATCAGCTGCTTTGTGAAAGAAAAATGCTGTGTTACCACCATACATGTTACTGCCAAGGTCCCTGTGCAAAACAGTCAAAGCAACATACCACTATGCCAAATCAGCTGCTTTGTGAAAGAGAGGAAGACTGAAACTTAAATGGCTATCATTTAATGAATTCAGTTCTCACCACAGCTGTCAACCTCTAAGCACAAAACACCTGGACAAACCCAGTAATGAGGGAATACAGCCCTCAAACATATTCAGTGAATTCAGTTCTTGCCATAGCTGTCAACCTTAGCACAAAAAACCTGGACAAGACCAATAATGGGGTAATACAGTCCCAAAAATAAGGATAAATTTCAAATATTCATCTTATAAACTTAGAAAATTGCTAGAATAAAAGGTTGTGTTAGAATAAAAGGTTGTGTTACTATGTATTTTCTGAAGAATATGAAGTCTGAAATTCAAATGCCTGTCAATTTTACTTCTGACGGAACAAAAGCAATTTTCAGCAGAGGCCCAGGAAGAAATACTGCAGACACATGTCTTTGTAACATGGGAGGACACAAAAGCAAACCCACACAAACACAGGGAGAAGATGCAGACCCCACACAGAAGGCACTCCAGCCAAGAATCAAACCTGAGAACCTGCAACTGTGAGGCAACAATGCTACCACTGCACCATCAAATATCAAGCATTGCAACATTTAGAAGCCACAGATATTATGTGGAACAGATCAGATCAAATATGAGGCAAAAATCTGCAATTTTTTTTACAAATGGTGGTGGGTAGGGAATTCAGGTCCTTAACACCTGCATACAAGGTACAGGGTTCAAGCCTGAGGTATTCCTTACCACACCACCATGGGTTTGTTCTAGCCACCAGTATATAGCAACTGAGGCATTCACACACACACACACACACAAAACCTTCAGACTCCATAGCAACACCCATAGCTCTGCTGGCTGTGCATTACATCCACCATGTGAGATCCCTCGACGAGACTCCTGGAGTACATCCACCACATGAGATCTGAGACTCCAGCCCTGCCTGCCGATGTTGCAGTCCGGGTCCGATCTGTTTCCAGCGACAGTCTATGCAGTTAAAACTGCATAGACTTCTGGGATCTCAGCTGTTACATGTTACCCAGTCCATACTGCTGCTGAGACAGTCTGTGCATGCTCCAGACTGTCTCAGCAGCAGTCTGGACTAGTGTGCATGCGAAAGTCCATTTTTATTTAATTTTTTTATCCGCAAATTTTAAATTGTTTTATTTCTTTACTTTTCTTTACAGCTGGGAGGGCTGCAGTCTGGCAGTCCAATAGCACGGGCCACCCCTGAGGTGTACTGGTCTTTACTGAAGTTAAGCTGGCATCACTACTGACAATTTCTTCTTCCCTAAGCTTAATGGGCATTTTCAGCAACAATGTTTTGGTTGTAGGATTGGACATGGTGTGAGGTTCAGTTTTTGTGACTCCCTGAAATTGTTTAATTGGCTTATTGTATATGGTTTGTCATTGTAAAGCAGTCCCTTGCCTACCAAGACTAGAGGTGTCCCTCTTTGATGCAGTTAGGCCCACGATCTTCCAAAGTGTCTCTACATCTTTCTCTAATGGGAGTTTCCATCTGATTTGAAAGAGGCTTTAGTTACACCAATTTTAAAGAAACATAATTAATACCTTGAAGATTTGCATAATTGCTGTCTATCTCTAAATTCTATTGATTGTCAAGGTTATTGAGATGGCTGTTGATCTGCAATTTGTTTTAACTGTCAAAGAATATCATGTCCAAGACTCATCGATTCCAATCTTGTTGCCATACTAAACATAGTATAGTACTGGAAAATCCTTACATGTCCCCTTAATGACCCCACTACTACAGGATCAATAGTAGCTGGGTTGACATAATGGATAACATATTAACCTCACAGATGGAAGGCATACGTTTTGATTCTGACCTCTGGCTATTGACTAGGCTTGTAATAGTCTGCAAAGTAATAGCCTACTGTTTACCTTTGAACCAGTATTATTCTGTTCTGCTTCTCTCTGATTTTTCTCTGGAATCTGACATGGAATTTGACATAGAAGATCACAATATTGTTTTACATAAGCTTTAAACCTAGTGTAGAATTGTAGAACATGTTCTGAGATAGACTGCCTTTAACCTGTTAGGTTACTTTCAGCATTGTGTGTGTGGCATGAATCATTCTATTTAATCAGTCACCTTTGCCATTCCATAGGGGGGGTATCTCGGACTAATTGTTATTCTGCATGTATATAGTTCCGCAGGGTAAGCTCATTAGAAAGACAGGTCTACTGCATCCCTTTCAACCTCTTAGCATTAGAAATATGCATAAAACCAAAAATAATGGGGGGGGGTCAAAGGCCCAAAAAAAGGGACAAATTTTAAATATCAATCTTATAAACTTAGAAAGTCACAAGAATAAAAATGATGTGCTACCATGCTTTTTCTGAAGGATATGAAGCTTGAAACTGAAATATCTGTTATTATATAGCGAATTCACTCATCAGAGATTTGCCAGAAAATCACAACTTTTAAGAGGAATAGATCAAAAATGTGAGACAAAAATCTGGAAAATCTGCGAAAATCTGGACAATTCACAGGTATGGTATTATTGTATCATTGCCATGCTGATAACACTCAGATTTACGCTTCTTTTCTTTGCAGCAAATTGTCTTTTGTAGATTTGTTGTGTAAAGACTTGGACTGCATCAAAGACTGGATGCTAGCAATCTCCTGGAGCTTAACATGGACAAAACCATTGCTGTGGATCTCTATGCTACCTTAAGGCATTCCAATTGTTCACCCAAAGTCCTGCTATTTTTTAAATGGTGACAATTGGGCATTTGTGATGAAAATTAAAGATCTTGCCATGGTCATTGATGACAGACTAACACTTAGGTATCAGGTGTTATCTGTCCTGGAAACAATTCATTTTCACCTTTTCATTTCATTTATTTTAAGTATCTACATCCTTCAGAAGACGTTTAAGTTGCAATGTATGCCTTATTGACCTCATGTCTTAATAATTGTATCTCCCTTTACCCAAGGCTTTCTATCATTCAACCTCATTATCTGTAATTGGTGCAGAATTCCTCAGGTCTGTTACTTACATGGAGTTCAAGTTATCTTTATATTATGGGTCTGTGTTTAACCATCGAATAACATTTCCAATGAACAGCTAAACATCGAACCCTATCCATTGAACATTAATTCAGCAAACATTAATTATTTTCACCATGGAAAGTAACTAGTTAGCCGATACTTCCCCATCTCACACAACACAGTACTTCAAACCTACCTAGGTGGCGAGCTTCACCCCCACCCCCTTAACTATATATACCAGCTCTGAGACTGCATTAGAGTAGGGGGAAAAGAGCAGACAGGGAAGTGTTGGCCAACCAGTTACTTTCCCATTCCTTGAAATGAACATTCACTGATGAACGCTCAATGGATAGGATTCAGTGTTTAGCCATTCGATGCAAATGTTATTCAGAGGTTAAGCACAGACCCTTATATTATATCCATTTAGCAGATTCTCCAGTGGATGCCATTTTAGCCTTGTATCATATTGAAAGCTATACTGATAGTTTAATTAGTCCTGCACAATATCTGTCTTTACACATCTTATGAAGCCTTTGATTCTCTACTGTTCAGTTATGCCCCTTTACTCCTCATGCACACTTATTGTAGGTGCCCAGAGTGTACTTGGAGACCATTGTCATTCAGTCCTCTAGGTGCAATCTCTATATCACTGGATCCTTCTTCCTCATGTTTAACAGAGTGTTCTATCCTGATGTAATGTAGCAGGGCCCCTTAAAGGTACTTGCTTTCGTTAGCCTATGATATTGACTAGTTTCAGTGTTTTTTATTTTCATGTACATATCGATAGACTTTCATTATCATTACAGATATTGTTTTTTTGCTTTCAGTTTTATATATACAGTGTTTTTTCATGTATATTACTATTTATCTGTGTCAAATGCATGATATATGATAACAAATTTGAATTTGAATGACCTAATTGAAACATGTCTGATTAAAAAATGATGCTGTCTGCATCATAGAAATACTGACACAAAGGAATTATGATCAACTGACTCTAAAACTCACAGCATTACTTTATTTTGGAATAACAGACATTGTATCATGACAGGTGGGGTGTCCTGCTCCTTGCTATTATTTAAGTGATCACACTCATAATGAACAACTCAGCTAGTGGAGAAACTCCCAAGTGGTTATTGAAGTACAGTTAAGTGGTCATGCCAAAATTGTTGTGGGATTTGCCTATGTACTGTATCCTGCCTCAGTTGCTCTGCTAGATCATGTGTTGTCATAAACTTGTCAAAGCCTTACAAAATATTTACATTAATCCAAGTGACTTCATCTTAAATTGTTTTGGCCCAATTAAGAAATAGCTCCATTATATATTGCCCTTTTAAACCTGTTAGATCTCAGACAATCTCTTACTCATGCCCGGTGCCTGTTATTATCTCCACCAGGACCACTAGAAATATATGGACTGGTTGGTTATTCAATGTTTTAAGCAATCATTATATGGTGTGAGCATTATAAATAATTTGTCAAAAAGAAATATCAGGAGAGATCAGTTCCCTTCACTAAAGAACTACAACTTTTCTGTGAGCTGAAAACAATATTGCTAGAAACAGATGATCATGCGTTTTCAAAAGCTTCATTTAGTACATCATTCATGACTAATAAAGTGATCTGTATGGTTTTGGTACTTTCAGCCTCAAGATATGCCCTTAGTCTGGCATCAGTGCAGATGATCAAGGGTTTTTGTTGTTAATGAGTTGCTTTCTGCAGTGTGTGGATGGATTTCTCTCAACCTCCATGTATGTAGTGTGTGACTCTGAGCAAGTCCCTTACCCAGATATACTGGTCCTGGTAACTTTGGAAATTGGGATAAGCTCCTCTGTGGTCTTCTAGACCACACGCTTAGTACTTAGATATACTTCTATGAGTCTGTTCAGAACTGGCAATCCCATTTACCAGTTAGAAATCTAGAGTGATATAAATGCCCATAGATATCCATCTTCTTCACGGTCAGCTTAAAAACAGCTATACAATATGGCAAAGACTGAAAAATGACCTGCCAGTTATCAAGATGTCTTTTACTTTAGTAAGAAATGTATACTAGCAACTGATCCACTTAAATCTTCATACCTGAGAAAGGAACAGACAGTTGTGTTTACTCACCCAAACAGTTCTGCAAGGCAATCAAAGAACTGATATGGAATATTAAGGGACACACCTCACTTTACGGTTTCACTGACTCCTTTACCAGTGGGACAGATCTTTAAAAGTACACTTAAACAGATTTGCATCAATTCATTTGAGACTTGAGCACATGCTCTTCACTAAGCATTGCTCTGTCTACCTTATTTATCTTTCAACGGAACTAGTATTTTTTATCTTTGTTTTCTACATTGCTGTTAAAACCCTGAATAAGCTTTTGGTAAAAGGAAATCTTCAACATGTTGACACCACCCCTACCCTCCTCATCTTGGCAGCAGTTAATAAAATCCATAAAACCCTTGGTACATTTTTTCAGTCTTTCACTCACCTCTGGAGTTATATCTTCTCTGTACAAGCATGAATTGGTCTTGTCCTTCCTGGAGTGTCCCATGTTGTGCCAGTTCATGACTTTTGCCATATTGCTAATCTCAGACTTTGAGCAAAACTGAAGCATAAATTTGGATACCTGCAGCTATTGAAGCATATCAGCACTCATAGACTTTTTTCCTCTTTCAGCATGGGTACATGAAAGGTTGCAACACCCAAACATCATTTTATTTTAATTTATTGATTCTATATAACAGTAACCTGGAAAAACAAAGCATAAGAGATGCTAAATATGTAGACCGTGAAGAGTCTTTGTGAATCCTAAACAAATAACCTATGTGAGAGGTGTAATTACATTATGAAATTGGAATCAATTCTCTCACATAACAATATACCAGACATCATCAGATTGTCAGAGCACACACTTCACCTCTCACACAAAATGAGGTCAAGACACATAAACCTACTTACAAGGAGGTATTCACTAGAAGCCTAACAAAAGATCAGGGACTTCCCAAATGTAAACCACTTGCAAACACTGCTATGCAAATTTAAACCATTACACATAATAACGCATACACCAGTGTCTGAGAAAATAAGCCCCTAAGGTAAAACACCTCAGAACCCAATGTCTTCGTCATAGGTGACTCCATAGTGAAACACACAGATGTCCTCCTCACCAGGCTGGACAAGGAGAAGGTCACAGTGAGCTGTCTGATAGGTGCCAGGATCCGTCAAATTACACATGCACTCAAGTCACTTAACAAGTACCGTTATGACTCTGTCATAGTCCATGTTGGATTGAATGACTTGAGACATACCTGCCTGGACTATATGAAGAGAGACATGACTGAACTCTCAGATTATGTGGCCCAGGCAGGTATGAGCCTACCCCTAAGCAGCATTCTACCTTCATCCAGGATGATGCCACAATATAAGCAAAAAATGATTTACTTAAACAATTGGCTTAGCTTGCTGTGTCAGTCCAGGGGGATCCAGTATGTGTCAGCCTGGGAAGACATGGTTGGCAGGCCACACCTGTTTGATAAAGGTGGACTTCAGCTGTCTCCTCTTTGCTTTCCAATACTGGCAAAGACACATGCCTCCCCCATAGTACCTTTTTAGGCAATGTCAAAACAACAACATTTCCAATGTAACAAAATTCACTCCAGGCAAACTCAGGCTTCTGATACTTAATGCTAGAAATCTAAACATGATACTTCTCTCTCCGGAAGCACGCCTCACTTTGGAAGATGCTGATATCTGTGCAATCACTGAGACATGGTTCAAGGCCACTGAGAGCACTGTGGCAGAGCAAGGCTACCAGACCTCAAAATGAGCATGAAAGAACCAAAGGTGGAGGTGTATCCATCTTTATTAAAGCCAAGTACACCTTGAGACTGGTCAAACAGTATAACTCTCTCAAACTACTCCATGTTCAATTAACTATAGGCACAATATCCTACCACATCATTGCTAGCTATAGCTCCTCTACCATGAACCAAGAAAAGCACAATTGGAGATTTCAACTATCCTTCCACTGACTGGGTGACATACATGAACATGCTGGCCAGAGGTTCCTGGACTTTGTCAATACAAATGATCTGGAACAGATATTCTGCACTCCCACACCCACAAAGGGCTCAAATGTCATAGACATAGTACTCACCAACATGGGGGGTGGTCACTGCACCCCCCCCTCCATGTGATGCCCTTCCTGGTAAGGTCACAGCATTAATCATTCTTGTTCAAAGTAATTATTGAACCTGTCACCATCACAAGAGCAAAAAAAAAAAAAAACATTTCCAAAGCAAACTGCAGCTTACTAAGCAATGATATAAAAAGGTTTATACCCCCCCACAATCACAGACAACAATAACTCCTATGCAGAGGTGTACACAAATGCCCTGTATAAACGCTTAATGCAACTGTATAGACTCCGCTATACATGACTGGATTAAAACCAGGTCCTCCTGAAAAAACAAGCCACCCTGGTGGACCTCAAGTATAAACAAGTTATATAACAAAAAGAAGAAAATAAAGGACAAGAGGGAACTGACTCAGAAGAGAAAGAATGCCCTCCACAGCTTGAACAAGCAAATCAGAAGCATTTGTATTACAACAAACAAATAAATCCAAACCAGCCCAGACGGTGAAAATGTTGAAACACAGGCACCCAGTAGGAAGGTAGCTGGAATAAAGAAGCTGAACCACGACAAAGTAAAATCTTCTTTTTTAATACAAAATGGTGATTACTTTTGCAATGATGACCATTGCTTCAGCAGACAGTCTGTGTATAGTTTTAGACCGTGGCTTTGGCACCAGTCATTTGATTGTGTTAACCTCTCCTGTAATATGTTAACAAATAACATCCCGGCTCGGGATTTACTTTTATGTCACTAGATGGGTAGCCCATTGGCTCACCGACAGAACACAAACTATCAAAGTTGGTGACTCCACCTTTACCAGTACACCCACCACCAGTGATTTACTAAAAGGATCTGTGCTGGGCCCTATACAGTTTGGAATCTATTTCTCGGTAGTCTAGGCTAAAGAGGATGGCCTTTGGCTTACCAAGTTCACTGATGATTGCAAATTGGGTGCAGTCATTGAGTCCACCAATGATGTTAACATATTACAGGAGAGGCTAACACATTCAAACGACTGGTGACAAAGCCATGGTCTAAAACTATACGCAAAAAAGTGGATTATTATCCACTTTAGCAAAGCAGAATTCCCTACTAATTACAATATTGACAGCACCCCCCTAAGTTCAAACTCAGTTGTTTGAGATCTGGAAACACAGGTAGATAGTAATCTGAACTTCAACCACCAAGTTTCCACAGTAGTAAGAAAAACCTTCTACACTGCGCATCTCATATGTAAGGGCATCGCATCCACGTCTAAGGATGTTATATCTCTGCTGTACTTGACCGTCATCAGACCATTAATAGAGTACAATGATCCCTTCTGCATGGACCTCACCAGACAGCTGCAGCATCTGGAGAGAACACAGAGGTTTCTCACCAAGAAAATACAGGGGCCCCAAACCATGACTTACATTGATAGACTGAAAGCCCTGTCACTGTACTCAGTATCATATAGGCTGCTGAAAGACAACTTGTGTCGAGCCTACAAGGCAGTCTTTGACCCTGCTCTGATAGATATGCTGCTCATCAGCAAGTCAAATGGCACAAGAGTCACTTGGTCTAGGTTCTTAACCTAGCCTGTGACATTAACAGAACATGCTGAAGAGACACATATATCTCCCAGAGGTTGCCGCTACTCTGGAATAAACATCCAATTCATGTCAAGCCCAACCTGGACAAATGGATGGGATACTGCAAAGTCACCCTGGAAGTGGCACTCATGTCCCTCATGGACAGGGGTAGTTATGTTTATCATAGACTCACTCTGCAAATTATGTCTATCTAACCAAGGATGACTGACAGAACTAGGGATTAACATGACTAGGCTTGCAAGGGCTCAAGAGCCACTAGCCGAGTAACTGTCTATTAACATATAAACCTATACAATTGCTTAATATACTCAGAAAGATGGGATTAAGTGAAGGTCATCTCAACTGGGGTAAGTGTTATCTTGCTCATAGAACCTTCCAAGCCATTTTGAATTAAACACTTTTGGATTTTGGGGTACTAAAATTTGTAGCATCCCAAGGGCCAGTGAAAGTTCCTGTCTTGTACTCCTTGTTTATAAATATTACCCAGGTTGTTCTGATATCTTATTATTCTTTAGGCAATAACATACATTTCTTTTAAGTAGCCCAAATGAATAATCCAATGCCAGTGGAATCCCAAAACAATTTTCCTTAAATGTGGCTGTGGTTACTTACTCTCAATACTTACTAGTATTGTTAGCTGGATAGCCTCTTTAGAATTTGATATAGTGCAGTGGCTTCTTCGTTCTCCTGATCTCAAGACAGAGGATCCAGGTAATTATCTTATTAAGGAAGATGAACTCCAAAACCTTCCTTAACCTGACATTATCATTTAAATTCCACGGTAAGGTCATGACTGTCAAAGTATTTCAGCAACCTGCAAGTCTTCTTACTGCAGAAGATACAAGAAATTAAGTTTCAAAATATACTCACTCATTTAGTCTTCAGTTTTTCCTTCAGCAATAGTCATCTTCAAGCTGTAGTAAATAAAATATGTAGCCTCCTAATTTTATATGATCACTGTAACATCAATGTCTCACATTACAGAAAGGCATACTGTTGAGTATCATTGCTGTAAGTCATCATAATACTCACAACATTAACCTTTCAGCTGCTACATCTTGAATAGCCCCCACACACACTCACACACGCACACACGCATATTCTAATAAGATGTAGCTCCACATATCAATCAAAAATAAATTAATTTAGAAGGAATTGTAACATGGAGGGAAAAAGGTGAAAATGGTAAAACATGCAAAACTGAGCACATTTTTCCCATGGGACAAGTCCCCTCCATTCTCCTCTAATTCAGATAAATATCAAAATAGACTTTAAAGTTTTTAGTCCAGCTTTTGCTCATTTTGAGAGGGCTGCCACACAGAAGGATCTGCTAAGAATATCTCATTAAGTATGACCAAACTGGAAAAAAACACTGATCTAGTAAGACACACATCAGAAAAAAAAAATTTCGAAGACAAATGTATGTGAATCAAAGAAAACTGAAGTCAGAAACGAAAACTGCCATTATCTTCTTTATAGTGATTACCTTACATAAAAATGGTTTATTCATTATCCAGTACCTTCTGCATTCAGTGTTGAGGAAAAGGAACTTTTCCTACAATGCAATAGAAACAATGTAAAGAAATTGTGCCAGTCTATCATATTATGCAAAAAACACTCTCACTTATGCCTTTGGGGATTTTGGAAGATCAGTTGTTCTGTACAGCATCTGTGGAATGTGGGAGAAAACTGGAACATATGGATAAGAAATACATGCAAACACAGGCAGGGCATGTAGATTTTACTCCAAAAGTATCATACATGGCAACAGATGTGGGATCCAAGCACAGTCAGGCAGGAATTGTAACTGTTGCAGCACTGCACCACACTCGAGTGATTTTACATATTTATTGTTTTCTGGAAATGTTACAGTTTTATGGGCACGTTTATTATATAATCCCTATAATGTGTAAGTAAAATTCCTTTTTTCTTTAACTTTTTTCCTAATCACCCTACTATTTAACTGCTAATACATCAGCAGAATAACAGCTCCTCTTGTTACTAGTTTTTCATGTATAGATACAGATTCTTAAATAGTGCCTTAACTCTTGTCCTTCGAGTATTTCAGTTTTCATATTTTTAAATAAAAAATCTGCTTCTTTTTATTTTAAAACAGTAACTTTTAATACTGAGTCTGCAGTATGCAAGTGTGCAGTGGCTTGTTGCTCTAAATCATTTGTTGTAAACCAAACATATTTATTAAAATGAACAGTACTGTAGCAGCAGTTTTCAAATACTGAGTATAGGATTCCTCATTCTCTAACCACTACTGCTAAAGTTTAAGTACATTAATTCTGTAACTGAGATTTCAAACCCTATAGATTGATAACATTATATAAGAGCTTTCATGAGTTAGTATATCACTGTTAATTTAAAATACCCCATTCAGAGTGTAGTTCTGCATAAGTAAAGGTAAGACACATTTTAGAAAGGTGTTATTGTGTAACCCCTTCTATGTTAATTTTGAAACTGTGAAATGGTTTAAAGATTTGTTTTCCTCATCATAAAGTGCAAAACTTGCTCTGAGAAAAACAGCAAGATTTCTTTATAATGATAGGCACAGAACATTTTGATGTGACACAAAACAGAACTCATCTGGCTTAGATACAAAGCAGACCTACTTTTACTGTAAGAAAATGAAGATTATTTTGTTTGCAAAGATAATGCAGAACTATATATCTGACTCATTCAAATAAGTATATTAAAAAACTTAAGTACTTAATTCATGCTAGAAGTCCTTTGTGCCTCTGTGTATTCAATGGCTTAACAATAACCATAATGTACAATGTTAGGTTATAACAACAATTCTTGTGTAAACTGTAACAGAGATGTCACAATGCATTTCTTTAATCCTGCCTTGGTCAGAATGGAGCCTGACAATTATTATACAAGGCACTGAATTTAACATTTAAAACTCATGACACTTTATCAGTGAAAGTCTTTGGCTCAGCAGCATTACTTTGTAAAGTATTAGCTGCTCATTGACAGCAAACCAATTACTGAATTCACAGGTTTATAGGTTCATAGGTGTTTACTTGGCTAACAATCACAGGGCCTTTTTAAGCCTAGCCATGCATCCCAAATTTTTGACAAGTTCTGATACCCTTGTTAAGCGTATAGTGTAAGCAGGGTCTTGGGAGATGAAACATTTACTAGCAGGGGCCAGGGAAATGAACCATTTACAGGTTGCCTGTGTCCATTAGAGACACAGGTGCCAAACCAGGGATTAATTTACTGTTCCCCATCCAATTATCCAAGTTCACTTGAATTGGGTTAGGGAGGAAATCTGCATCACATGGATGGGGAGCCTATTCCAAAGTCAGGGTAGTCTCTGGGATACATATCTGTCTCTCCAGCAGGTCCTATTTATATCACAGGGAGGGTTTACATCTTTAGAATGGTTATTTCTGGTGCTGTTTCCACTGTGGATATGCAGGAGGTCCATCAGAGTGGGGTCTGGCAATGTCCTGTATGCTAGGCATAGATCTCCCCTCAAAAGCCTGTAGGAGACATAATACAGGGCTAGGACCTTGAGGTGGTCTGCATAGGACATTTTACTTACGCTCAGTATTCTTTTAGTGAGGAACCTCTCTGGAACTTCCAATTGTTGGATATGTCAGATTAGGTACATACCAAAGAGGGCATTGTATTCAATAATAGGTCTCATGAATGCCAAATACAGTGGAACAATGACTTCCTTAGAATTAGATGTCATACCTTTGTTTATAAGTTGTGCAATATAGAATGATTTCATCACTACTGTAGACACAGGATTGTCAAAGATTAGATTACTGTCTATGAGTGTCCCTAAATCCCTGACTACTAGGTCAACACTAACGGGTGTGTTGTAAATAATATAGTTACCATAGGTGGATGACTTTTAAAAGGATACTGTTATGTATTTCTTGGCGTGGCTGTGACACCTAGTTTATCTGTGTCAGCCCTTCCTGGAGAGCATTTGTGTCAGTGTAGGATTCAATGACAGCTCCTACTTTACAATCATCTGCAAATTTAGTCAGTCAGAGACCACTGACATTGCCCTTGAATTCAGAGAAGTAAATTCCAAAAAAGGAGTAGTCCAAGGACCGCCCCTTGAGGGACTTCCCTTGTGACTGGCCTCTTTGCAGAGGTAGAATCCCCAATTCTAGCTTCCTGGGTCCTGTCTGTGAGCCAATTGGCTATCTACCAGGTGACATACAGGTTTATATCTAACCTCCTGAGTTTGTCAAAAATGCCCAAGTGGGATATTGTGTCAAATGCCTTGGCCAGGTCAAGGTAGGCAGTATGAACCATTTTGCCCTCAATTATTGCTTTAGTGACCTTCTCAAAGATGTCCACCAAGTTGAGTAGGCATGACCTGCCATTGACAAAACCAAACTGGGTTGGATCCAGTGTCTGGAGGTTTACTAGATCACTATTGATCATTTCTATAATAATTCTTTCCATAGCTTTACATATAAGACTAGTGAGATGTATGGGTCTGTAGTTTCCAGGGTCTGTAGATGGCCAACCTTTGTGCAGAGGATGACTTTTGCTGTTTTCTGTACATGAGCCACCAAGCCTGTTTGGAGACAACAGTTAAATCACAATTCCAGAAGGCCTGATAAGTTATGTTTCATGCTATTTAGAAGGCATCCTAGGTATTGTCTGGGCCCACTGATGCAGTGTTCTCTGCCTTAGAGTGAGCATTAAGCACCTGTTCCTTAGTCATAGCAGGGGGAGTTATATTTGATGGTATTTCCTGAGGGAAGGTTGGGGGGAGAGAAGGGGAAAGTTGGAGCTGAATTTATTGGCCAGTAGGTTTTCTATATCTTCTGGCTCAGTATATGTGGCTCCATTTAAATTGATCTTTGCACACAATTGTGTATTACCTTAAATTTGACTTGGGTAGATTTTATTTGTCTTCTGAGTTATTTGTTTAGTTTGATGACAGTGCTTTTATCCTGCTGGGTGCTGCACCTAATACCTTTTGCCATGATTTTCTTCCTTCTGTTATACAGCCTACTGATTTTGTGATTCCACTAGGGCAACTTGTTTTTTGAGTTAGTTCTATACTTCTTCCCGGTGGGTACAGCTGCCTCTATCCAGCTATTAACATGCTGGTACAGGGCTTCTGTGAACAGTTCTGCATAGGCAGCAGTGTTCTCAGGGTTTATGGGGGCTTGCAATTTTGCCAGGATATCACTTAATAGCAGGAAGTTAGCCTTAGATGGTTCCTGAATATTCTAGGTTTTGCTGGGGGTTCAGGTTTTATTTTTACTTCAAAGGAGACCATTTTGTGGTCTGACCATACCAGGAAAGACATTGTAGTAGGGGGTGTTCAGCACTATCCTATATTAGTACAGACCAGACCCAGTATGGTTACACCCCTGGTTGGTGTACTTACAATCTAGTCCAGGGAATTAGTGTTTACAAAATCCTGGAATTTCTGTGCCTGTATGTTTGGTGTCATATAGGATTCCCAGTTAATAGTGGGGTAATTAAAGTCATCCATGAATATGGTATTGGTTTGGATGGTGAGTGTTTCCAACAAGTTTAAATATATGGTATGGTATGGGTTTCCTTGGTCATGGAAGGGGACCTATAGCTTGCAAGGAAGTGTTATTTGATTTTGCCTATGGTGATTTGAATATGGAGCAGCTCCAGACCATTGTCCTGTTTGATCAGCCTTGAGGTATATTTTTTTATATAAATCAAGACGCCTTTACCTTTAACCTCTGTCTGTATAGTAGCTGGTCTAAATGTGTGGAAGGTATTATAACCTTGCACTGTAGGTGTGCTCTCTGCGGCTTAAAACAATGTCTCAGTGACTGCACAGACATCAGCATTCTCTAGGTGAAGACAGCTTCTAGACAGTGGAGTTTTTTGTTCAGATGCCTAGTACTGAACAGTAATACCTTCAGATTTTCTTGGTTTTGATTTCGTATGTCAGAAGTACTTTCATTCTGGCATTGCTAAAAAGGCATTATTGGTGAAGACAATGTTTTAGCTAATATTCAAAAGCCTAGAGGGAAGAGGTGTAGACCATCTCAAGTAAAGCAGTGTGACCTGTTAACCATTTCCTAACATGCTGACAGATATAGCACTCCTTTAGAATGACACCAGAAATTAAGCTAATTATTAAAGTCAGTCAACATTTGTTCATATTGTGGCATCATTCTTGGAGAAGGTAAAATGCTGCTCAATGCTACACTCATACCAGCCTGAGATACATATTCTGAGAGCTCCTTGATGTCTCTCTTCATGTAGTCTAGGGAGGAACATCTCAGATCATTTACTTCCACATGGTCTATGGCTGAGTCATATTAGTATTTGTTTGTGTCTCACGATGGAGTCTCCAGTGACCAGAATGTTGGATTGTGTGGTGGCTTGCCTTACGGGCTTAGATGTAGAGGCTCCATGAGATGTGGCTGTATGTGTTGATGTGGGTGTTGCATTGAAAGACTACATTTGGGGATGCTGAGGGTATTTGTTATGTGTATTTCATCTAGGTCTTTAGGGTTTAGGAGGGTTATATTTAAGTTCCTCAGCATAAGTGGGTCTATATGTCTGCTTTGAATTGTGTGTGAAGGGTGCAGTGTATGTACTACTAACAACCTTATTGACATCAGGAGTACTTTTATGTGAGTGCTTTGCCTCCAGTGGCATTGTGTAAATACACATCTCACATACCATATCAGTTTGTTTGAAAATTAACTGGCTGTCAGTAAACATGAGACAATTTCTACATTGCCTCAGGATGCCCATATTGACCAAGCTAGTAATGGAGATAGTGGGAAAGTTCATATCCATGGCAACAGACCCTTTTTTATTGATAAGCAGTTGGAGTGAGAGTATAAAGCAGTGTTAGGAGCATCCAGTTTGCAACTCTAGGAACAGTGCAAATTAGTTGTTCTGTGTGCAACTTAGAATTGGTGACATTTCAATCATGTCTTTACAGGAATAATGTCAATCAAGGTATCTGTGTCTCTACAGGGCATTGTCAAACACTTGAGGGGAAACTAATAAGTAGACCCTGACACTTCAAGGCTGAAGCATTAAAGCAGGTATTCTGAAATTAGAAACAAATCAAGCAGTACTTACTGAAAAAATATTATTAGCTTGTCGGGAAAGATGAAAAGAGGGGATGCATTCAGACCTCTCAATCATACTGAATTTCTCAGTTTTTACCAGTTTTGAGGTCCAAATAATGGAGTGCCATGATTCCTGAGTGGCACCCCTTAATTTCTAATTTTCCCAGCTTTTTTGTTAAACTTCAGCCTTTTGATTTGATGCCATCACATCAGCTACATGAACAGCCTGCCAGAATTGGGCTTGAGGGTAATGTGCAAGCATTTCCAGCTGTTCCAGGTAAGGACATTTTCTTGAGTGAGCTGCAAGGGAATGGTTCTGTTCCTCTGAGAACATTTGTTACAAGTGAGAGGAATTTGGTTTGTCTCTGGGTACGTTATGGCTGCAAGGGAATTTGGTTTGTTCATTTTATTTTATACTGATCTTATGCTGCTTTGTTCGTTATTTTATATTTACCATACACTGCTTGGTTCATTCATATTCAACGTACACTGCAGTGTGTGTGTGTGTGTGTGTGTGTGTGTGTGTGTGTGTGTGTGTGTGTGTGTGTGTGTGTTTGTGTGTGAGTGAGAGAGAGAAATGCCCCAGTTAAATATACCTAGCGGCTAGAGTTACTCAGGCTCAAACCCTTTACCTTGAGTACATGTACCAAGAGCCTAAATTCCCTACCCACTACCACTTGTGAAAACTGTCCAGATTTTTATCTCATATTTTTATTCTTTTCTGCTCCTCATAAAATCTGTGGTTTTCTGGATTTTTGTGGCAAATCAGTGAACAATTTAATTCACTAAATAATGACAGGCATTTGAATTTCAGACTTCCTATTCTTCAGAAAATACATGGTAACACAAAACCTTTTATTCTACCAATCTTCTAAGTTTATAAGCTCAATATTTGAAATCTGTCCCTATTTTGGGGTTGTATCCTCCCATTATTGGCTTTGCCCATTTTTTTCTGCTAAGAGGTTGATAGCTATGGTGAGAACTGAATTCACTGAATATGTTTGGTGGCTGTATTCCCCCATTATTGGCTTTGTTCAGGTATTTTGTGCTAAGAGATTAAGAACTGAATTCACTAAATGATAGCCATTTAAGTTTCAGCCTTCCTGCCTTGCAGGAAACAGCTGATTTGACATAGTGGCATGTTGCTCTGACTGGTGAAATGCATGATGATCACACAACATTTTATTCAGCAAATTTTCAAGATTATATAAGCAATGTTTAAAATGTGCCCCTGGTTTTGGACTTTTGCCTCATCCTATAAATTGTGGCTTTTTCCAGATTTCTTGTGCTGCAAAGTTGAGAAATACAGTTGTGTCAAATAGATTTTACAAGGTGCTGAGCGCTTCAGGGGACGTGAAGTTTAGTACTGTTTATGCTGAGCCTGCTTGCATTGTCAATAGCATAACAGGTTGAATACTTGATTTTGGTGCAGAAGGCTGTGGGTTCTACTCCCACAGTATGTAGATGCATTGCTGATACTGTACTGTGTTGCACTTTTAAAGGGGGTGGATGCTGCAGTCCTGAGAATGTCCTCTTTGGTGGCAATAACTAGTAACTATGAACCTGTCATCAGTTTGCCATACATTCCCTATTGCAATATTACTAGCTTATCATTTTTTTAACGTGACATAGGTAATTTATTCCTCAAGGGCAACAGGCACTTTATTTGTTGATGAAACAATGACATATAAAGTTGTTTGCTAGCAGAAACTGTTTCATTAGTTACAGATCTCTTTAATGTGGAATTATTTAGATGACTTTTACTTCTGCAGAGATTGTGCATATTTACTGATACTGGTGGACTGTAGAAGCTTGAGTAGACTTTTATGATGGAAATGTTCTGAATTGGGCAGTTTTGTAATTATTGGTGCATGTGTTTTGTTTCATTGTTTACTGGAAAAATGTTCAAAACAATAAATTTAAAACACACTCTAACAGCTGTATTGTATTATACAAGGAATATAATTTAATATAATCAGGAAGGTGTATCAAAGAACACATGTATGTTTTGTGTGCAAGGGACCTATGATTTGAAAACAGCCCAAAGTTAATCTTTATCTGTCACTGGCCAGATGTATTTTCTTTGAATGTGGGTTTCAATACTATTTCAATGAATGTGAGTTTCAAGGGCAGAGAAGTTTTAATGCTAAGTCTATTTTCATTGTGAGACTGCATTACTTTATTTAGCAGATGTCTATTAGGGTTTGTGCTGTAAAATGTAAAATAAAACTTTTAAATGAAATCCAAATCATCATAGAAGTAAAGTAGTATGCGCATTACAGTGTTTATGGTAAATGGGGTGAAATAGCCAAGTAATGGGACATTGTAATGGCTGCAGGGGGGGAGGGCTGTATACTGGAATGTCCCATTTAACCATGATCTTATGAGGGGGGAAGGACAGCAAACTCAAAAACAGCCCCGGGTGGCACAAACTGTAGCTACGCCACTGATCAGTAGGACATAAAGAATGACTTTTGGAGGTCCTAGCAAACTATAATATTCTTTTGCTAAGATTAGAATATTGCTTACCATTAAATTCCCTACTTTTACCATAAAACCCACATACTGCAAGAATCCAAAAATAAAATCCTAAGGTTCATCATCTTCTCCCTTCCCATTGAACATCATTGCCAGCCATTTCATAGAAAATGGTTGTCATTTACTACAGGGCCTGTGTCTCTGGGGCCATATTTTGGTTGTCTGTTCTTCATCTTGCGTTTGAAAGTTGATATCCCACAATTCCATTGAAGTGAGTGGGGTTACATAAGTATGCATGCAAATGTTATATTAATAAGTGCATAGATTTGTATATATTTTTCATGGGCCTTTCTCCAGACTTTTGATTCTTCCAGGATGAGAGGTATGGAGTCGCATGAGTGGGTACTATCTAGCTGCTACTAGTGTTGGTCTCACCACAGCTTCACTCTGCTGGGATACAATGCTCCTTTGCTTCTTCTCTCACCAGAAGTAAAACATCAGCACTAATCTCAAGATGAGAGGCAGACTGCAGCCTTTTTGGTGATCCACAGTCTTGTTCCAGATGATGCAATGGTCTGTAGGCTTGTTATAGCCTTTTCCTGGTAGGTGCTTTGAATAACAAACAGAACAATCAGGAATGTCAAGCACAGACACTCACTGCCCAACCAGAAACAACCAGGAATCAATGCACTGTGTTCGTAATCTCATCAGAAGTAGAATATAAGCACAAATTTCATGTTGTCACTTATGAAGTAGTTATTAGGCTTTCTGGTGATCAACAGTCAACAGGAAATAGGATAGTGCAGTGGTGAAGCGGTAGTGTTGTTGCCTCATAGCAAGAGGTTCTCCAGTTTGATTCTTGGCTGTGGTGCCTTGTGTGTGGAGTTTGTATGTTCTCCCTGAATTTGTGTGGGTTTGCTCCAGTTTCCTCCCACATAACAAAGACATGTGTTTAGAGCATTTCTCCCTAGGCCTCCACTGAAAATTGGCTTTGTTCCAAGTTAGACTTTCCCATTAAACAAATGTTAAATAAATAAAAAATAAAAAAATATTGTCCCTGTGCTCCTTCTGTCACCAGAAAAAACATTAGCACTAGTTCCAAGATGACTAGAGAGAGGCAAAATGTAGGCTTTCCAAAAACTTGTGGACTTGCAATAGATGTTTAAAGGTAAGATAAAAAATGGGTTAATATCCTAAGTACTGCATTGTGTACTAAGCAGTTAGATATAAAAAGGGGGGTAACTTAAGCTTTAGCTGTCTAAGTGGAGAGCCACTAATTTAATTAAAAGAGCAATATAGACTGAAAAGGGGTGGGCACTTTTGTATTCCAGTAACTTAAGCTTTAGCTGTCTAAGTGGAGAGCCACTAATGTTATTAAAAGAGCAATATAGATTGAAAATGGGTGGGCACTTTTGTATTCCTGTTCTACAGAATAAAGTAGGATGGACAGTAAGTTTAAATAGTTGAAGAGGAGTAATTTCACAACATGATAATGTTGTGCTTACTCACAACAGACAGTGAAAGAGGAGAGAGAAGGATATATGTGGTCAAATTAACGCAAGGGGCAGGCAATTAGAAAGACAGGTGTGTTTAAGAACAGCACAGCAACATATATATATATATATATATATATATATATATATATATATATATATATATATAGGAACACTTAATAATCCCAAAATTCTGAAATACCTAATTTCAGAATCCCGAGATTCTAAAGCCGAAAGCTCAAAAGTACGAAACCCCAGAAACACGAATTTCAAAATCCTGAAGTATGGATATTTTGAAGTAGCACTTTTGGTGTTGCACTGTGTGAAGGGATAGCTGGAAGTTCAGGTAAATATTTATGTTTAAGGGTATTGGTTAGGGGCTTTAGTGTGTGTCAGTGTGTTTGGTTACTGTGATCTGTGTGTGCGAGGGGGAATCTAGCTTGTATGGTGGTGTTTTTGTGTGTTTGTCTGTGTAGTGCGACTGCAGAGTTAGTATATTTAAGTAGGGGGTGTGGGGGGTGTAGCCCCCCACATGGGGGTGCAGTGGGGCTTGTATGTAGTGTTGGTTTGAGTGTTTGTGTGTTGGGGGAAGCTGTGTGTGTGTGTGTGTGTGTGTGTGTGTGTGTGTGTGTGTGTGTGTGTGTGTGTGTGTGTGTGTGTGTGTGGTGTATGATTAGTGTAATGTTCGCAATTTTAAAATTCGTGCTTCTGGGGTTTTGGGATTGTCAGGTTTTGGCTTTATGATCTCGAAATTCTGAAGATCGATATGTCAGGATTTCGGGATTATAAAGTGAATCCATATATATATATATATATATATATATATATATATATATATATATATAATCTTTCCATATTGTTGAATGTTCATAATATTGACTATCTTTAATGCCAGCAAAAGTGATTGACTAATTATATCATCACCTCTATTGGCATTAATTTTTTGGGAGGTCACTGAACTCTGTTAGAATCAGTGCCCAAAAATTTGCATGGGGCTGATAACAAGAAATCTGTGTTAGAAAGGGAGACTTTATGGCAATTAAGATTACAGGCGGATAAAAAGCCTGGTTTACATGAAACCATATATATTAAATGTTGTTTAGAAATGTTTTTATAAATGTTATCTGTGCAGGGTGATGTATGAATTTTGAGATGTTCCCTGAATTTTTTATGAAGGTTTTCAATGGATATTGTTAATTGAAATGGGTATTTAATTGTGGATGAAAGGATATTTTTTATTGTGACGCAGATGAAAGGTTGGCATAATGGTTAAGGTGTTTACCTTACAGACATAAGGTACAGGGTTTGATAATGCATGGGGTAAATGGATAGGCTTAAAATGGCCCACAAGGGCAGTTAGCCTAGTGCTAAGCTTTGATGAGGTGAAAGTGCTAAATAAATAGGTATTTCTTCACTCTGTGGTTGCCTTTGGATGTTTTCGGTATGGACATAAAGACTTTCAATCAAAGTGAATTGTTTTTGTCTCAGACTGGAAAACAATGTGGACTGTATCCCCACTATGCAACATTTATACTAAGGACAATCTAACACTGCTATTATTTCTCCTTGAGCTTCCTATCAACAAAACAACATGAGTCTGTCTAAACCACTATGGCATAAGTCAAGGCATCTAGGGCCTGCCTCCTAAAAATAAGTGCTCAGTAAAGAGGGAGAAGAGAAAGGAAGCCAAAGACATCACAGACAGCTCAGAGTTTCCATGTTCTACAGATTTCGTACTAGGCGAATTGTTTTTACAGCCCACAACTACAACATTCATTGACACTAAGGCCTCTGGGATGATCACTCAGCAGACACCCATGTCTTCAGTATCTAGCACATCTTCATTGTCAGAAATCCCTCATGTTTCTTTGTTGGCCAGTGATTTGACACTAAAGCCAGCATTATGATAAGTAAAGAGGAAGGTGGAATCTCAATATAGTAACAGGTTCACAGAGACTGTAATGAGGCCTTAAAGGCAGCTCTCTGAAGCAAAGTAGACACAAGGCATCTAAGCCTAAGAACATGAAACCCAGCCTGACTCAGCTTAGGCCAGGCAGAACTTTAGTCCAGCCCTCTGTCCAGGCTTATTACTCTGACACTTTGGTTTAGCTAGCAAGAACTCTAATATTTTATATGAAATCTAAGAGCTTGCATCAGACATACTATCAGTGTTAGGAATTCCTAAAAAAGGGAATGGTGGATACTCTGAAGTAGAATCCATTCCCACAGATTCAGCATCTGATGAGTTAGCCTAAATGAGTAGAGTTCCACCAAGTGCAGACTTCAGCTCAGATGTTAAAGGTAGCCTGTCCTATGCTTCTCCATCAGAGGACTTCTCCTTTGGGAACACTCTCTATAAAATAGATTTAACCTTTCAGTGGGATTCCAAGGAGTATCCTAAAAGTCTACAAAAATATACAGCTTTCATTGGTCTCATTGAAATTAGGACCTTAACTGTCTCTCTATAGCTAGAGGTACAGGAAGATATCTTTGAAAATGCATCTTTGGACTCTGACTCCTGTTCATCAGCTCCTAGGACAGCTGACCATTTCTACAAGGTTAAAGATTGCCACAAGTATTTACACAGAAATCCTTTAGCTGATCTAGATGTGATGTCTCTGGCTCCCAGTAAGGGAGCAGTTTTGGTGTCACTCAGGAATCATGTCAAAAAATATATTGATCTGGGGAATTCAGATAATTCAGAAAAATGTTGCACACCACTTCTTGCCTCACATTAGGATTTTGAAATTCCAGAGGCACATGATATCTTATCAATAGACCTTAGTAAAAGAAGTGAGGACCAAGATGCAGAAGAAAATAAAGATCTAAAACAACAATTGCTGGATTTTTGTGATCTTTCTTTTAAGGTGGGCAGGCATCCAAAGAAGTGTAATCATGATACACTAGATGCATCTTACAGAGCAGAAGACTTGGGGTCAGTTATTATAAGTCATGCTTGGTGAGGACTTCCTCAATCCAGACAATGCAGTTAGGCATTCTTTATCCCTCCTTATACAAGGAATTCCTCTTTGGAATCTTTGAACAGGAAGTGTACAAAATATTGGGAAAACAAAGCTGGCCTACCCAGTTTATTAGTCAGATATTTCAAACCTTTGTGTCTAGATGCTGTAGCAACCTCACAAACAATGCCTTACCCCCCCATTCCCAGAGAAGAAACCAACAGATGTGGAAAAGGCGGAAAAAGTTAAGTGCAAAAAAGAGCTGCTTCTATGGGGCCAGATAATATTTCAGGTTTCTTATCAATCAGGTAAAAACAGGACCCTTCAAGCTCCTTGTAGAGGCTCTTCAATATCAGCCTCCAAACCGAGTTTGTACTAGACAAGTGGAGGACTGCAACAGTCATCCCCCTGCACAAAGCTGGGGTATCAACTGATATGGGTAACTATAGACCTATAAGCCTGACCAGCCACAACTGTGATGCTATGGAAAGGGTTATTATGGAATTAATAAGTAAGAACATATGCATCCTACATACTCATAACTCAAAGCCAGTGTAGTTTTATTAAGGACAGATCCTGCACACTTAATCTGGTGAACTTCTTAGAAAACATTACTGAAGTAGTAGATGATAGAAAATCTGTACTCACTGCATATCTAGACTTCACAAAGGTGTTCAACACCATCCCCTACTCAGAAATTGTTGCTAGAGACATCTAGCTTAATATGTGTAACAGTTTGGCTATACAAATGGCTTATATATGGAATCCAGAAAATTAGGGTGGTGGATCTACTTTCTCCAAAAGAAATGTCACTAGTGGTGTACCTCAAGATTTGCTCTATTGTCCACTCCTTTTTGACATCTACATCTTGAAGGTCAAAGCTAATGTTAAGAGCTTATGTCTGACCAAATTAGCAAATGACTTTAAACTTGGATACCATCATAAACTATGCAGAAGATACCAAGGTCCTCCAGGAAGGCCTTTCCCAAAAGAAATAGCGGGTGTCAAACCATTGCCTAAAACTAAATGTCAAAAAATGTATAAAGGCATCCTTCAACAAGCATGTTTCCTGCAACTATCATATTGACAAGACACCCCTAGAAATTTACCCAGTAGTGAGGGACCATGGAACTCATGAGGCCAAGGGACTATTATTTGATCACCACATATTCACTGTTATAAGGGAGTTGTTTTGAAATATGCAGCTAATTTGTTAGGGTATGGCATTCATGCTCAGGAAGGTAATCATTTCACTGTATTCTGCACTCATTAGATTGATCATTGATTAGAATGCCCCCTTCAGTATGTCAAAATCTAATCACCTGACACAACACGAGTGACTACAATGGTTTCTCGCTAAGAAACTCAAAGGCATAAATCACAAAGGCTACATTAATTGTCTCAAAACCCTGCCCCTGTGTTTGGCATCTTATGGTCTACTGAGGAGCAATCTCTGCCTCACTTACAGGGCCTCTATAAACCCCATGTTTACAGATCTGCTACACATTCACAAGTCCAATAATGGAAGAAACACACACTAAAAAGATCTCAATATCTTCTGCAACTGAAATAAAACATGCTGGAGAGATAGATATGTCTAACGGAGAACATCACTTCTTTGGAATCACCTTTCTCTCCATGTAAAGCAAAGTACATCTCTTACTCTTTTCAAGTGTAATCTAAATGAGCGGATCAGGAATTGCAATTTCATTCCTGGATTGGCAGCTTTGCCCTTTATGACTGCCTGCCCCTAGGTTATTTATACTCATAATAAAAGAGGCACTGAGTTATTTAAGTATTTAAAATACAAGGGTTAGAAATGTATTGGGAATACATGGCTATGATTCTGAAGATACTCACAGATCATTAACCTAATAAGTGCCAATGAACCTATCATAGACTTTTCCCATTTAAACCAATTTCTGAAAGGGTCAAAGTTCAAAATAATCACGTTGCTGGGATTGTTATTTCTTTTTCCTCAAAGAGCATTAAAAATAACCCTAGATCTCAAGGATGCTTGTCTACTCATTCCTATAAATGAAAAACACAGAACTTCCTCAGAATTTTAGCAGGGAGGGGAGCACCCTTATCAATCTAGAGTATTGTCCTTTGGCTTCTTCAGTGCACCAAATGTATTCTCAAAATATATGGCTTGTTGAATGTGGTGAGCTAGGAAGATTGTTCATGGAGGAGTCTGTATCTCCACTGAGGAGTATCTAGGCAGAAGCAGGTGGAAGTGATAGGTGTGAAGATGTGTGAGTGGCCCCAGCTCCGACAGAAGTTACTGCACTGTGCATGTGCCTTTGACAGGTTCGGGGCACTCTCAAGAGTAACAAATCAAAAGGCCTCTAAAACTGACTAGGGAACCAAATAATGTGATAAGTAAAGCAAATTAGATAAAAACACACTGGTTCCACACGACTGAGTAAATGTCACAAGATTATTTATTCCAAGGAAAACAAGTAAGTGCTTTCATGGATATCATCCGCTTCATCAGACTACAATAAGAAATGACATTAAAAACTTGCTTATATACAGTCAAATAAGCCAATCAAATAGGCTGATAACTTAATTGCATACTTAACCTCTAAAATGCTGTAACACATTAAAAAAAAAAAAAACACTCTCAAGAGTAATTTAGGTGCAGACCTCTAAACACCTTAGCAAGTATAGTATCCTAACTGATTCACAGTATGGACAAAACATATTAACTGCCAGATATGATATAACTGATGAAATGTTCAGACCTATGAAGAAGGGGTGGTTGACTGGGACTATTTTCACTGACATCTACAGGGACTCTAAAAGTGTTGACTACATAATTCTAGCAACAAAACTTAATGTGCCAAGATTCACTTGCTCTTCAGTCAACTGGTTTAAAAACTATTTAACTAACATAACTTTTACAGTGCAGAAATGTAAACTATCCACTAGTACAGTACATTCTCATTCAGAGTCTAACAAGGTTCTATGCTTGGTCCCATACTATTTTCTCTATTTATAATGACATAACAACAGACATGCCTCCTTTGAACATTACTGTTTATACTTATGACATAATCCTTCAACGAAATGGTCCATCCTCCTTAGCTATCCAAACTGTTTTTTTTTTTTAAATGGTTAATCCTCCGTCAGCCAGTGAATTACTAGTAATGATCTCATTCTAAATATCATTAAAGCCGCATGGTTTACAATCACCATTGCAAATCACATTCAACTGAGATTGACGCTGTTGAAATGCAGTTTTCCAATGGGCAGTTTTGCAAACCCAAATACATCGACTACACCACATTGAATGGGTAGTGTAGTTCAAGTATTTGAGTTCAGAATTTTGGGATGAGATTGCGATTCAGTGAGCAACAGGGAATTAACCCATTTTCTCACTGTAGTGCGATCTTGGAGTTGGTATATATAATTTTCAGGGGGTGTGGGGTGCAGGGGGGCTTCCCCCTGCATAATAGTAAAATACACATACCGTTGACTATGGAATGTCATGGTACATTAAGCTGCATAGCATGGGTGATTAACTTCACCTCCTGCTATGTCTAATACATCGAACTACGGGTGTCAATGTATTCAGTTTTGACCTGGCCACAATTACGCTGCTCCTGATTCAGGATTTTGGGTCGACCATGTGACCAGTCAACCTATGCAGTTTCAAGGTTTCAATACTAAACCAAACAGCAGCTACGCTCTTCAGCACTCAACACAAGCTAACAAAATCCCTCTCCTCCAGACATACACGCACACACACACACACACACACACACACACACACACACACTCACACACACACACACACACACACACACACACACACACACACAAGAAAATGAGCTCATCTCTTCAGTGGATAAATGCTAATATGTTGACCTTGTTTTAGACACTCTCTGACTTTCAAAACCAACAACTCTACCATCTCAAAAGTTACAACTCAGCATAAGGTTACCTACTCTATCTCCAATCACCTAACAAAAAACTGCAAATAGGCACTAGTTAAGAAAAACTTCATACCTAAACTTGAACATGCTTTGTCACTAATTCTCCTCTATTCCTGTTATAGCAGAAACAACATTCATACATTTAATTCTGTGTACATTTATCAAACTATGCTATCAGCTGAAGCATCAATGTTTTACACTACAAACAGACAACTGGCTCCCAGCACCAGCTCATTCCACTTGCCCTTTATCATCACTTTCCTTTAAATATTTACGTAATAGCTTCTGCACATATCTTGGAAGCAGGCTACTGGTCAGAATGTCTCCCTATTCTCTCATAAGCCATGAAAGTAAAGCTTAGATCCTACATAGGCCATCCTTTGGAAATTCTACCAGGGGAAAGAGCATCAGTAAAACAGCCCCTTGTACCTGGAACCATCCAACCAGAGAGCTTAGGAAAAGAGCAGAGAAACAACATTTTAGAAAAAAGGCCGCTAAAGCACCAAAGGAACCCTACAAGTGTTCCTTTTTACTAGGCAAAGTGTAGTCTTTCTTCTATCATGCCTTGTCCACAATCATTAGCCTTCTTGAAAAATACCAATTCTAGTATGCATTTAATATGTTTAGAGGTGCTAAGATGATTGGCCTAAGTTTGTAAATATATAAATCTACATAAGGAAGTTGTAGGTAATCTGTAAATACATTGAACTGAATGGGTTCTTAGGAAATGTGTTAACCAAGCAACGCTACCCAATAATCACCTTTTCCTTCCTAGAAGATTCAAGCTCTCCACCTTCTCAGCTTTTTTTACAAATGTTAGACTCTTCCTCTTCTAGCTGGTTTCCCAGATCTTAATTCAGGAACTATCAAATACCAGCCAGTCTCCTTTAGAGTATTAAGATCATCCTGTAGTATATAGCTCAACTGTTCAGCTGTATGCATTACAATAAACTATTAATAATTTTGTACGTCAAAACAAGTTATGAATACATATGTATTTTATGCAAAAGTCAGAGAGGTGTGGAAATCAACATAAGCTTTTATTTTCAATTCTCCTAAAATATTTAAGTTTCACTTATACTGACTTGTGTGGTATCACTTTTTTGTATGTTTCTGATTTTTTTTCCATGTTATCTGTTCACATTTTTTTGTTTGTTTGTTCTGGGACTATAGTTTTGTAGCTTTAGTTGCAGTTGTGTGAAGATTGTAAACTACTAGAAGTTCTTAGCATCATTTATATATTTATTGCACTTCTATTGCCATATGTAGAATTACTTTAAAAACTAGCTGTTTGTATTTTGAACCCTGCCTAAGGCATTTGTCTTGTTTCAGTCACAGTTCTGGCAGGACTGTAAACTACTACCAGATTAGAGCCTCATTTAGTCATTTACTACTGCTTTTCCCCCCACAAGCAGTGTTACTGGTAAATTTATGCATAGTTTGGTGTCTTAGACTGTTGTAGTATTGCACTTGTGGGATTATTGTATATTTTGCTACAGGACTCTTGTTTTAATACTTTTAAAACTTTTTATATTCCAGTTTTGCAGCTAGAGTCTTATATTACATTTAGCATTTACTTTCTTACAGTTGCACTCCAGTACCTTTCTGTTCCCCTGTTTTTATGCCTGTCCCATCTCCCTCTGATATATTAAGCTAAAGTTTCTGAAATTTTGACATACCTGGAGTCATTGAACTGTAACTCGGAGTCATAGGACTAAAGATCAAATATTGGCTTTATTTGATTAGATCCTTTTCTATAAAGCCTGGTATACTCAGCACAAATGTATGCCCACCCACGGTGTTTTATGCAAGACTCAGAGAGGTGTAGAAAGCCTCGAGCTTTAAGAAACAAGTTTTTTTTCTTCAAAAAGGAAAGAAAAAAACTTTTAATCTCAATTCTGTTTAAATATTTTAAATTGCACTTATAATGACCTGTGTTGTGATACATTTGTTGTACTTTTCTGCTTTTTCCCCATGTTTTAGCCAAAAGCAGTTATTTGTTTGTATTTTATATAGTCTATTTTTGGACCTTAGTCTTGTAGCTTCATTTGCAGTTGTGGGAAGATTGTGAATTACTGCAAGATCTTAGCCACCTCTATCTCCATAAGTAGAATTGCCTGCAAAAGCCAGCTGTTTGTACTTTGAACCCAGTCTAAGGCGGGTCTATATTATAACATCGAAGTTCAAAAACTTTGAATGTTATAATATCGAACCCTTTAGAGCGAAAGCTGACAATAGCGAAGCCCCAGAACATCGAAACTTTACCTAAGGTAAGATTTCGGTGGTCCATGGCTTCGCTATTTACAGCAGTGTGGTGCGATGGTTATGGACCGGGTTTAGGGAAGTGAGCAAATGGAGGTTACGGACTGGGTTCAGGTAAGTGTGGTGCGATGGTTATGGACCGGGTTAAGGTAAGTGAGTGAACTGACTGGGGTAAAGTGAGTGTGCGGTAGTTAGAGACTTTAGGGTTAGGGCGCGGGTGAGGTGAGTGTGCAGTAGTGACAGACTTTAGGGTTAGGGGCGGGTTACGTGAGTTAGGGTTAGGGTGTGGGTCAGGTAAATGTGCGATTGTGTGGACGTGAGGGTTAGGGTGAGGTAGGTGAGTTAGGGTTAGGGAGCAGATAAGGTGAGTGTGTGATAGTTGGGGACCTTAGGGTTAGGGTTGGGTTAAAGTAAATGGGTAGCTAGTGGTGTATGTCTGGTTTAGTGTAGGGTTTTGTGAAGTGTATGTGTGTGGATTATTTGTTTTGGTGTGCTTGAGTTGTGTGTATGTTTGTCGGAACAGCAAATTTTGTCCCTGGGAAAAAAATCGCCATTCTGACTGTTCGGTTTTCTGGTGTTTTGACTGAATGGGGTCGATATTATAACATTCAATGTTTTTAGACTTCAATGTTATAATATAGACCCTCTGAGGCCTTAGTCTTGTAGTTTCTTTTTGCAGTTATGACAGAACTGTGAGTTACTGCCAGATTTGAGCCTCATTTAGTCATATATTACTGATTTTTTTCATATACTTTCACTGGCAAGTTTTTGCATAATCCAGTGCCTTAGACTGTAACAGAATTGCAGCAGTGGGAGTATTGTATATTCTGATCCAGGAGTAGTACTTCTATACTTTTCCAGCTGTTTATATTTCAGTTTTGCTGCTAGCATCTGATATTATGCTTATCATTTACCTGCATAAAGTCACATTCCAGCGCCTTTCTCTTCCCCTGTTCTTTGTGTTTGCCTCACTCCCCACTGAAACAGTAGGCTACAGGCAACACTACAGAGTGCCAATATTAGTTTTATTTGATTAAATCCCTCTCTAACCAGCCTGCTTTCTGCAGTTTGAGTTTTTTCCCAACCCATCCCACACTTTTCTTTGGCTAGTCACCCGGCACTGTAAACCTTGGCCCAAGATGATTGTCACTGTTGAAGTGACACGCCAACCCCATATGCAAAATGGGAAAAAGGGGTTGAAGATGAATAGATAGAGCCATGTTTTTCCTGCTATGGTTTTAAATGACTGTGTGTCTGGCTTCTGCCCCTTATGGTAATTTGCCTTCCAAAGTCCATTCCTCCCCTTTTTCATTGCTATTTTCTGTTGTGCAACTTATTTAAGTATTTTCCCACCCATTGTTTTTGATTGCTTCATAATACTGGGTGCCCACCCAGCACACCAGTAATGCTTATTTTTCCAGAGCTTCCATCAGCTTGGCACTCTTTCCAGATTCTGAGAAGGACCTGAATTATTCTTCCTCCTGCCTTGGCAGATAAGAGATTTATTTTATTATTTTGCACTTCAATTCACTGCTTTAGAGAGATTCTACTTTATTTTTGCTTATTTGTTAATTTTGCACTTTAAATCAATTTAAAGGTCACCGGTACCTGTATTTGCCTTCCCAGGTAGTTTGTTTAAGCTGTGTTGTCATAGCATAACACTGTCAACCAATCTGTTTTGTGTTTTAACATTCTACAAATTATTGTTGTTTCATGAATTTAGAACAATGCTTGTATTTCTCTTGTAACAGATTATTGCTCTACTCTTGGCATATCCTCATTATCTTTAATAGCTATAATAATATTGTATGCAGTTGCTGAACTCCTATTGTTTGTCATATAATCTAATTCTCTTATTTAATTAAATTGTATCTTACTGTGGCGCTTTTCTCCCCAGGTCTCCATTGCAAATGAGCTACTAAGCTCAGTCGGACTAACCTGGTCAGCAAATATAAAATACATAAAATAAAATACATTTCTACATTATGAAGACTGAGATAGTCCATCTATTGGAAGTAGGTGGTAGCCTGTTCTATGTGAGTTGGGAAACACATAAGGATACTGTAATTGTCATTGTTTTATTGGACAGAGGACCTAGATGCCAGTTTCATGTGTTTTAAGTACCTGTATAAATTTGGAGCATTTGTGTGCCATCTATTCATCATGGACAGGTGAATAGAAGTGCCCTATATATATGCAGATGCTTAAAAAAGCATGTTTTTTCTATAAAACCACCTTAACTCCATGTGTGTAGAGCAACTACTTCGTATGTCGAGTGACACAGAATAGCTAGTTTGTGCATTGAGGAGCACCGCCCCATGAAATTTAGTATTATGTAATCTAGTCTAGTTTCTAGCCTCAACAGCACCCTTAGTCAGCCGACTGTTCACCCCTCATGCACAGCACACTTGCATCTTACCCAGTAAAGGACCTGAGGGCAAGAATATGCACTTTTACATGTCTTCCACAGACAGTTTGATAGATATGGGTATATTAAGATATTACAACAATTGTCTAATGTTCACTGACAATATTTAATCCTCAAGGAAAGAAATGTAGAATGTGAGAGATGTATATGCACAATGTCTGGAGGCAATAGACTTGTGTACAATCATTCATAATAACAATCTGGTTGTCAGAAACACACACACACTACACCCACTACACACAGCACACACACTATACACATGGATCTACTTATGCTGATGTGCATAAATGCAGTCTTTCCAAACCCCAAAGACCTCCCAGACATTCCACCAACAAAAATTATCCCAGCAAACCCGAACACACTAAACAAAAACAACAACTAACACTGCACATACTGCAACACCCAGAGGAGCCTCAACTGCCAAGCCCATAAGGCAAGCCAGTACACTACCCAGGATTCTAGCCATAGTAGACGCCATAGTACAACATATCGATTACCTACTCTCCAGGCTGATCAACAAGAAAATAACAGTCAGTTGCCTATCAGGGACCAGGATCTGCCAAGTTATGCATGCACTCAAGTCATTGCTGTACAGGTACCAGTATGATTCATAGTCCATGTAAGTGTAAATGACCTGAGACATGCCACCCTAAATTATTTGAAGAGACAGAGAGAGACATTATGGAGCTCTCGGACTATGTGTCGCAGGCTGGTGAGTGCCTTCCTCCACTGAGCAGGATTCTATATTCACAAAGGATGAGATCACAATATGAACAGAAGATGACTGACTTTAATAATTGGCTTAGTTTTTGCCATTATTCTAGTGAGATACAAGACTTGTCAGCAAGGGAGGACATGGTTAACAAACCATATTACTTTGTCAAGTAAGGTCTTCACTTTCCCCCTCTAGGCTTTTGAATATTGGCTAAAATATTGTCCTCCCCCATAAAGCCTTTTTTAGTTTTAGGAAATGACAAATTTACAAACCTTCCAACACAGCAAAATCTACACAAGAAAATGTAAAGGCGACACTGCTCAGTGTCAGGATTCTAAACAAGAAGCTCCATTCCCTCCAAGTTCTCCTCACCTTGGATAATGCGAACATCTGTGAAGTTACCAACACTTGATTTAAATCCACAGAGAGTAACTGGCAGTGGGAGGCTTCAGTGCTTTCCACACATTTAGATCAGCAACTGTGCAGACAGGAATAGGTGGAGATGACTTGATCTACATCAACAATAAGCAAACCTCTAGATTTGCTAAACAGGATGACATGCTGGAATTCCTCCACGACCAGTTACCATAGACAAAGTCTTATATCCTAAGAAACTATAGGTCACCCTCTATGTCCCATGAAACCCGTAGATCATACTAAGACCTACTGGAGACACTCACCTTTCAACTAAATACCATACTCAGGGGGACTTTAATTATCCTTCTAAAAACTACATACATGACGCCAAATTTGCAGGTGCAGAGATTCCTAGAGTTTCTAGGCACGAACACCCTGGACCAGTGAAGTACAAACTGTTTGGAGAAGATACTCAGAAATAATGGAAAATGCTGCCCCTCCCACAGTGTTCTGTCCTTTCTGGCAGGGTCGAACCACAAAGCCATCTCTTTTGAAATAAGAATAAGTCCCGTAACCCAGACAAACCCTAAACAGTTAGAAACTATTCCAAGAGAAATTATCCATTTGTTAGAGTAGCAGGTGCCACTTCTGAATGCAAAGGTTACCAGTGGTGTATCTCAGGGCAATGTTCTGGGCCCTCTACTATTTGATATAAATTTCTCAGACCTTTAGGCCAGCACTTCTGGCCTCTGGGTAACTAAGTTTGCAAATGACTGTAAATTTGGTATTGCTATTCTGTCTTCAACTGGATCGCAATTTCTCCAACACAAATTAGACCATGTTAACAATAAGTGCAAGACAATGATCTCAAATTAAATAAAGTACATGGAGTATAGTTCATTTTGTTAAACAAAACTGTTTCACTTACCATATAGGAAATACACCCCCCTCCAATTAGACACTGTGGTAATGGATCTGGGTACTCTTATTGAAAATTTCTTATCATTTGACCACCTTGTTTCTACAGTCCAGAAAGTCTTTTATCTGGCCCATCTTTTTAATAGATCCAAAGAAGTCTTAATTCCCCTTTATTCATATATTGTCAGACCTGTTATTGAATATAATGCACTTTTGGTCATGTATTTATTCAAACATATCACAGAACTTGAGAGACCTCAAGAGATTGATGCAACGCTAAAAAGATCAGTGGCCTCAAATTTCTTAGTTGGCATGAGAGACTTGCAGCACTTTCTCTGTACTCAGTCTCTTACAGACTCTTCCATAGTGATCGATTCATGTCATGAAGGATACAACCCTATTTGAGCTCCTATTCCTTCGCAGATCAAATGGTACATCTAATACTCAGATAAAGGAACTAAACCTTCATCTTCAGATAAATAAAACATGTTGACATGATAGAGTCATATCCCAATGTGCCCTTCACTCCTGCAAGAAAGTTCTACTACATGTCAAGCAGAGCAGCACCCTTTCCATCTTGTAGGTAAACATAGACAAATTCTCTCACAGTCTATCTTGTCTTGGATCCTTGAGACCAGAGAGGATTTTGAATAGTTTTTTTTTTGGCTATGCTTGAAATTGTCTGCAGACAGATTGCCTAGTATGTAACTACAAACCTGTGAAAATTTTAAGCCTGCCTGCTATTGAAATGCTGTCACTCAAAATGCTGAGTGCAGACACCCCCCCCCCCCACCAAAAAAAAAAAAAGAAAGAAAGAAAGAAAGCAAACCTGCAGGAGAAGTGCAAATGTCAAAGATCATTTTTCTCCTCCAAACTTCTTTTGTGCAAGGGGCAAGCCTTCCCGCACCCCCCAAACATCTATACATCAACTCCCGGATCACCATACCTTAGAGAAAAGTAAAGAAATAATAAAAAACATCTCATAAATACCCAAGTCAGAAGCCTAGTAGCACTTAAGCACCTCTTTCTAATTGGAACTGAAGAAACAGGGCTTCACGTATCAATTCAAAATATCCTTTATTGTAGAAGCAATAGTCAAGGACAGATAAGCACTGTGAATGTTTTGCACAAAAACAAGTTTTGCATTTATAACATATAATAATCTCCAGTCATTTGAAATTGAATCAACATGCTTGAGTAACTCAGGGATAGGAAACAGACACTAAGATACACTGTGATTGGTTAGAATTCAAAATGCCTCCTTGTCATAGGTTCTAATATTGTTTTTTTACCTTAACCAATATTTTTTTTGTGACTTCTAAATTACGCAGAGAATACATATCAGCCAGCAGTGTTCCATCACTGGGCAGAAATTCAAAAACCCAGCATTAGATAGAGAGCTATAAAATGACAATAGAAGCCTGAGTTCTCTGCTTTCAGAGGGAAATAAGACTAAGTCAGCAGGTACTTGTCACTCGTCGAAATTTGAAAATGCTAATTGCCATTGGATGTCACGTTCGAGTTGGTTAATCGAGGAACATTGTAACCAATATGGCTAACTTAGAAAAAGATTTTCTCACTCGGGGGTACTGTATGAAAGTCATACTGCACATACTAGTACCCATCTCCCTCCTAAAAAAACTCAAAACCAAACTTTCCAACCAATGGAAATATCACAAGAAGGAGCAGGGCAAGTTAAAACAACCACAACGAGGGAGTCAAAGATATATCCATGACAATCACCTACTTGATGGACTCTAAAGAAATCATTACTATCATTAAGGACAACTGGATCATACTTGCTAAAACCCTACCCTTAAAAGCATTCTTACTGAAAAACTCAGTTTCAACCTACGGGGAAATAGGAAAATAAGGGATTAGGTGGAAAGGATCAGGAAGGTACTGATCTCGGCACCAAATATTCCTAATGGAACTTTCCAATGTGGACCTCCTAACTGTAGATACTGCAGTTACATGAGCAACCACTCAGGTTTCCAGTGCCCCAACAATAACCGCTTTTATCACTTTAAGGAACCCAGTGACTACAACACTGGAACTGTAGTATACTGGACCCAATGTTCTCGATGCCCACCCTTCTACATTGGAAAATGGTTAACAAGATCAAGACCAGGATTGCCCATCATGTCACAGACATCAGATACAGAAACCCAAACAATGCGCTAGCCAAGCACCACCAGTGTAAACTTGGGCACAATACATTCCTATTCCATATTCTGGACCGAATTATTAAGGAAGAACTACAACGACCAACCAACAACTGGCAAGAAAGGAGAGAACTGAAATAGCAAATCAGACTTGAGGCCAGCAAGCACCCAGGTCTTAACACCAAAGTCCTAATTGCTAGTGTTCTCAAACTTAGAAAACCTCAACACCATGCTTACTACTAAAGTTTGGCATACCATACAGTTGTATATAGTCTGGGATTTAGTTCAGTTTTATTTTATCTTAAGAGACCCATTGGATGTAAGATTTTACTCAATCATGGTACAATCTTGTCATTACTATCTCTTAATCTACATTGCTTTATTTTTATTTTTATTAATTCATAGGATCATATGATCATAGGAGGTTAGTAGGCTAATGACCCCAGGGCTTTTACAAGCCTAGCCAAGTTCAATCCATGTGCCCAATGGTGTCTGACTCAAGCAGACACTAAAATCAGCACCTAATGCCCCTGTCCATGAGGGAAACAGGTGGAGCCCCTGGGGTGAATATCTGATTACCTATCCAATCATCCAAAGGACACTTAAATAGGGCCAACAAGGGGCTTTGTTTAACATGAAAAGGAAGCTTGTTCCAAAGGTGGGACAACCTCTGCGAGACAAATCTGTTTCTCCAGCTAGTTCTGTTGATGTCACATACCAGGTTAAGGTCCTTTGAGCAAGTGATCCATATGCCATTTGACTTGCAAATGTGCAGCATTTCCATTAAAGGTGGGTCAGTGACTGCTATATATGCAAGTCACAGGTTGTCTTTAACTAGTCTATATGACACAGAGTAAAGTGACAATGATTTCAGTCTGTCTGCATAAGACAGATCTTGAAGACCATGAATTGTCTTTTTAAGGAACCTTTGTCGTCTCTCCAATTACGGCAGGTGTTTGGAAAGGAACATACTAAAGGGATCTTTGTACTCTATTATTGGCCTGATGAGGGAAGAGTACAGGGTGTTTAGAACCTCTTTTTCTCAGAAGGCAATGCCTTTACTTATGAGATGAGCAATATAAAATGCACTTCTTACCAATGTGGAGATATGACGTTTGAAGTTAAGGTTGCTGTCGACTTTTGCGCCAAGATGTCTCACAACTGACTGTGTGCTTAGAGTATTGCTTTTGATGTGGTAGTTTTCAGAAACATCACCCCTGCCGAAGGGGATAATGATGCGTTTTTTTGCAATAAGTTTAAGACCATGACTTTGGCACCAATCATTAGCCTGCATAAGACCTTCTTGCAGGATGTTGACATCACTAGAGGTTTCAGTGATCACTCACAGTTTGTAGTCATCAGCAATTGTGAGCCACAGTCCTTTAGTTTTAGCCTATACCTTGGAGAAGTAGATTCTGAACAGTAGGAGTCCTATAACCAATCCCTGTAGAGCAGCACTGGTTATGGGTCTGCTGGAGGAGGTTGAGTCCCCTATTTTGACTGTATGAGTTCTATCAGTGAGACAATTTGCATCCCAACTCACAATATATGTGTGAGTTTATCAATGATGCCTGACTGGGGGACTGTGTCAATGCCCTTAGCTAAGTCCAAGTTGGCTGTATGTACAGATCTGCCCTCATCTAGGGTTTTGGTAACTGTCTCGAAGAAGTCCACCAAGTTTAACATGCATGACCTCCCCTGACAAAGCCAAACTGCGTGGGGTCTAGTGTTCGAAGATTTCCTATATCTTTAGTAATAAGGTCCATGATGATTCATTCCATGGTCTTGAGGATAAGGCTGGTCAGACTAATGGGTCTGTAGTTCCCAGGGTCCATGAATACAACCCTTTGTGCAAAGGGATGATGGCAGCTGTTTTTCATTCTGCTGGGATGAAACCAGTGCTTATGCTGTGATTGAAGAGCGCACCCAATGGTGATGCTAGTTCCTCTTTTAACCTATGTAGAACACAGCCTAGGATGTTGTCTGGTCCCATAGAGGCTATGTTTTTGGCCTTGAAGATGGGATTTAAGACCTGCTAATCAGACATACTGGGTGGAAGACAGATGTTAGGGTTGTTTTGGGGTATATGTGGTGGGGGCAGAGGAGTGAAGTTTCCACTGAACCTGTCAGCCAGCAGGTTTGCTATATCCACAGGTTCTGTATATGTAGTACCATTAACTATGAGTTCAGCACAAGTCTGGACCTTACCTTTGAGGTAAGCAAGGTTCAAATGACAAATTCACTACCATAACAGGTACAAGCAAGCAAAATCTGAGGGTAATGCTACTCAATGCTAGAAGTCTAAACTTCAAAATGCACTCACTGAGTCACTCCTTAAAATGGAGAACATCGACATCTGTACAGTGACAGATACCTGGTTCAAGGCTCCAGAAAGCATCCCTGCATTACCAGGCTATATTTCATACCACAATGTTTGGCCACCTAACCTGGACCGAAACACTGAAGGTGAAAGCGTGTCTATATTCATGAAGGACTTCCACACCTTGAGGCTAGTTGCTCAGCATAATGTATCCGAAATTATCCAAGTGCAACTAACTCTGGGCAAGACTGCAATCCAAATTGTAGCTTGTTACAGATCCACCACCATACCTCAGGATTCCCACTTCTCAAAATATTAGGGTACAACCCAACACCCTAATAATGGGTGATTTCAACTACCCCACCATTAACTGGGAAAACCAACTGTTTTGCTCAATGTTTTCTGGAATTCATAAATTCCAATGGCTTGGATCAACTTATCCACACTCCCACCAGGGCCACAATATCCTAGACTTGGTCATTACCAACATGGGTGCCCGATGTTCCACACCAGAGGTCAAATCCTCGTTGGTCAGATCTGACCACAAGCTAATCACCCTAGACATCCACATCCCGCCCCCACCCCCCATCAGTGAAACCACTGTAAAAAATGTATCCAAAGCCGACTTCACATTTCTTAAGATAGACGTGGCAAACTTCATGACACCCATGCAGACGGAAAATAGAGGTACGCCTGCTGAATCCTACACAAATGCACTTTATAAGCACTTACACGAGTGTATGGATCGTGCTATCCTTAACAGACCCAAAATGCTATGCTCCAAAAAAAGGAAGCCAATCTGGTGGTGCCCTGCCATAAACAAACTCTACAACAGGAGAAAAGAAACTGTTGCAAAAAAAGAGTAAAAACCCATGATTGGAGGAACTCCCTGGTCAGCCTAAGTAAGAAGCTGAGATCCCTCATAAAATCCTTCAAAGCTAGTTATGAAAATAATTTTGTCACTGATTCTAAATACAACCACAAAGCATTCTATAGCTATGTCAAGAATCTCAATGGCAACACTCAGATATGCTCTGAGTTACAGTCCAATGGCACTAAATGTACAGAACCAACTGATATTGCCAACATCCTGGCAGACAGGTTCAGTGCTAACTTTACCCCCCCCCCCCTCTCACCCCCTAAAGGGCCCATCTCTATACCAGAAGAATGCAAAGTTCCTGTAATTATGGCTGCACAGGTAAAAACCACACTCTCCAAAGCCAAGAACACAGCATCCATGAGACCTGACAACATCCCAGGCTGCATTCTACACAAACTACAGAACAAACTGACACCCCACCTAAGTACCATATTCAGTCATAGCCTCACCTCAGGTTTTTTGCCCACTGAATGGCTCACAGTGATAGTTATCCCACTCCACAAAGGGGGAGCCACCATGGACCCTGAGAACTACTGCCCCATTCACCTGATGAACCTGATCTGCAAGGCCATGGAACAAATCATCATGGAACTTATAAACAAAGACATTGGTAATCTCCAAACTCTGGACCCCACCCAGTTCGGTTTTGTAAAAGGCACATCATATCTCCTAAACCTGATAGACTTCTTTGAAGCAGTCACCAAAGCCATAGACGAGGGTAAGGTGGTTCACACAGCCTATCGAGATCTCGCCAAGGCTTTCAACACCATCCCCCACTCTGGAATTATAGATAAACTCACTAAACAAGGTATAAATTCCTATATCACAAGATGGGTTGCCAACTGGCTCACTGACAGAACCCACACTGTGAAAGTAGCATACTCCAAATCCAACTTCAGACCAGTGACAAATGGAGTACCACAGGGTTCAGTCCTGGGTCCCTTCCTGTTTGGTATCTACTTTTCTGAAGTACAGGCTAACACATAAGGTCTTTGGCTAATGAAGTTTGAAGATGACTGCAAACTAGGAGCCATAATCAAAACTCCTAAAGATGTGGATATCCTACGAAAGGGCCTCACTGAGACAGATGCCTGGTGTCAAAACCATGACCTCAAGCTCAATGCCAAAAAGTGCATTGTCATCTTCTTTGATAAAAACTCTGTACACATGAACTACCACATAGGCGGTAGTCTACTTAACATTGAAAGTGTGATAAGAAACCTTGTGACACAGGTGGACAGTAGTCTGTCCTTTGATAATCACCTCACCACAGTAGTCAGGAAATCCTTCTACATGGCACACCTCATCACAAAAGGTTTCTCATCCAGGAAAAAAGAAGTAATTGTTCCCCTCTACCCATCACTGATTAGACCCATTATAGAGTACAATGCTCCTTTTGGTATGTTCCTCACAAGACATCTACAACAACTGGAAAGGCCACAGAAATACCCCACAAAGAGGATTACCAGCCTCAAACAGATGCCCTATGAAGACCACCTCGAAAAACTCCAGCTTTGCTCTGCGGCATATCACCTACTCAGAGGCAATCTCTGCTTAGCATACAATGCTATGTCAAACCCAAAGCTGTTGGACATGCTCCACTTAAAGAAATCCCAATCCCTCAAAGGTACACACTCTAGGGACCTAAACCTTGTCACCACAATAAACAGAACATACTGGAGGGATAGATCCCTGTCCCAGAGACTTCCCACACTCTGGAACAAGCTTCCTATCTATGTCAAACAAAGCTCCTCATTAGCACTCTTCAAGAAAAATCTTGATGACTGGATGGGAAATAGGAAATTCACCCTGGGGATCACTTCTATGGCTCTGCTCGACATGGGCACAGGAAAATAATTTTCTTAGGTGGCGAAAGCCGGGGTACCTTTTTAGCTATGCTTATATAGGCCCTGGAGCAAATAGCCTAGTACCTACCTATGAACCTATGAACTAAAGAACACCTTGTGGTTATCTTTAGTTAGAGAAGCTAATCTGGATTTGTAGTTGGCTTTGGAAGACTTCACTAGGAGTCTTATTTGCTTGATTAAGTTGAGGAGGGAGTGTTTACAGTTTTGAGTTCTTTCCTTTCTACTAGCAATTTCTTTCTCCTATTGTGTAGCCTATTAATGGCAGTTGTCCAGCAGGCAGGTTTGTTTTTCCTTGAAGATCTTGCTTTGGTTATATCAGGTATGTCAGAGTTGATACAATTGTATAGGTGCTCATATAAAGCATTGATGTATAACTCACCATAGGTGTCTGTTCCATCAGTGTGGGGAGCAGCTATGAATCTATGTATGCTGTTGGGTAAGAGGTTATAATTGGCCTTGAAGAAGTTTTTTAGTCAAGCTGCTGCTAAAGGGGTATCTTGTTTTATAGTTACTTCTAGTGAGAATGATCTGTGGTCAGATCTCACCAAGGATGGCAACACACTGGGTGTGGTGCAGCGGTCAACCATGTTGGTGAGCACCAGATCCAAGATATTAGACCCCCGTGTGGGTATGGCAAACAGCTGGTCCAGGGCATTACAGTTAACAAAGTCCAGGAACCCTTGGTCAAATGAGTTAGAACACGTATAGTTTACACAGTCAATGGATGTGTAATTAAAGTTACCCAAAAATCAGAGTGTTTGGTTGTATCTTGATTGACTCAAGTAAATCAAAGTAGGCTGAGTGGATGTGCAGATTCATGTACGGTGTCCTATAGCTGGCAATGACCTAAAGAATGGTCTTACCTACAATCAATTGCACCTGATGTAATTCAAGGGAATCATGCTATTTAACCAATCGAGAGGTGTATTAATACACCACCTCCTACTGTTCTCATGCCTTCAGTTTGTGGTCTGAATGTGTGTAAGGAAATGTAACCTGGTATAGCTAGGGTGCTTTCCACAGCCTTAAAACGGGTCTCAAGGACTGCATAAATGTCAGTATCTTCCAAGATGTTTTACAGGGTATTTTTAGATTGGGAATTTTGTTCTTGTGACATTGCCTAAAAAGGCACTATGAGAGTGGCAAAAGCCTTATCCAGTAACCAAAATCCAAAGGGAGACAGATGAAGAACATTTCTGGCAAAGCACTGAGGTCTGTTAACCATGTCATCCCAGTCTGACAGATACTGAATCCCCTTTGAATGACACCAGAAACTAAGTCAATCATTGAAGTCAATCATTATTTGTTTGTATTGAGGTATCATCCTAGGTGAACATAAAATACTGCTTAAGGCTAGGGACATACCTGCCAGAGACACTTAATCAGAGAGGTCAGTCATTTCTCTCTTCATATAGTCCAGCGAGGTATATCTCAAGTTGTTCACACCAACATGGACTACGATAGAGTCATAACAGTGCCTGCTGTTGAGAGACTTGAGTTGTGTATGATGTGGTGAATCCTGGCACCTGATAGACAGCTGAGCATGCCTTTCTCCTTATCCAACATGGTAAGAAGGACATCTGTGCATCTTACAATTGAGTCGCCTATGACTAAGATGTTTGTTTTTGTGTTATGCCTTAGGGGCTTGACTGGTGAGACACTAGTATGAGATATGTTATGTGTTCTATGTTCTGCAGAGGATGTATTATGTGAATGTTGCTTGTATTTGTGTTTGGGAGGTGTCTGATGTTTAGGTAAACTTCTAGTAAGGACCTCTGCATATGTAAGTTTATTTGTTGCTGGTTTGGTAGGTGCAGGATGTAAGGAGTGAATGCTGACAACCTATATAGTGTCAGAACAACTGACTGGTGACTGAAAGAGGCTGGATTCTAGGTTCTTTATATTGATGCATCTCTTACATAATGAATTTGTATGGACCAGAAGAAGTGGGTTGTCAGTGTACATGAAGCAATTGCTGCATTGCCTCAGTATGCCCATGCTGAAAAGGCTGGCTGGAGAAACTTTGGGGAACTGTCTGTCCATAATGCTAGGTAAGTTGATGTGGTCAGAAAACAAGGAGAGGACAGGAAGGGCCAGGTAAAGTAGAGGACAGGTGAAGTGAACAAAAAATATGAAGGGCTAGTAGGTCAGATCTGTGTTGGTACCTCAGGAGCCTCACTGAATGTATCCCCTGTCAGTGAGGGACAATCAAGAGAACTCACTGATACAGCACCAGCAGAGTACTAAAGGAAAATTTGAAAACAGAAGTGTTTGAGTGTATAACTGTCAACAGTGCCCACCATTGCTCGGCAGTGAGCAATGTGCAAACCCATGCAAACATGGTGCTTATATAGCAAACGAGAGCAAACTGATTTAAACAAATTAACCAATAAAACAGCTCAAAACTGAGTCCTGTTCCAGCAACCTTAAATCAGATGAGTTCTAACTGCACACTGCTGCCACTAGGCTGCAGGGGAATGCTCCACAACAAAAGATGGCCTGGTTTACTGCTCAAGTTATACAAACAGAACTAGATTCAACAGGTCTGAATCTAGTCTATGCTACAGCAAACAAAGTGCAACAATTTCAGAAAAAAAAACAGTTCAAATAAACAGTGATATGGTAAAATGCAGTTGAAAAGTGAAATATACAGTCAAAAATTCTACTTAAGCTTTGCAGAGATCAGCAAATGCATTGGATTGATCAGATAAATGCAGCAAAGCAGTAGCTAGTCACCAAACTCTGTGGGGCTTTGCTAAAACAAGCACCAGCATGGTACTTATGTAGCAAATGGGAGCAAACTGATTTAAACAAGTTTACCAATAAAAAATCTCTAAACTGAACCCTGTTCATCATCCTTCAATGAAATACACACTCCTGCCACTAGGCCACAGGTGAGCCCTCTCCAAAAATATGGCCTGGTTTAGTGCTTAAGTTATACAAACAGAACTAGATTCAGCATGGCTGAATATCTATGCTACAGCAAAGTACAACAATTTCAGAAAAAAACACAGTTCAAATAAGCAGGCACCATAAGCATTCAACCAGAAACACCCAGCTCAGAATGGCTTAATTTACCCTCTCCTCCCACAAGAGTGTAGACTGAAAACCTTCTTAATGTAAAATAACTGACCTGAAGCCCAAGCACTTAAATCAGACCTAAGACACATTTAGAATAACAAACACACTAAGCCTTCAACCAGCTATTCCCAATTTAAAAGGATGTAAGCTACCTCTCCTGCCACAAGAGTGTAGATTACAAACCTTCTTAATGTAAAGCAACTGGCCTGAAGCCCAAGTGCTTAAACCAACCAAGGCTTAGAATAACAGTTACAGTTTAATCAAGCTACTAACAAGCAGTAATAAATGCAGCAGAATAAATGCCATTGAACACTTTTAAGAACAAACAGCAAAAGCAGCTGAATAAAGTGCAAACTGTTTTTAAGTTAAGTGGGAAGGGAGGAAAGAGAAGATAGTTCAAGGTTAAGAGACTTAGGGAGGTGGGCATTCACAAATGATCTCTCTGCACTCAGTAGAATGAGATGATGAGACTGGACTGGGAGGAATGTCCAAAATCAGATTTATAGTAGGGGCGGGCAACTCAAAAAACACCAAGTTTAAGAATACAACAACAGTTGGTCAGGTGGGTGGGAAAAATAAAATGTAGACAGAGATTAGCAGTATTCAGGCAGAGTACAGGAATCAAGTCAAACAGGCACTCAAGCTAAATAGAGATATTTCTAGCTAAATGAAGAATGCTATTTCTCAGCTCCTCCCACTAATTAGCTGATGTTATTCACTGTTTGCAAGGAATTCTTTGCTAAATTTTCTGATTCTAGCCAAGATCTCGTAAAACTCCAACAGAACAAAAAACTTAAAACAAAACAAATGTAATACAAGAATAAAATATAAAATAGGAGTAACCAAACCTTAAATGAAAAAGTTGAGTTCAAAATAAATGCAGACAGAGATCAGCAATATTCAGGCAGAGTACAGCAAGCAAGCCAAAAATAATTCCCTTACTTCCTACTTATTTATTTAAGATGGCAGATGAAGAAACTTGAAGTGAAAGCGTGGCTCACACTAAAAACTAAAACCAAAAACACCTTATATAAAAATAGTTTTGCCAAGCTCAAGAAAGCTGTATTTACTAGTTTTCAGTTTTCTATTTATGTTTATGTGCATTGATATAGTTGCTGATTGCTGGATGTCTGACTGTTAAATGCATTTGTATTTTCATTACAGTGCAGTTTTAACATAGTAGCAATAGCACGAGACACGTTCTAGTTGGCTGTCTCGAAGGCAAAAACAAATACCAATGACAATCTTCCCTTTCAGATTTCCACGTATAGAAAAAGTTTAGTAGCAGGCTTCTTCTCCCCACCTAAAGCAACATTAAAACATGTCCATATAGGTAGCTTGGCACCCTACTACATTACTACCTTTCAAATGTTAACCAATAAAACTTTACAATGGCTCATACAAAATTCCCACAGGAGGCTACAGAGACGGGACCATATTGGCCAGTTAGAGGGACAACAGAACAACCTATTGTTGGCATGTATTCTGTTTGTCAACCAATTGGCACTGCCCTTGTTTTTTTCAATGTTGTTACACTGTATTCCCTCACTATGTTTACTACAGTGATGTTATTTTATCTGAAACTTAAATATAATAGTATTAATAGAATATATCAAAATTAATGAGGTTATTGGAGCAGATCGATATAAGACACTACTCTAGTAATAATAATAAATATAATCAAGCTAACGTATACACATTTTTTCATGAATGCCATATAAAGGGGTACGTTTACTATAGTTATTCATTCTCATGAATTAATTTCATGTGTGACTGCATAACAACATATCTGTAGTAAAAATGACTTGTTATGAGGTTCACTGATTAACAACTCAAAGCCGACATCCAATGGCAATAAGCATTTTCAAATTTTGACCAATGATAAGTACCTGCTGATTTAGTCTTATTTGCCACTGAAAGCAGAGAACTCAGGGTCCCATTGGTGTTTTATGGCTCCCTATTCAGTGCTGGGTTTCCAAATTTCCAGCAATGACAGAACACTGCTGGCTGCTATGTATTCTCCACGAAATTTAGAAGTCATAAAAAAAAAAAAAATCAGTTCAGGTAAGAAACAATATTGCAACCTATGACAAGGAGGCATTTTGAATTCTAACCAATCACAGTGTATCTCAGTGTCTATTTCCTATCCCTGAGTTACTCAAGCATGTTGATTCAATTGCAAACAACTGTAGATTATTGCATGTTATAGATGAAAAACTTGTTTTGGTGCAAAACATTCACAATGCTCATCTGTCCTTGACTATTGCTTCTACAATAAAGAATATTTTGAATTGATATGTGATGCCCCATTTCTTCATTTTCAATTAGAAACAAGTGCTGAAGTGTTACTAGGCTTCTGACTTGGGTATTTACTAGCTTTTGTTTTATTATTTTTTTACTTATTACATGTCGTTTCAACTTTCCCACTTGGAGAGGTGACAAGATAATAAAACAACACAACAGTGTGGCATAATGTTATAATGTTTCTTCTGTGATACCTTAGAGAAAAGGAAATATTCTGAGAAATGTCCTTCTCAGACTAGATATAAATAAGGCTGTTTTTTTTTTGTCCATTCAGTCTTTGTTTTCTAGACTTGCACTTGCAGGTCCAAACATTTCCAATGATTACGTTTCAAGCCCCTCCAAACTAAGATAACACAGCAGCCTATGGTGAATTATTCACAGAACCTCAGTACATCCCTGCCAGTGATTAAATAAAGGCTGATGTGCTTACCAGATGTAAGCCCAAAAATAACAAAAAAAAAAAAACATACCCTGGTGGAATCCAAAATTAAACCAGTTGTACAACAAAAGAAAAGAAGTCATAGCTAAAATCAAGAAGTGTTAACACCAAAAAGGCTAAAAACTCCCTTATTAAACTGAATAAACTAAGAGAACTAATAAAGTCTGAGAAAGCATTTTTTGAGGTAAAGATAGCATCACAGACAAAGGATAACCATAAGATTTTCTTGAGATATGTCTGAAATCTCAAAGGCAGCAAACGCCAGTGTGTCGGACTGTTGGTAAATGGATCCACATTCACAGAAATGAAAGATATAGTAAATCTTCTGTCTGACAAATTCAGCTCCACCTTTACACCTGTCTCACCACCTACCCCCAAGTTAATTACATCTAACATATAAGTAGGGAGCATCTCTTAGCTGTACTCTCTAAGGCCAAGAATACAGCTTCAATGTACCCCAATAACATCCCAGGATGCCTCTTATATAGCCTGGAATATGGCCTGTCAGGGGCCACTAGAGTCACTCACTATTCAACCATACTGTAGGTTCCTACACAGACTTCCTGTTATGTGAATGGAAGACTGCAATGGCCATCCCTCTGCATGAGTGTGGACTATCAATGGATCTTATGAGCTTCAAACCAATTAGTCTGACTAATCTCATATGTAACGCCATGGAAATGATTAAGAATTACACAGAAAGCCTTCAGACAATGGATCCAACCCAGTCAGGATTTGTCAAAGGTAGGTCATGCCTACTGAAACTGGTGGACTGAGAAGGTCAACAGGTTCAGTAGGGTGACTTCTTTTAGAAGGTCACCAAGGTAATGGATGAGGAAAAAGTGGTGGATACTGCCTACCTTATCCTAGATAAGGTATTTAATACAGTAACCCACTCAGGCATTACAGACTAATGGAATTAGGCATACACACCTATGATACTCCCTGCATAACCAGATAGCTCACAGATAGAACTCAGGAAGTTAGGATATGATAGGTCACCTCCACAAAGAGACTGGTAAATAGTGGAGTCTCCAAAGGGCTGTGTGCTGGGCCTGCTCCTCTTTGGGATTTAATTTTTGGAAGTCAATGTCAAGGACCTCTGGCTTAACAAGTTTGCAGATGACTGCAAGCTAGGAGCAGTCATAGAAACCCCTTAAGATACTAATATCTTGCAGGAAGGTGTAACGCAGACAAATGACTGGTGCCAAACCTGTGGCTTACAGCTCGATGCCAAGAAATGCATAATAGTACCTTTTGGGAAATTAGCCATCAGTGAAACTACCTCATTGATAAAACACCTCTAAAAGTAGACAGAGTTGTCAGGGATATGGGGACTCATGCAGATAGCAACCTAGCTTTTGACCAATATGTGTTTAAGGTTGTAAGAAAATTATTCTGTGTTACTCAACTTACAAGTAAGGGTATGGCATCTTAGTCCAGGGAAGTCATCATATTTCTGTACTCAGCCATCATCAGACTTATCACTGAGAATAATGCCCCCTTCAGTATGTACTTGAACAAGCACATGCAACAGCTGGACCATCCATAGAGGTTCTTCATGAAAAGATTACAGGGCGTAAACACGATGTCCATTGCAGGTCAACTCAAAGCCCTATCTCTATACTCTGTTTCTTACAGACTGCTAAGAACAGATTTGTGCCTGGAATACTAGGCATCTTTAGATCCAACTCCCCATCTACAAAATGAACATCATTAGAAGTACTGAATCTAAGGAAGTAAACTTTGTTTGTGACTTAAATAGCACATGTTGGAAGGACAGGTATGTATCAGAGAATCCCCATTCTCTGGAATAGGCTTCCAATCCACGTGAAGCAGAGCCCTTCCTTAATCCTAATCAAGTGCAACCTGGACCACTGGATAGAAAACTGCAAAGTCATCCCTGGTCTGATTCCTATGTCTCTGATGGACATAGGCAGCCATTAAGTCATGTTCTAACTAACATACATCCCCTTAAAAAAAAAATCTAAGGCAAACTAACTCATGGGATTCATTTGGGTTGCACAGCTAGACTTATAAAAGGTCATTAACCTAGTATACATTTATGAACCTATCGACCTATGTAAACTATTGCTCATGAATTATTAGCAATTTACGTGGATACATATCATGAACACATATGTCAGCTAGTACCCTCTTTCCCTTTTTAATCTCTATCCTGTTCTACACAACAAACCTTTCTACCACTTCTTCTCAAATTCTTTTGTAACTTAATTGCTGCTTTACATTTCAGTTTCTTTACCATCTTCTCACTTTATCTAGCTTCTTCAAATACCCTTCACTCCTATCTTATAACTAGGTTTTACACCATTAAGTACACTAGTATTCTTACCCCACTATCCTTGACTCATCATCTATGCAATGCCTCTATTCCACTTCTAGCTTTAAACACTATCCACCTACTGACTGTTTCCCACTGCTTATCTCAGTTTTATTAATTCATCATCAGTACTGTAACCCTCCTTAGATATTTCATATAAGTCATAGCTAATGACTTCTTGCCCCATATATTGCACGCTACTTGTTTGCAAACTAAGGGTTTTATACTTGGAATTTAACACCATGCATAATGTCACCATAAAAGGAATACTGTTTTATCATTGTATAGTGCCACTAGAAAACAATCACCTGTTTGAATATAAATTTATTAAAAACTATCTATGTAATGGATCTTAGTGTTCTGTCATGAGTATCTTATATGTGTCTACTGGAGCTTTTCTCCTTGGATCTTTGCAGAAAATGGGCTTTGTCTAGTCAGATTTTCCTGGTCAACAAAGACAGATACATAATAACTAAACTGTATTATTCTAATGAATTGTTGGCAATGTACATTACATGAAATGTCACATCTCTCCAACTATGTAAGCCAATACTTTTGACATGTAGTTCTCTCTACTGTGCTTAACCTTTATTACAATGAGGAGTAAACTAACTCTGTCACAATAGGTCAGTGGAATAGTTTATGAGAATATAAACAAGCTTTTCTACAATAATTTCAAAATTATCTGTTTAATGAAGCATTTATTTATTTCTTTAACCAGCCATATGACTGTACCTGGGTTTTGTCTGAAAACGATCCATGGGCCAGTTAAATGTGGACTAGCCTTGCATGTCCTTGCCCATGAGAGTAACCCTTCTGAGAAACACTACCGATGCAATCAGCACCTGGCTCACAGGATGGTGTGCTTCGTGAGCAAGAACTGTGGGATATGAAACAGGTAGTTTCAACAATTACACCTTATCTACATTTGCATTCACAGTGTGCTGCAGTGCCCTCAATACTAGAAGTAAGTATAGAGGATATGATGCTACAAGTCCTAGACTCTCTGTTGACCATCCCATGGTGGAATTTCCCACCAGAAGTGGAATGTGTTGCCCATGGAGTATGGATACATGTGGACACTTCAAAAATAAAGATTCCCCATGGTACTTTTCAAAAATGGTGCATAAATGGGCAAAGCCATTTCTGAGATCATCACACAGACCATGTACAACATCAATCAGTGCTGAAATAGCTGTGTTGGCATCAGCTTGTGCCTTTATAATAACCTAGCATATCCACTGTTTGGTGAACGTGGTAGCACTCTGTTTTGTATAGTGGTGGGAAGCAAGGCATTAAAAATAACTGGCAACTGGGACCCACTTTTGTCCTCATGCTTGTGGAAGCTACTAGAATCAACTGATGTCTGAACCACAGGAGAAAACATGCATCCTGAGCTGATGTATCAGCTGTGGTATTCTGATACCAAGGGTTAAGTTTCACAGACAACAAAGTCATGTCAGTGGTAGGGGTATGACGTAACTGCTGTGTTTCTACTGTGACACTGCCACCATGGGTGCAGACCCAGATATGGCATCCATCATTATCAGGCACAAACATGTCCCAAAATGAGGTATGCCAACATTCACAGTGGAAGACCCAGGCATTGAAACATATCCAAAAGCAGACAGGCACACATACAAGTCTATCACTGATGCTTTCTGATACTCTCTGATCCCAGGGAGGCTACAGCCATAAAACAAAATAGTATTTATATGTATGTGCCTTGGGCAGACTGATGTGGATGCTGTCACCTTGAGAGCAGGATTCATTTATATGGTCAAATCCAACATTCTCATTTATACAATGGCTTTACTACTCTATGAACAAAACATTAGAGGCACTGATTTAATGACAACTAAAGGTATTGTATCCAAAAATTCCATGCACCCTTAGCCTATCATTTCTTTTATTGCTTGCAAACAGGATCTTATTGAAGCCAGTAGCTTTCACAAGTTATGTCTTTCTCTGGACTTGGTTAAGTGAATATAATCATGATAAGAATGCCATTATCAACTTAGAAACTTCAAACTCTCAGTGCCACGTATAGTAACACAAAGTTTATATCCCATGGATTAGTTCTTGTCTGTTTTCTTCACCCAATGAATTGTTAATCTGATGCAGTTCTGCTTCTGATCCTGAGTGTAAACTATGGGATGCTAATTGTTTTAAAAATCTTAGTATACACATCTACTGCATTATATATTTTTCTGATAGAGTTCAAGGTTCACTAATGTTCTGTTAATATTATGGTATTGCAAAGGTTATTATTATTTGAAAAAAATATGTTTTTAGTCCCCAAAGACCATTGAACCTTACTATACACTGATTCATTCCTCATATGGGTGGAAACTAGGGCCTGACTCGTCCCTATCCAAGGCAAGAGACTAAGACCTGTTAATTCATTGATCAGGCTGAGAGCCTTATTACAACTACAGAATGGATTCAGATAGAACACATTCAGTGAATTAAGCATTACCCTCAGTTTCCTTGACAAACTTAATGAGAAATAAAAGAAACATACAAATATTTTTATAAGAAAACTTGACCACGTGATCATATTTTAACAATAAAAATAAATGGCATAAATTCATGCATAAATACACGAGCAATATAGTAGAAATTAACATTCTTCCAAGAACTTATATTAATAATATCTTCCTGCAACACATTGCTCTGTGAATGATTGACTTCTTTATCAGAACTGTATGGATTGATCACAATTACATCATCAATAGTGTTGTCATTTAGATAATTTTTCACTGAGGTTTTTTCATGCATGATGGACTCCA